>NC_091731.1:28678106-28981136 GCF_030179895.1 Drosophila kikkawai | reverse complement strand
CAGTTTCCTTCGGTATGATTTCGTCGTACTGAAAGTGGAAATAAAAATAATATCTCTCGAAAAATATAAAATGCTCCTAGTAAATATTTAGGGAATCGAAAAAAAAGTTGAATAAAGTTTCCTTACAGCTTCCGTGTTATCAATGAAGGAGTCTGATTCGTCGTATCCCATTCCAATATCCCGGTACTCGTCCTTTTTGCTCTTGCCCCTGCCGGTGGCGTAGGAGTTGCCGTACTTGGCCTCCAGCTCCTTGACGATCCGTGCCACATCGTCGTCGTTGTCGGCAAAGGGATCGCTGCCGGGCCCATTGCAAGTGCTCACCTGCTTCAGTTTCTTCGCCTTTTTCTGCAGGATAACCGATTTAGGGTGGGTGATTGTGATTCCTCCTGCTGCTTGCCAGTGGGTGGGTACTTACCTTCTCCAAGTACAGAAGCCGCGTATAGTTAAACTCGGGATATTTGTTGGAATCACTTTCAAACAGTTCTAGCTTGATGCGAATGCTTTTGGCAGTCTTGGCCGGCTTGTTACCGCTGTTGGCGATCGCCGCTGGCACCTCCGGCTCTAGGAAGTTGCTGCCGAAGCGCGAAAATGCCGTCTCGCCCTGGAATACAGTTGTGAGGGAGACGCGTTTGTGCTCGGTCCCCCTCGACATTTCCGGTGATTATGGTTGGAGTCGGGTGTCGGAGGAATGTCGCGAGTCCAGCACCTAGCCTTCCCGCCCTTTTGCGAGCGCGTGTTCCTATTCTCTGACTCTCTTTCTCGGCGCCCCTTCTCTCTGGGCTTCTCTCTGTGTCACGTAGAGCTGGGAAACTATCGATAGTGACACCATTCGATATTTTCGATGTTTTGAAAACGAAAATTCGATACTATCGATAGTATCGTTTTTTTACGATTCTTTTTGCAAATTAAAGTTATAGCAATTTCAAATAGAATTATAATACTATTCAATATGTTTTGACTAAGTAATTAACATAAATATTCTATCCAAGCAACTTTGCACAAATAAAATTGTATTACCATTGCTAAACATACGCTTAGACTCTGAAGACGTGGCGTAGACGCACCCTTTCTTTTGAGATTCAGTTAATATTTTTCACCACCAACTCCAATTTAAGTTAATTTAGAATACATTTTTATTATAAAAAAAAAAATATATATATACATATATATATATATTTGTTTGCATTTTTCTTACTAAATTTCAGCAACAAAGCAGAGATATAAAAATAGTCCCGTACTATCGATAGTGATAAAAAACTATCGATGGTGGCTCAAAAAAAGGAAAAAGTCGATACCTCGATAGTACCATCGATAGTTTCCCAGCTCTAGTGTCACGCAGCCAAACAAAAACAACGGGAACGTCGCCGTCGCTCCTCCTCTTCCTCCTCCTGCTGGTGCTGCTACTCTTCTTCTTGTATTGTGCTGCTGGGATGTCTGTTTCTGTTTTCTGCACGTACACCAAAAACCAACCACTACACAATCGGCAGTACCCGCGGCAAAGGCATCAAAAATCTTTTCCACAAACAACGCTCAACGTAAACAAATTGAAGCATAGTTGCGCCACTCGGCAGACTTTGCAACTGCATCCGCTTGGCCACGATTAATTGTCACTTTTGCTGGTCGCGACCCGTCGAGTCTCGTCCCAGTTGCAAGGGAGCAGTTTTTTTTTCTTTTTGGGCTTTCAGCTCGGCTTCGAGTCCCGCCGGCATAAAAACAATACAATCGGAGACGGCAGGACACCGGGAACCACGCACACGCGATCGACGCTTTCAACGGGGACACATTTAGCGCTGGGGATGCAGCAATTTTCGCAAGCGAGCGGGCTTCTTAATTTGTTTCTTATTAAATCCCGTGGCCGTCCTCAACGCTATATTTCTCTGCTCTCCGCCCCCTCGTCGACCCCGGTCTGGGTTTGGCTTGTTTCCAGCACTGGTCGCGGTTTCGCGAATGGTACGATACCGTTCACACTTGGCGCAGTAACTCGGCCACTGCGGTCAGTCCGCCGCAACTATTGTTCTTACTTAAACAATTTTATAACAGCAAAAATTTGTAATATACGAACAAATATTTGTACTTATAGAGCAATCAAATGTTTAGTGTCAAATTTGGTTAGCAACTTTTAATATTGGCGAATAATTTCACTTATTGATTAAATCATTTTTTTAGGTAAAAAATAATTTCCGGCTAAATTTAATAATACGAAAAATTCTTGGTGTGAGAAATAAAACTTTTGTATTTTCCATAGTAAGAAATTATTTTCCTCTACAGTCTAGACGGATCTCTGAAAGAATTGTAGCTGTTTTTGTTCAGTTTACAGATACAAGATACTTAAATCAATAAACTTTCCAAAACTAGCTATTTTTAACCGCCAACCGCCAAGTGGTTATCAGCACAGTGCGCAGTGCGCACATTCCACACACATTTCAGGTTTGTTTTGACCGAAATAATGGCGCTGTCCAACACTGATCTGCACAGCTGTTCGCACTCTGATGGAGGTGGGAGGTGGGGCAATTTTGGGGCAGTATTGTTTTGTGTGTGGATCCGTTTACTTCGATAAAGGCGAGTGCTGATGTTGGCCTACAATTAGCGTAAGTGCAAGTGAGTCGCCAGTACGTGTGGATTATTATGTGTGCGCCTGCTCCAGTGAAGAGAATTGCATGCACAGAAATTCGGTCGAAACTGCAAGCTGTCATTATAACTGGACCTACGCTCGCAATGGAGCGAAAGCGATTAGGATTGTGCAATTAACAAAAGTGTGCCCTGCTGCTCTGTTCACAGTCCCCAAGTGGCTCACAAGCAAACCCCCCCCCACACACACTCGCTCAATATTCATGCTGCCTTTATGTTTGCAGCGCCCCCCTGCCCGCCCGTACATATATAATTTGGATATATGTATTTATGTTATTCGAGTGCAAGTGACCGAAGCCACGACAACCAAAGAGCAACGCACGCACGGAGTTTCCAACAAAGGCTGCCCGCTTTAGTGGTCCGGTGACTTTCGCCGGAGAGGTTACTCCGTTTGCCAGTTACTCCCCACCCATAGCCACATTCCCACCCGCACCCACATCCGAGGGCCTCGTTCGGATGGCAAGACAATAAAGGAGCACAAAGAAATCAGACTGAGAGTAGAGCTCCTTTGTCGCATCTCTGGAAGAATCATTTGCCAGTGAACCATCGGTGAGTAATGGATGTCTCTCCATTTACCTAAATTACTTTGCTGTCTTGTACCGTTGGAACTACAAGCGGTGTGTGTTGTGGAAAAGTGCAAATTGAAAACAAGACACCTCCATTATGTGATAAGAATTGCCAACAGTTGAACTCCCTTAACTGCAACTTTTCTTGGAAGCCATAAACTAATAAATATTAGTATTTATTCAGAAAAAACTATGAATGTAGAAGCTACTCATGAATTTAAGACTTTCGTTTTTTTTTAGCTGAAAGTACTTGAACAGATTGTACATACATACATGTTATATGTTGCTGAAGCTAAGGAAGCTTTACTGTGCCGTATTTTTATTTAAGGTGACGCAAACGGGAAATATTACAAACTCCTAAAAGTTTCGATTCCAGCAACACCATATCAAAATGTTACACCGACCTCAATCATGAAACATATTTCAATGGAAACCCTAAAGAGGGAATTTCCTCTCGGGAACATGAGCTTTCCTTATGCGATAAAAATGTTTAATTGTGGCTCTAGAATCTAGATAAAATGTAAGATTATGTAGCCCAAGGCAAATAATGCTGCTGAAACGTTAAGCTCCCAGGCAATGAGATTCCAAATACCCTTATATCGTAATGAAGCTCTGGCAGACGACCTTGAACCATGTGGTCCGAGTTGTCAGCCAAAATTGGCTTAGATTTTTCATTCCCTGGCCGGGTATACTGATTTTAGTAAGAATGTTTGCAACGCATTAAGGATGTCATTCCTAGAAATCATATCATATTCTTGATCACCGTCAAGATCCAGGTAAAAACTTAGTAAAAGCCAGCACAAAAACGCTTTTCGAGTTAAAATTAATGCATGTTTGGCTTAATGTGGATTGAAATAATTGCAAACTAGCTAGGGTATTCAAAATTTGGTTTCTGAAATTAGCTTCCTTTTTCGTTGTCTATGAAAAACGCCATGTGCTTGTTGATTTATTTTATTTACTTTTTGGAAACTCAGCCATTAAAGGCGGCGGCGGGTTTTCCATTTGAGACCAGACAGTGACCACAAACAAACAAAAAAACCAGCTATACACATAAACAAACATCAGGCAGCAAGCAACAAGTGAGCGTACAAATTTAATTTACTTTTAATGCGTCATTATTGCCATTTTGTGACATGCTCGAGCTGATTTTCTGGTGTATAGCAAATGAATATAGTTTTTCGCTTATTTCAGCGAAGCGAATTTGATGTACAGTTTGCAAAGTTTATCAGAGATCTGAGACATGAATGACGGTAAAAAAGTAAATTAGCAATTGTTTACGTTTATACGACAATTACTGTGTTTTTTCTTATTCAGAGAGAAAGAATGAATTAGATAGATCAGAAATTGCATCACATTTCGTTGGATTAATGGGATTTATTGTTTTAAATGAAAAAGAATCAAAAGCAAGGAGAACTGATGAAAAGAAACAATGAGTAATAAGCATAAAAATGTTTACCAAAATTTCAAAAAGTAATTAAAGAATTCTGTAATAATTCCTTATCAGAATTCATTGGTCATTAACTTGACTACTTGGAATGCGGGATAATCCTCCTCTTGGCTTTCCAGAAAAAATTTATACCTACTTTGTCATACTGTTCTTATCAGCTGAAGCCGCTCAAATATATTACACACGTCATTATTCCCTATGATAATGATGATTATAAAATATGTGAGTCGCTAAAATAAATAAAAGAATGAAATGTACACTGAAACATATAGTTTTTACCATAAGGAATTACTCTTAACCCACAGACAATATGTTTAACTCCGATAAGAAGTCATTAAAAAAAGATCATTGGCCCTAGATAGCCTCCTAGATACCATCAAAACCACAATTTATCGCTGACACATTCATATTCCGAACGTACTCTCCACGCCACACAATCAACAATGAACATCGAGTACAAAAAATGCCGCTAGTAGTTGACAGCACCCCACCAACACCCACTATATATACGGTGCCATTTTTAAACAAATGACGCATCTACGGAAACAAATTACAGGGGGGACACTAACAACCTAGAAAGCATCATTACCTAAACACTACGACTAGGGCCCATCTATGATAAATTTAAAGATATATAACATTCGATTCTCTATTGACATTTAGCAGTGAAAAGCAATGACGGAGAGCGAGGAGTTGATGAACAAGTACGGCGAGCCTTTGCGCTACGACCGCAACTTCACGGGACCACGGCAGCGGGATAGGAGCTGTACTGATGTGCCCTGCCTGCTGCTCTTCGCCCTCTTTCTAGCCGGATGGGGCTTCATAGCGCAGTACGCCATCAAACATGGCGATCTCAACAAGCTGATGGTGCCCTCGGACTCATTTAACCGCAAGTGCGGCATCGACTCCGGTGTGCTGAACAAGAAGAACCTCTTCTTCTTCAATCTGGAGCAGTGCATTGATCCCTTAGTTCCCCTTACGGGCTGTCCCACACCCCAGGTAAGTTAAGAAAGAGATGGTAATTAGGATATATTAAGACAGTTTGCTTGATTCCACAGGTGTGTGTGGAGAAGTGTCCCAGCCAGACGTTCGTCTGGGACACAATGAAGAACTCGTTGAGCTTTGAGGATCTACACAGTCGACTCATCTGCCTGACGGAGGAGACCAAGGCGCAGATTCGCAACAAGGAGCAAATGAACAATGCCATCCAGAATAACTTGTGCGCCCGATGGTACATCAAGAGTGCTGCCTTCCTCAACCGCTGTCTCTTCGAGTTCTCACCACAGGTGTGCGAGTATATTCCAGCTTTTCTTTTGAGAAGCGGACGCTCGCGAAGGGAGCTGACGCTGCTGCCTGGAAATGCCACCACTGAAGTCGAGCTGGAGGCCAAGGCCATGGCGCTTAGCATGGCGGAGGCACAATCTCTAGTCGCGCAACAGGGAAATTCAAAGCAATCCCCGGTGGAGGAGGAGCCGGCCACTCAATGTCGACGCACACTGAACGAGGCTGTGATAAAGGAGAAGATGATGCAAACCGACACCCGGCTAGCCAAGATGGTGGGCAACCTGGTGGCCCATTTCTATAATGGTACCCACGACGCCCAGCGGTTGGGCGAGGAGATAGTTGAGGATCTGGTCAACTCCTGGTCAATAGTGCTAGTGGCGTGCTTTTGCACGTTGATTGCCTCTCTGATCTTCATAGCTCTGATGCGATGGCTCTCGGCTCCGATCCTCTGGTTCTCAATCTTCGGCGTGCTCATTGGCCTCCTGGTAGGCATCTACTACACCGTGAGGCAGTACATATTCTGGGAGAAGACGCCCACGGTGACGGTGCATGGCTTGAACCTGCATTCCACGGTTAAAAATGTGCTCCAGAACCAGAAGACCTGGCTCTACCTGTCCATCTTCGTGGCCGTGTGCTTCGTGGTTATCCTGCTGCTGGTCATTGTGCTGAGGAAACGCATCCGGATAGCCATTGCGTTAACGAAGGAGGGTAGCAAAGCGGTGAGCAGTGTGATCAGCACCGTTTTCTTCCCCATCTTCTCCTGGGTACTCTTTATAGCGGCGATTGCGTTCGCCGTCGGTGTGGGCTTGTACCTAGGCTCCATCGGTCAGGCGTCCTTCCGGATGGTGCGTCAGTTGACAGCTGATGGTGAAGTGACCAATGAGCCGTGCGTCTGCGAAGGTCCAGCCATCAACTATACCATCGGGGGATCCTGCAATCCGGAGGTTTTCCAGCAGCATTGCTACAATCAGCAGGCCTCGACTTCAGGTTTTTTCCAGCAATCGCAGCGAGTTGCCTGCTCGAAGACCACATGCAGCTTCGATACGATTGAAAATCCGCCACTGATTAAGTGGGCCATCTTCTACAACGTCTTTGGATTCCTCTGGCTAAGTTTCTTCATCTCGGCCTTCAGTGACATGGTTCTAGCAGCCACCTTTGCCCGCTGGTATTGGACCTTCAAGAAGCGAGACGTTCCCTACTTTACGCTAACACGAGCCTTTTGCCAAACTGCCTTCTACCACCTGGGAACGGTTGCTTTTGGCTCGCTGATCCTGGCCATCTGCCGATTGATTCGCCTGGTGCTGGAGTACATCGATAGCAAGCTGAAGAAGTACGACAATTCGGTGACGCGGGCCATCCTCTGCTGCATGCGCTGTTTCTTCTGGCTGTTGGAGACCTTCCTGAAGTTCCTCAACCGGAATGCCTACATCATGTGCGCCATTCACGGCAAGAACTTCTGTAGCAGTGCCAAGGACGCGTTTAACCTAATTATGCGAAACTTTTTGCGCGTGGTCACGCTAGACAAGGTCACGGACTTTTTGTTCTTCTTGTCGAAACTGCTGCTTACCGCCGGAGCGGGGGTGTCCACCTACTATTTCCTGGTCAATAATCCTGCCATCATTCAGCTACATCATAATGCGGTGCCCACGACCGTGGTGGTAATTGCCGCCTTCCTCATTACGAGCGTGTTTTTCGGTGTCTACTCCACGGCCGTGGATACACTGTTCCTTTGCTTCCTGGAGGACTGCGAGCGGAACGATGGTTCACCGGAGAAGCCCTTCTTCATGTCCAAACAACTCATGAAGATACTGGGCAAGAAGAACAACCTTCCACCGCGCCAGCGACGCGGAAAGTAAGAATTTACCCCGGGAAACGGCAGTGCAAATTATCAGTTAATTGAAAAAAAGATTTACCTACTTACGATATACATATTTATGTGTAATATAACCCAAAATCGATGGGGTTGTGAGCGAGATTGCTCAAGCTGTAGGTTGCAATAGAGATTGCATGAAATGCAAGCAGCTTTAAGCCAATACTCTTAAACTTTAACGGTAAAGCTAATGTATATAATACGCCAGTAATTATAATCATTTTTTTGCGGCAAGGCCTGTGCGATCGAAGGGACATGTGATAGGCGCCAACCCATAAAGACCAAAAGCAATACAAAACAATAAATTGTATACAGAGACACGAAAGTACATATCTCATCTTGTTTTGTTTAAACCTTAAACTATTATCTCAATTATTATTTTTCGAATTTAATAAAAAATGAATTCCATTAAAATCATAGTTACAGTTTTGTTTTTTATAATTTTTTATATAACAGCTCAAATCACTCATTTCAGAAAGTCTGATTTTTTAGGAAAGCAAAGTGCAAAGAAGCCGTGAAAAACTAACAGTAGCTATAAGGATTTGTGAGTTTTAAATATATATATAAATACCCTATATAATAAAGATTAAATACTGCCTCAAAACGGTTTAGATCTTTAGTAAGTGCTAGAACGTAGTACTTGATACCTTGTAGCACTATATTTAAATTTTTGTTTAGGTAATTTGCTGACAGGTAAGAACCGAAAAAAGTGTATTAAATATTTAAATTAAATTAAAACTCCATGATATATTTTTTTATTTCATTTTTCAAAATATTCAAAAACCCGTTAATTCGAAAGTGTGACCGTGTTCGCAAGGTATTTTGGTCTGGCAGCACTGGTGCGCTACCATACTTTTCGTTCATCAGCGACCAAAACGTAACGTAAATCGTTACGTTACGTGTTATTGATTGCAGAAAGAAGAAGAAAAAGCAAAAGGAAGAAGAAGCAGAAAAACAAAAAGAAGCAAAAGAAAGGCGCAGCTCAAAAACCAAAGTCAAAATCCGAATTTGTTGCAGAACTAAACTTAAGTTGAACCTATTTAATCCGTCTGGGCATGCTTTAGAGTCCGGGGAAGTCCCCACCGAGTGATTGTCCGTTTGCAAGAGAGACCCGTTCGAGTTGTAAATTAAATTCGCCGAACCAGCGAGAGATACTTCGAGAAGTCCTAAAGCCATATAGCCACCAAAATGACCAATCTGGAGAAGCAGCACGAGATGGTTAGGCGCAGCCTGGTGCAGTTCATCAGTGGCCACATTCCCGGTGCCGATTTCAGCGTCGTAGACGAGATCGTCCTGTCGTACATCATCTCCATTCTGGAGGAGGCCTCGCAGGATCCCTGTTTCGATGTGGAGGGCTTCGTGGAGATGATGGGCGCCTACTTCGAGGACTTTCCAACCATCGACCAGGGCGTCATCTGCGAGTGGATCTATAAGCTAGCCAGTGAGCTGAGCGCTGTGGAGAAGAACCAGGGCAGCCTGGACGCTGTCAACTTGTCGCTCAGGTAGCATTTCACTTTCATCATACCCTGTTTTGGCAGTGTTTAAGTTAAGTGCTTTTTTTCAGCTCTCTGACCCTGTCGGGCATCATTCCTGAGTCCAAGCTGCGTGCCCGCAACTCGTCCACTTCCGAAAAGGACGAGTTGTCCTCGAACAGCAGCAGCAGCGGCGGTGGCGGCAGCAACAAGCGATCGCAGCATCTGTCGGAGACCAGTGATGGCGGCTCCACCGACAGTTCCAGCTCCACATGCGACTACTTTTTGGACGAGGCCGAGGTGCTACAGGAGATGTTCCCCGACGCAGCTTATGCTGAGGTTTGGATTAACATCGTTTGAGGAAATATCCATGTCTTATCTTGCTATATATTTCCTATTCGTCTAGATCAAGCACTGCATCGCTATCTCCAAGGGGGACATCGATAGCGCCACTCAGATCCTGCTGCACCGCCAGGAGACCAACCAAAGCATTACGGATAAGTCGCATACTGGATATGTCAAGAAGAATGTGGTGGTTGACGATAATGAGCTAAAGAATCGTATTATCGCCAGGTGAGTGTTTTGTTTTTATTTTATTTTATATTATTATTATTAGTATTGTTTCTACAAAGCTTAATCTTAAATAACAAAGACATTAATTGTAAATATCAAGTCTGAATGAAACCAAATAACATGTTATCCCCGCAGATACTCGTATGTGGACAAGAACGCTACCCAGCGCGAATACAAGCCGGTGGTGCCCAAGATGGAGCCACGCAAGCTGGTCCGCTACCGGGACAACAAGATAGTCTCGCTCAAGGGCGAGCGCTACACCGAGATCAAGCGTGACGAAGATGCTGAGTTAAAAAAACCCAAGAAGCAGATTCAACCGTAACTAAAGAGGAACAAAACCCTCTTCAAGTATTTTATCAAGAAAGAAATTAATCCACACCCAAGTATCTTATCCGCACCCACGACACCGATCTTCGCCAGCAGCAGCAGCATTAGCAGCTGCAACAGCCTCTCAAGTAATAGCAGCAGCAGTAATCCCCTTCCCGAGCACATTTTATGCAATCAAATGCATATCGCTGGGATGATCAACGCCAGGAGCCATGTCAGCAGCCATCCCGAGTCCAAACCAGTGATCCCAGCCCAGCTTAGCCAACGTTTACATGCTTCCCAACACAACGACGATGATGATGATGATGATGAGGCACGAGAGCCCAGACACAAAGACGATAAGCAGCCACCGAGCACAGTGAATCGGTTCCCATATTCGAGTGAGTACGGCCAGGACTATGTTGTGGCATCGGCCGGCCTGTTGGTGGCACTAATGCTAGTTGGCCATTGGCATTGGTCCTCTCATCACGCCCATCATCAGCCCCTTGACAAAGACAGAAAGACTTTACATACCAAATTAGTTGATAGTTATGCTTTAGGACTACTCGCTTATGCAAATTTTGAGAGCCCGTCCGTCGCGGCGGCTGCCTGCTTATGAGTCCCGTTGCCAGGAGCAGGTGGCCCGGATGGATCTGGACTTAGATCCGGCACCGGGGTAGTTGCCAGTCGTCGCTTATGACGACTGGGGTCGCGCCTGCGCTGTGACCTCTCCTCAGTTCCTTACGCAAGCGAATTCGAACCGTATCTGTGAAAATCGTGAATCTCAAACTCTTAAATGCCCTCAAACAGTATTGTTGCCCCTGAACCCTGAACCCAAGGAACAGCCGCAGGTGCGACACCAACCCGAATTTGGCGCTCAAATAGACTTATTTAGACGTTTTTAGGTACTCGAATTAAATTGAATTTTGTTGGCCGTGTGCGTGTTTCAGAAACGCAGCAGCACAAGAACCTTGCCATATCTGTTTAAGATTTGTTAACCCATTTGATATCGTAACACGTAATACGTAACTCGTACAGTTTTGTTTACCCTGGTCCAAGCAAACTAGCAACAGTAATCAAGCCACCAAAGCCGCAAGCAACACAAACTAGTCCTCGCCGCCCACTGCGATATCTGGAACCCATAACCATTCGGCTGCTGCTCGGCGGAAGACAGCAATACTAACAGTAATCTAAACGTATTCAGCGTACACACACACGTATGAACTAATCAAATAATCAAATATTTATATAGCCGTAGCCTAGCCCCCAGATCCTTTCCGAATATTGTAACGATTGTGACCTATCCACGATTCATGTTAGATGTAAGCCAGCGTCCCCCACGATATTGTTCGGCAGCTTTCAATTTGTCGCTTTTTGTTTGAGACAAAAGATATATCTAAACTTGTTCGTATACTCTTTTATGATTTCACCTAGGTTTTAAGTTTTAACTAACCTTCCGACCACCGTTTTATGTTAATGTAACCAATTGCATTTTAAGCATTCGACTTTATTTAAGCCACCACAAACGATCGGTGTTTCAACCATCACACGTACGTATTCGTATTTATGTTTAACTTGGTTTCGGTTCGATTATAAAATCGTTTACATTTTTAGTTTTGTATATTATTTTTGTGATATTAGCATAAAATCAACTTTAAACAAAAGGCAAAACACTCGAATTAAACTTTTGAAATTATTAAATAAACTACTATCAATATTTAACGCATACATATTACTTTTAAAACAGTTAAGTGTGGTAGTTGGGTAAGTTTTTTTTTAAATATACAGCTGTTTCTTTTTTTTCTAGTTTGTAATAGAAAACAAAAGGGAGGCATTAAGAATCAATCTAATTTGGTCAAATTATAGAAAAAGGGACAGACATATACATATAAAAAGTTAATTCAGATCTTAATAAAATGCTTTTGACTCAAATTTTTAAATCTTTCAAGAAGACCGGAAATTGTTATATATGTAATTATTTTATGAAAAATCGAAGTGTATAAATATCATAACTCCGTCAAAAAAGCATCAAATTTAATTCGGAAAGCTTTTCTATGCTAGTTTTTTCTAGGTTAACAAATCTGCATTTTAAATTTTAAATTTCAAGACATCAAAATTTTTTCAATTTTTGAGAATTTTAACGATGTAACCCCTTATAAAATTTTGAAAAAAATTAAAAAAAATTTTTTTGTCGTCGACATGGCTAGAAAGATTCCCCTTTTGATGCAGATCAAGAATATATATGGTTTATAGGGGCAGAAACTAAAATTAGAATTCTTGCAAGGCTATAAAGACAAATTTAATTAAAATAAAATTAGCTCCCATTGTCATGGATACATGCAACAAAAAGATTGATTCGTAAATAAAAACAAAACGTTAGTTTTTAAATTATTTGAATTTTTTAATTAATGCGGCAGTATCTTAATAGTATCACTGGTTCATTTGCGGTATTTTCTGGTAGTAATAGCCGAGAAACATGGCGTTGTCCCTGCGGCTGGTCACACTGCACAGCCGAGTTTTTTCGCACAATTTTTTTTAGTGTCGAAAATCCATTTTTGTGCTGAAATGACCACAATAGCGGATTTATTCACTAAGTACAATTGCACTAACTGCCAGGACGACATCCAGGGTATTCGGGTGCACTGTGCGGAGTGCGAAAACTTCGATTTGTGTCTCCAAGTAAGTAGTTCACACATACACAAAGTCAGAGCGACGCACCTACCTATGTATGCAGTAGGGTGGGCCGAAATTTTGGTTCTAAAAAAAAAATGGAGCCCTGGCTTCGGGTTAAGAAGTATAAATTGCTATTTTTTTAAGTTAGACAGTTATTAAAAAATGTGTTCTTGATTTAAACCAAAAATATTTTGGAACAACTATGTAGGGAAATAGAAATAAAAAAGGTTAATATTTAAAACAAAGACCAAATTTCTTTGTCAACGAAAGCGACCCACCCTGCTTCACCAATATTCGTACAGTCTAGAGATGCGTCGTCAATCTGGAACCAAAAAAAAACTGACTCATCTGGGCAACTCACACACAGTCACTTAGCCGGCGATTTCACCATGTTGACTAAAAAACAGCTGACTCTCACTAACTGCGTTGTTATTATTTTTTGTTTTTGCAAACAGTGCTTTGCAGCGGGGGCGGAGATTGGAGCCCATCAAAACAATCATGCCTACCAGTTTATGGACACGGGCACGTCCATTCTGAGCGTGTTTCGAGGAAAGGGGGCATGGACGGCACGCGAGGAGATACGCCTGCTGGACGCCATAGAGCAGTACGGATTCGGCAACTGGGAGGACATCAGCAAGCACATCGAAACCAAATCGGCGGAAGACGCCAAGGAGGAGTATGTTAACAAGTTCGTCAATGGCACCATCGGAAGGGCCACCTGGACGCCAGCTCACAGTCAGAGGCCGCGGCTAATCGATCACACGGGAGACGACGATGCCGGCCCACTGGGCACGAGTGCCCTGGCGAGTCTCCCCCCGCTGGACATCAATTCTGATGAGGCCATGCAGCTGGGCTACATGCCCAACAGGGACAGCTTCGAGCGGGAGTACGATCCCACAGCCGAGCAACTGATCTCTAACATCACCCTCAGCTCCGAGGACACGGAGGTGGATGTAATGCTTAAGCTGGCCCATGTGGATATCTATACCCGCCGTTTAAGAGAACGCGCCCGCAGAAAACGAATGGTTAGGGACTACCAGCTGGTCTCGAACTTCTTCCGCAACCGCAATTACGCCCTGCACCAGGGTCTTACCAAGGAGCAGCGAGAGTTCCGGGACAGATTTCGGGTCTATGCACAGTTTTATACCTGCAACGAGTACGAACGGCTGCTGGGTTCGCTGGAGCGGGAAAAAGAGCTTCGCATCCGGCAGGCGGAGCTCTACAGATATCGCTACAACGGGCTGACCAAGATTGACGAGTGCGTCCACTTTGAGCAGCACGCAGCAATGGCAACGCATCGTTCCACGGGACCGTATGGTCACGGCAAGACTGTAAGTGAAAGGCACAACCAAAGGGTTATTAGAATTGAACTATTCATAAACGGGCAAACTTCTATAACCATGTTTTTTGTTTTTTGTAAATGCATAAACTATAAAATTATGAGCCCTTTAAATGGAATCAAACTGAGTTAAAAAAAACTGTGTTAAGAAGTTTGCCCTCAAAGAGGTTCGATTTAAATTCTCCTGGACTGAGTGCTCCCCTTCCATGAGAATGCATGACGAGTTGAATATCGTGTGTGCTGCCTTGCTTTCCCCGATCCGACCCCAAACTGACCCGATCCAACTCTTACAATCGCTTTTCCGTCTTTGTCTCACGATATTCAGCTCCACTGCATTATAAACGCGCCAAACCACGAGCGTTCGAACGGTTCTATAAGACAATGTTTAACCACAGGACCACATGCAACACTCCAATGGAAGTCTTCGGCCGCCAAGCTCTTCCTTGCACTCCCCACAACCGAATCTCAGAAAGGTGTAAGTATTTTGGATAATCCACGAAATGCACAGAAACATTTAAATTTAAATTGTGCTATTTACTTGATCCGGAATTCGTTTCTAACGCCTGGTTTACACTTTTAGCGAAATGTCAAGCGGCGCCGAGGCAAGTTCAAGTTCAATCGCACCAAGAAACACGCTCCACACCGCCGACCCGACTTGCTCCGGCGCATTATTGCCCAGCAGAAGTTACTTGGATAGCTGTCGGGCATCGTCGGCAGCTACGATGCTGCAGACGACGACGATGACGACGACGGGAATGGGGGTGGGTCCGGGGGCGGTAATGGGAATGGGAATGCCGATAACCCTGGACTCGGGAGCGACGACGGGAGCGATTTCCACGGCTATGACGATGGCGAATCTGCCAACGAATTCCGCGAAGGGAAGCCAACCACATCTGCAGCCGCTGCAGCAGCCACAGCAGCAGCTCCTGCAAAGCAGCGCCAGCGGCCACAAAAACCCACTGCCAAACGAGGTCGCCGGCGGAAGCAACAGTGATCAGACTACCAGCATGAGCTTGAAGCTGCGCACGCAGCTGGACGAACTGAAGAACCTGCCCCAAGCCCTGGGCAGCAGCTTGCTTAGCCACAACGAGCTGGATCTGTGCAGGAAGCACAATATCACACCCACCACCTACCTCTCGCTGAAGACCGTCTGTCTAAGCGGAGCACCATCGCTGGGCAGTCCTATGGAGACTTCGCTGCGCAAGTTCTTTATCAAGTGCGGCTGGCTGAGCCACTGATTGAACCGCTACCCTTTTCCCGCGCCGCTTACATTAAGATTCATGCATGCATTTCGCGATCTAAGGACTTCACTTTATTTTATTATCGTTAATATAAGTAAAAGACAACTTTTTTATACTGTTTCAACTTTTGTTGCCATTTTCTTCGAGGGAAAACATACAGAAAACAAAGAATAAGAATTAATCTTACTTGTATCAAGTTAAGCTCAAAAATTAGCCACAATTTTGTTCCTTTTCGTGTGAGAAATAAGTATGTATTAAACTATTCGTAAGTAGGTCGCCCAACCAATTGAATGTGTATGATATATGAAGTGTAAATGAAGTAATAAATGTAATATCAGCAAGGAAATGGACTTGAGTGATGGTTACTCTTGTGAGATTTGCTTCTTACTGTATAGCATTTCTCTGTTGAACTTTTGTGTTCAAAATTGCTTTTCTGGCAAGCTTTACCCCCTTACAACTAAATTCTATTACCGTATACTTACAAAAATATAGAATAATATATTATAAACGGGTTTATTCACTTTGACCTTACAACTAGAGGAGATGTGATGCTTAGATGCACTGCATCACTTGTTTCGCAGAAAGTAGCGATACAGCGTGTTCTTCTGACCTCCGCCACTGGCAGTGGTTGCAGTGGCCTGGGCACCACCGGCTCGTGCAGCTGCAGCACTGCTGCTGGCAGCTCCATTTGTTTGCTCCACCGCTGCTGCCACTAGAGAGCTGCGCCACGACGCAATCAGTTCGGTTTGCAGCTCCACCGGCAGCTCCTTAAACACCTCTGCATCCACACCCGCCGGACAGGCGATATTGGAGAGGGCTTCGCTGGCAGACGTGCTGCTGTTGGTAGTCGCCACGGCTGCTGTGATAGTCGGTGTGCTGGGAGCGCTCATTGCCATCGAGTCATCCATCGGCGAGGGCAGTGGCGAGGAGGCTGTGGAGCTGGCATTTGAGCTTAGACGGCTGGCAGTGCGAGTGGCCACGAACCGGAGGCTGCCGTCGATTCGCTGCAACAGCGTATTCGGCGGCTGGACGGTGCGGAAACGAGGAGCGCTTCCCGATGTGGAAGTTGAGGGCGTGGTGCTCATGGGGAAGTCCTTTTCGCTATCCCGCGAGTTCAGACGCAGATCACATACGCGTAGTTTGCTAGGCGAAGCAACATCTGCGGCGGTTTCCGTTACATCCGCCGCCAAACGGCTGCGTTTTGAAACAAGTAAACGCCCAATGCGGCTTTTCTTCGGCGAGGGTTCCACTTCCGTTTCCGAAAAGTCACTAAAGTCCGAATTGGTGGCCGCAGATTCAGAGCCATTATCAAGCAGCATCGGCACGGGAGAGGCCGTAGTGGCTCTTCTTCTGTAAAACTGATCGCTCGGCTTAAATGTCGTTGGCGACGAACGGAAGGCGCACTCGTTCGACGTTGGGCTCTCCGCTGTTGGACTCGTGAGACTCGTATTGGTCAGCGAGGTGATCGATTGCACCTCGAGATCGGCCTTTTTGATCAGAAAATTTGCTATGGATGAGGAGCCCACTTTGCGCTCCTGGAACTTGGAAAAGGCCAGTCCTAGCAGGGTGATGTTGAAGGGCTTGTTCATGTCCACGATCCGCTCGAACAGGCGCATCACAATCTTGAGGAGTTTGTCTTGGGCTCCGTCTGCCAATTGAACCTTGCTCACGCCTGTTTCCCCAGGGCAAGTGGAGGTCTTGAATAGAGAGGGTAGGATGTTGGCTTGTTTGGTTTCGCGGTGGCTGCTCTTCTTCTGGGTGTCGAACTTGCGCAGCACCACCTTGATGGCTATCGGAATGCGACCGTCTTCGGCGACCTATGCGGGAAAAGCAATATGTCATTAATAATTAATAAAAGCCCAAGATTTCTTGAGGTTTTTTTCTTACCTGCTCCACCAGGCGCTTGAGCAGCATGCGAAATCTCTCCTCCACATCTGTGCGCACAGAGATGGGCTTGCAGGCATCCTCCATGCCTATGGTCTTGGGCTTTCCAGTGGGACGCACGGAGCTAGTGTCCCGACCAAAGGCTAGATCCCTCAGCCTGGTGGCCGTCTCAAAACCGAACTTTTTGCGCATTACATCCATGTCGCACTGCTGCAACTGTTCTACGGAGGACATGCCCGCCTCCAGCAGCAGGCTCTGCGTTTTCTGGCCTATTCCAGTGATGCGTTTCAGGCATCCCAGTTCCCGCATGAACTGCTCCGCATAGGTGGATACGAGAACAGTCTGTTGATTCGGCTTGTGGCTACCGCCGACGAGTTTGGCCAGCAACTTATTGTATGCGATTCCGGCGCAACAGGTGATTCCCAGGCGGAGTTTAAGTTCCTCCCTGATTTCCTGGGCGATTCGAGTGCCGATGGCCAGGCGCTGGGCACAGCCGCAGTCGCAGGCGGACAAATCAGTGCCGTCTGTCGGATATGTGTGACCCACTAATGGTTTCTGCTGTGCCTCAGCGGCATGTGCCTGTCTCAGCTCCACCAGCGACGTAACATCCATAAAGTTCTCGTCAAAGCCAAGTTTCTCCACCAGAGGAGTGTAGTTTAATAGCAGGTCGAAGATCCTTTGCGACATCTGACGATATGGGGCCAGATCCTCTCCATTGACCAGCACCAATTCCGGACAAATGCGCTGCGCCTCCGTAATTAGCATCAGTTTGGCGACTCCCTTAGCCCGCGCTACATAGTTGCAGGTGACCACAATGTTCTTCTGCTGGATGCCCAGAGCCTTCGAGCGGAGCGTTGGATCCCGGATCTCCTCCACCTGCGCGTAGAAGTAGTCCATGTCCAGGTGGATGATGGTGCGCTGGTGCGCCTCGCTCTTGCCAAGCACACTGGCAAAGTCCATGGTGGTTCACAGCGCCTGCAATTGCGAAAGGTCATGAAATTCCATAAATGAATTCGGCGATTCCCGGTAGTCGCTTATGAAATACCCTATACTTTACTTCTATCGGAGATAAAAGACTATTAAAGCTCATTCAAGCTGTTTTAATCTTTTTTAGATAACCGAAGGTTCGAGATTCAGTAATTGTAATTAACTAAAAAAAAAAAGTATTAGGTAAGCATTTCCATAATATACCCAACAAAACTACGATTACTGGGTATTCCTGATGCAAGTTGTTTGGCTGGCGGTGAAACAAAGCGAATTCCAAAAGAGAGCGCGCGATGCTGCCTTCGAGAGGGAGGGGTGCTCCGCTGGGTGAGAAATCGGCAGCAGCCACTGTTGCTTGCTCCGCTCTTCTTCTTCCACCGCCAACTTTCTAATCAAACATTGCGAAAATATTGGAGTCCCCACACAACACAGCGCACTCACACTCACACACAGCGCAGGAAACGTGTGCCGGCTAAACATTTAAACAAAATATTGCACAAAGCTGACGGTTTCGCGATGACGCATTAGTTAATGGCCGAGAAAACACCAGATTTTCGACGGCTTCCAATCCTTGGCCCCCGACCAGCGTCTGACGCCAACAATAACACGAGCTCCTTATCGACACGATTTCGGGGCTAATCGCATGCACCTGCTGTCTATATTTTCGTTTAATTATTAATCTTAAAAACTATTAAATCTGTTTGTTTTTACCTTAAACTCAGTGTGACCGTAAAGGTTTCGATAGATAATACCGTCCGGCTGGATGTTAGTATGACCGCAGCGCAGTTTGAGGAATATACCCACGAAAAATACTAAAATTGAATTCCATTGTGCCAGAAAGCACAGAGTTGCCAGACAGCTTAAATTAGGCCAGGTGGCACTCTCACATTAAGAAGTCGTTACTTTTAAAATAAGTTAAATGATTGCTCCCAATGACCGTGCTTATTTAACATTATTTTAAGCCAAACAGTCACTAATTTTTTAACTTAAATCTAATGTACATTTACTTCTATCAACACCGAATACTATTAAGGCTAATAATATAAATAAATACAAATTTCTTTGGAATACAAAATCAAGTCGCTCGGATTGGTAAAGTGTTTAGGGTAAGCTTAATATCATCAGAAAACACATATTTTGTTATTTAGACAAGGAAATTAAGATACTATTTTTATGATTTGTTGTTAATCAAAATTACTTTACTTTCGTTTTAAAAGACTAAACTAAACATTTATATTTAACAGTGATATCTGGGCAAATCTCTCAACTCTATTGGCTATATCCCCTGCTAACAATGCATACTTGATTTACTTCGCTCTTCAATTACCGTTTTGGAAATCTGAACATTGCATGTCAGCGCATTTATTGTTATTACAATAATTTTACGAGTGGGCAGCCGCGATTTTTAATGATATTCATGAGTTTTATACAGATTGAAGAGCGCTACAAGATAAAGGCGAGAACGAAAAAAAACCAAAATATATAATAAAATAAAGGCACTACCCCAGGTGGGTGGGGTGTGTGTGCTGTGTGGGGTGTGCGGGTCGGTGACGTGGTCACGCGCTTTCATGCCCGCCAAGAATGTGGGGCAGAGCAGCTTTATGGCTCTTGTTTGTGGTTTTGCCTGTGGTGTCGTACGAAATGCGCTCGGAATTCGCCAGCAGTAAAGGCAGAACGGAAAAAAATGTATAAGAAAAATATATATCGGACAGACCTTCGGCTTGTTGTCCACTCCTCCATCCAGATCCCCGGCTCGTCCTGCGTCCTGCGCCTGTGATAATCGCCCCGCTGGCTGCTTGACAGGCAAACAATGCTGTGAATTTGATTAAAATCAGCCAGCGTGTGCGTCTCCACTCCGCTGTTCCTTTGGCTCCTTGGGCTCCTTGGGCTCCCTGGGACATTTCTCGTTATTGGAGCACTCAGCTGAGCTGGACTCACGGCATTCGGCCATCTCGTTTGCTGGCCCACTTCGCTGCAGGCGGTGCTGCGGTGGTTCCCCTAATTGCAATCCGCCAAATTTGGCATGAGAAAGTCGCCCAGGCCAACAGAAATATGGCTGCTTTAAAAAAGCGCCTGCTGAATTTGGAATGCTATGAATAACCATCATTAGAGAGGAGCTGGAAGAGGAAAATGCATTTCTTTTGCGGTTTCACTGACTGCTAATGAGCTGCAGCTGCCAGGACGATACTTATGCAACTGCCGTTCCACCCACCTTTCTAGCCATTCTAAGCCAATTTTATAGAACAATCACCGAAAAAAAAATACAATTTAAGAAAAGGACATCTTGGCTTTTATTGTGCTATTTTTTTGTACATAATTCTTATAATCGAATACAAATAATTATAATATTGACAAATTAAAATACAATATTTTGTACATTTTGTGTTTGTATCTTTGCTATTCTCATTTGATTTTTCTCAGTGTCATTTCTTCCATTGGATTCTTATTAGCAGAGAGGCTAAAAGCTAATTAGTTGCCTGGATTTCTCCTACCCAGTCCCCATCCCATTCTCCAAGTGCTGGTGGAGCGTTAATTTTTTTGCTCTGGACTGCACACAGAAGCCTCCGCAGATGAGAATGTGTGAATGGAGGAGGGACTCCACCCACAAACACAGGATCATCCGCACGGCGAAACGAAACGGATGTTCTCGCGCGGCGTTGGCTCCGGTCCCGGTTGCCCATCCCCCGCCAGGTCATCCTGAATCTCTCTCTCTCTTTTTCCGCAGGGATGAGGGTGTGTGTGTGTGTGTGCGATGGAGGGGAGCAGCAAAATGTTAATAAATCTTATTTTTATCATTTGGCTATAAATACTGAATTTTTAGCTCCGGCCATGCTCAATTTATGGCCATTATTTATGTCGGAAAAGCGAAAACCTCAAACATGTTGCCACACTTTTTGCCCCTGCTCGTGGTCCGGCTCCTGCTGCCGCTGCCGCTGCTCCTGCCGCTGCTGGCCGCTCCTTTCGGATCCTTTCGGTGGCTTGCATTGTGCATCCATTTTATTTGCTGTTTTGGCCAGAAGAAAGAAAGATACACAAGCCATATTATTGCAATTTTCCAGTTGCTCCGCCCACGCCGCAGCTCCAAGGAAGCGAGGCAATGCGAAGCGAAACCGAGTGAAATATGAAAAATTGCATTACACCTTAATAAACACCTCACCTGGCGAGCTCCACCAGAGTGGTAGTGGGAGTGGGATCGGAGCTGGAGTTGAACTGGGGCTGGCACTGAAGGATGGGATTGTATCTCCCAATCGCGAGCGGAGCTCCACCAGCTCTTGCAGCTGTGTGTGCCCCGCAGTTTGGCCATAATGAAGATTGTCTGCTGCTTAAGTGGACGCACGTTGCCCAGTCGCTGGACCCAGATGGATGGCAAGAATCATATCCAAGGATGATGGACACTGGGAACAATTTTCTCTAAGAAGGGATAAGCTTCTGTGAATTAAACTCAAGCGAACTTCCGCTACTTTAGCTATAACTTTAATTTTTAGGTGGGTAACTAATTTAATTTTGTATCATTTCCATTTTGATTTTGTAATATATTCTCTTTACTTAAGGAAGCTTTCAATATTTTTCTTGAGTGCATCGAATCATGGGCATGGGAAGCAGGTCCTTCCACCGATCGTGGCAGGGAATGGGATCCGACAGGCCAGCGCGCTCGATCGCGATCACTTAGGCGCTCATCTGGCATAAAATTGTTAGAAACGCCCCGTGTGTGTGCGCCTCTGGGTACAATGCCTCACACTCCCTCCTGCTCCAGCTCCTGCTCCTGCTCTTGCTCCCTCTTCCACCTCGATTTGTGGCCATAACGTTTTTGCCATTAAATTAATAAATTAATGCGATCGTGCAACAGTCGATCATGTGGCCGGCCGGCCAGTTGCCAGCACAGCTTTCCTTTCCCTCAGCCCCTTCGATCTTCGATTTCTTTTTGGCTTGTCAGAATTTTCAAAATCTCAATACAACAGTTTATTCCGCGGAGAAGTTCATTGGTAATCAAAACGTTTCTGAGCACTTCTTTAACAGTGATTTATGGAAGCTTTAAATTGTGTTAAATTTATTATAAAAGAATTAATAGAAAAAGTTGACCATGTGTTTTGATTCTTTCATAATTAGTTGTTTGCTAAAGAATTATGTATATATTTTATAAAAATAATTTTGTAGTAGCAAACTATGATTTAGAATTTAGTATAAGGAATCTAATTTTAAATAAATGTTAATCCACTGTACCAAAGCCTGAAATGCCTTGAGTTTGAGGCTGCAGTCGCCTGCAGAGAGACACTGTTTTCCACAGCACCCGTCGGATTCGGATTCGCATTGCACCGAACGAGCTCTTGTCGTGATCCGAAAAGTGGGTGTTGCTAAGTGTTTCTTTTTTTGGGGGGCTTGGATGCTGGAGACGCAATGGCTGGTCGCTGCTTCGCTTCCCGGAGAACCAGTCTGCCATTTTGCAGGCCACCAGAGTCCTCCGGCAGCCCGCTCCTCCTGCTGCGCTGCATCATTAACGCGGGGCAGCGACAACGCCAACGACAACAACAACTGCAGCAACTGCAGCGAGGAGAGGAAATAATTGCATGGTCTGGACTCGAGGCCGTTCCCTTGTTGCAAGTCTCTGGCTGAAAGTTGCTGCACCGAAAATAATCATTTTGGAGAATTTTTTGGGAAAAATCAAAGTTTAAAAATATTATAACTCTGTCAAAAAAGAATCAAATTCAATTTGGAAAGCTTTTCTATGCTACTTTTTTTTAGGTTAACAAATCTGCATACAGAATTTAAAATTTTTTTAAATTAAATTTTTTGTCGATTTTTGAGAATTTTACTGATGTAACCCCTTACAAAATTTTGAAAAAATGAAAAAAAAAAATTTTCTTCCGGACATGGCTAGAACGATTCGTCTGTTAATGCTGATCAAGAATATATATGATTTATGGGGTCGGAAATGAGTCCTTGACTGACTAAAATTATAAAACACAATCAAGAAGTCCGGAAATATTGGAATTATTTAAATCGATATTTACTTTTACTATTTACAACTTTTTGCTTAAATTATAATAAAAAATTATAACAATAACTTCAAGTACATCTACAAAAATTAAAATATATTAAACTTTATAATTAAAGGACAAACGAACCAGATATCAGAGTGGTATAATCAGTTATAGTTTATTTAATCAACCACATTTAATCCTGTATTCTCTCGGTGTGTCTTCTGGTCGATGGCGGATCGTTGGCTCTCTGCTGGGACTGTGTTGCTCTGTTAATTTTACAGCCATGTCTGATATTGCTAAATGGCTGTGAGTGGATTCGTTTAAGCACCAATTTTATTACCAACAAGCATCACGCTGCATCTGCATCGGCTGCATTGGCCTCTCTCTGTCTCCGTTCGCTGGGCTTTTGGCCCAATGGGGCCCGGCTCTTAGCCCGACTCTTTTGTGGCTCAAACCATGACTCCTTCTGTTGCCGCTGCAAGTGGAGAGATCCAATCAGGTTGCGCCTTTTCGCTTCAGTTCCAGCCAGAAAAAAAGCAACAACCTCCACTTGTGGCCATTATGAGCTGGCAGTTGTTATTGCAGTTGTTATGGTTTTTTTTTTCGCCGTGTTTTTCGCTGCATATTTTGCATTTGGTAGGAGGCTGGGAGAAAAAAAAACGTACCAACTGGAGAGGACGAAACAATAACGCCCCTGCAGCTGCCATTAATCGTTAATCACTTTTATATTGCCCTCGAATTATGTAGTGGAATTTGATTTGGAGTTTAACATCATTTTAAATAAAATTTTTAAGTTAATAGATTTGGGGAGTTTTCCCTTTTGAAAATGAATAGGAATATTAGTTATATTTTTTAAAACAAAGCTTGTTAGAGGGCTAATTTATTTCCTTTAAGGTAAGCTGCAAAATTATTAATAATAGCTTTTAAAATATCTAGAATGATTAAATATTCTATTTAAATATTTGCAAACATGTAATTATTATTCTTTTACATATAGTAGTTAGCTTTGGATTACAACATTATTTAAATTAATTCTATATTTATGAATTAGATAAGCTCTATTGACAAAGTAAGCATGTTAAACATTGTAAATGCTGAAACCGATGCTACATGGGCGATATGTCACTAACTGGATACTACAGATTGAGTGTTAATGCAGCAGGTATTTATCGAATCTTGTCAATCGTCAGCTCACATTACACTTGATTGCTGGGTTTAGTTCGATTCATGGCTCCTTGCTATGATGATCCCCTTTATGGGCGAGCTAACTGCGACTCATTGGAGAAAACAAATTAGGGCTCATTGTGCGGCACTGGGATCAGGTTACTTTCGACTCAAAGGGGAGTTCCCCTCCAAGGACAATGGACCACCCGAGTGGGCTTTGTTTCTGCTGCGTTCGCTGGAGTTGTCTTCTTTCCTTTCCAAAGCCAGTCACGTGCCATCGACGACGACACTTTTGACATATCCGGCGGACCACACGCGCCGCTGGCAGCCGTGTTCTTTACACAGTATATATTCTATATAGATCCTGCGAGATCCTGCGGGCAAGTGTCAGGCGAAAAATTAGCGCATCACGTGCCTCTCCAGTGCCGCAATATCCTCAGAACTGGCGGCAGCCAGGTCCTTGTCGATTTCGTTTAATATGTTAATCTGTAAGAGCCACCCCCGCCAACCTTTGCCCTCCGCCCCATTTGATTTTTAACCCACTCCATGGTTATCTGCCGGTCTGTTCATTAGGGCCTCGTAAAAGAGAAAAACTCGGCACTTTCTGAGTATTTTCCCTAGCAATTTCCCCAGTTCCCGATATCGGTGGTGGCTTCTTTACGTTTTATTGAGGACCCATAAAAATTATTTGTCCTGGTCCGATTGGCGTCCACTTAATGGCGACGCCAGAGCATCGAATAAAAATCAACGAAAAAGGCTTTAAACGGCCATAAGAACTGCGTCCACTTATCGCTGGACGAGATGGAGAGCAACGGGTCGGTTATCTGTGGAGAAAGAACTAATTACTCCCCCGGAGTGGCACTTTTCCCTCGGAGTCCCTATCGGTTTAATGCCCGCGTTAATTACCTGGCGCGGAGATTTTTCACTGCTTACGTTTTATTTTTATGGCATTTCCCGGAAAGAGTCGCGTGAAAAGTTCTTCTCACTCGATCGAAACGTTGATGGCTTCACTGCGTGTAACCTTTGACCTTTTTTTTAATGTCCTGACTTCTCACAGCACTGGAATCGCAGCGGCTCATGTCCTGGCCAAAGGCTTGGGAAAACCACTGGGGATTAAGGGTTGGAATTATGAAAGTTTATCCCGATGGGGGAATTATGATGCTAGATGACATTTGATAGTGATTTATGTATCTTTAATGTCTGCGGTGAGGACTGGAAAAATCGTACCAAAAATCTCTGAAGTGGAGTATAGTTGTGAGAGCAGGAGTAGAGGAGGATGCAGGAAGATAGTCAAGGACAATATGTTACAGGTCACTTTATAAAAAAAATTATTATATAGAGTTAGTATTATAGAGTTTTATTCTTACTTTTAATAACTTTTAATAATACTTTAACGTGAAAACAATGCTTGGGTAGGAAGTAATTGCATTTGTTTTAAATTTTAACTTAAATTGTATACCTTTATTATGTTCCTATTTCATTTTGCAGCCTCTTGAACCCTTTAATTTTGTTTTACTCGCTTTATTCCCTCTAAAATTAATCGAATTATATCAGGTTACAGTTCATTGTTGTAAGGTGGTGTTGCCAATTGGAATTTAAAGGGGTTTTCCCCCGTTTTTTACGCTCTGATTTCTCACACTGTCCCATCCATCCATCTATTCATTGATTGCTCATTTATAAGGACTCCCCTTAGGGATTTGCTCTACTGTCAAGGGAAGTGCAGGAAAGTCGCTCGGATGGGCATATTGTGGCAGTCAGTGAGGCAATTTCCCATACGCACACGCCCGTCACAACGGCCACACCCTCCATCCGCCAGAACACCCAGTGATGTCCTCTCCGTACTGCAGTTTCCACCACTCATCCGGGATCCGGGGCTGAAATGCAGCCTCCAAGGCGGCAGCCAAGGCTAACTGAGGGCTAAGCGGATATTCATTACACGAACCGCACGCTGACACGCGCCGCCGCTTTGGCCGCTTTAGCACCCTCTTGTCCTGCTGCTGGGAATACGGAAAAACTGGTGCTTGGACGAGCTTACACTTTACATATGTCACGGATATCCCCGTGGGAGGGTTTCGCGCCGTTTGACTTTTGAGCGGAGTCAGGCCACTGATCCTGTTTGCTGTAAATAATGCGATTAACGGCATCACGCAGCCAGCTTCTGATCCTGATTCAAGGATTTCTCATTGGGGGGTGGGGCGGCTGTTAATGAGCCGGCGAAGGAACTGCGCTCCAGCGACAGTTTCCCGGATTAGTGCTACAAATTCGCGCCTAAGCATTGTGTGAAATATGTATGAATTCGTACACCGTTGGAAATGTTAATCTCGAAGGACGGCTTAAGTCCATTGATTTATGATATTTTTATTTTTGGCATTAACATTACATACATTATGTATATTTTGTGTATATTATAATTAAATGTTCCTTGACTTATTTAAAAAATTACCTTTCTCTTACTGATATATCCCTAAATACCTGTACAAATGAAGCTTCCTATTTTTTCGCCCAGTGTATAATCCCATTCTGTACCTCGGAAAAAATGAAAAATTATTGCTTTGGTTTCAGTTTGTACTGGGTTTGGGTTTGTCATTGTCTATCGCCATTAAAGTGTCTTTAGTGCTCCACGACGTATGCCATTCACTGGCTTGGAAGTAATTTTTATTAACTCTGCCAAAAGTGCACAAAATAATCGCATTAATGCCGCCACCTCTCCCTTCCCCCCACCCCCATGTCGGCCCACTCCCCCTAGTTAGCCACGTGTGAGCTGCCGACTGAATGACTAACTGAATGACTGACTGACGGACGGACGGACTGAATGACAGACTGAGTGTCAGGTCGGTGGTGTCATTGTCGTGCCAGGCTGAGCAGCTGAAAAGTCAGAAAAGGTTGGGAAATGCCTGCGGGCCCAGCGTCTCATCTGGAGATTTTCCTTGCTCTTTTGTCTTTGGGCGTGTCTCCTCGGAAAATCTCATTTTCCAGCCAGGCACAGTCGAGAGCCAAGTGTGCGAAAATTTGATAAACGCCGACCCCCGAAAGGCGCTTGATTTATGGATCGAAGGGCAGAACCAACCCAGTCCGCCGCTCGCAGCTCGCAACTCGCAACTGGCAATTCGCAATCCATAACCCATAACCTGGCTCTAAACCGAAATCTAGAACGCAGAGCAGGGGATCGAGGGGGAGGCAGAGGAGGTGTGGTTTCTGCCGCTCTTTTTGCCAGCATAAAGTGCTAAAAAACGCTCAATAAAACCACACATAAAAATTGACTAAATACAAAACATGACAGACGGCGTGCGAGTATTAATAATAATGCGTTCGTTCGTTCGTTCGTTCGGCCGTCGGCCTTCTCCTTTTTTCCCCAGTTTTATTCCATTTTTCCCAACTGCTGTGCCGTTGTTTATAAAGTGCAAAAAACGCTGTACTCTTTTTCACATTCGCATTCGATAAAAATCGCATGATCATAAATTTACACTTTGCACAGCCTCCGCGGCAACGCCCACCCCGAAAAAATAAGGAGGGGGAGAGGAAGGGAGATTCCGAATGCACATCGATTGGGGGTGGGAACCGAACGGGGTTTGGGGGTTATGCGGGGTTAGGGGACATGGGCGGCCGGTCGAGAAGGGGGCGGAGATACACACGCAATGCCAGTGCAAATCTGCGGCCCCTGGGACGCGTGAACGATTGCTAAATTGTTGCGGTCAGAGTTTCGGGCCAGAATTGGTTTACGTTTTGTTTTGGTCCTGGGTTTGGTTGGGCCCATGTCCATTCCATATATTGCCTTCTCAGGGATCCATGCTTTATGCTTTCTGCCAATTGCAATCAGAGAATTACCGACAATCGGCAAATGGTAACGAACAGTTTTTACTGTAAGGAGACAAAGGCTTGAATTTGGTTAGATTTTTAAATATATATTAAAATAGCATTTTAAATTATTATATTTACTTTGCAGGTTAGCAGTTGATAACTAATCATATTTTTTTCTAAATCCACCCTATGTTATCAGTTGTAAAACAGCCCACAGGGACTTATTTGCTGGTTTATTAATTTGACAAAACATAAAATTTATTGTTATTTTTAACCCCTTATTCAGTCAAAATCCCAATATACCCTCGCTCACATCCCCCATTCGGAAACCAGAGAATTGAGGGATTAAAATGCATTTCGATTGCCCTTCGATTTTTATTTATTTCTTATTTTTACAAATCGTTGAAATATTTTTCACAGAAAAGCCGCGTGCGCTTTACATTTCAAATGCGAAATTTTTGGGCGGTTGCGGGCGTCGATTGCCACGCCCACACAGCGCGCGGTGTGAAGTTATTTAATTGCCAAGCTGATGCTGTTATGGCCCTCTGCTCTCCTCCTCCGTCCAGTTTAAGCATCCTTTCTCCTCCTCCCGCATCGAATGCGTTATCGCCTTGGCCAAAAATCATCTGCTGACGCATAATTAATGAGCCGGCTGCCCATCATTTGCATATTTCTAATTTAACCAAAACGATTTGAACACAACAACAACAACATGCCGAGCCATCGAAGTTGCAATAGCAATAGCAACGGCGACAACAACCAGCAAGGAACTGCCATTGTGTGATGCATGTGCATGTCGCTGCAACATTATAAATAAATCAAAATACAATTTCTCAGAAATTGCGATGCCCTATCAAAATGCAGCGCGGAGAGGCCAGGCCAAGAGAGACCCCCAAACATAAACACGGGCGATATATCCACCCAAAACATGTTGATAGAGCAACTCCGAGGAGCGGGGGCCACTCGGTCCTATATTACTTATATACATACGATAGGTACGAGCAGTTATATGTAGACATGTGGGCTTGTTCGAGGTCTACGCAAATGCAAACGCCACAAATCCACGGCCGCGAAGTAAACATGCAAGAAGTGCCAGCCAACGAAGGCGGAAAAGTCCACGTCCAACCAGCTCCACCGCCACTTTGGGCCCCCCCGCTCTCCTTTTACCAGGTGGAGTCTTAACTAGGCTCAAGCCCAACGGCAGCCAAGTGGAGGCCACATGTCCTCCTGTGCATGCCGTGCAATTATTTTGAATTAAATTCGTATTTTGTTCGAATCTTGTAAATGCATCTTGTTCGGTTGGAGAAGAGGGTTGCTCTTTTCTACACAGAGAGGAAAGAGTATTATAACAATTAGTAATAAAATATTTGTATATATATTAATTATAATATTTTTAATCAACTTAAGACCTGGCTTGAATGAACACATAAGATTACCACTCATATTAGTGAAGTATTATAAAATATAAATATTATTAAAATGTATGCTTTGTATGCTTTTCTCTGCTGTTTTTTTTTTTGTACTGATTTTCCCTGACCTGGTCCATGCAACTGAAAGATGTAGCTTATGTATTTTCTTTGCAAGATTTCATATGCAAAGTAAGTGTTCAGAGGCAGGTGCGACGAGGCTTATATCCTGGAATATCTTATATGAGGTTATATTTACCAATAAGCTTTAATAATAATAATAGTAGGTTACGTCCTTAATGAACTTATCTTCCACAGAATCTTAATACTTATTGATTATAACAGTGTGTCATGTAAGAAAAGGTGTCTAATAAATATATTATTTATTGATAAGCCTGATGTGAATGATTATTAGATTGCCAGATCTATCGAAATCGTATTCAAAGAACCCAAATTAATTTCCTAAATAATCAGTAATGAAATTTAAAGATTTAATTAATGAAATTTAATGCCAAAAAATGTAAAATTTTATATACACAGCTAAGATATAAACTATATTCTGCTATAAGTTCAATTATTTGTATTTACAACCTTTATTTATCTAATTTAATATTACAGGGTAGCATTTGATATTGACAAACAAGTTAGTGAACAGCACGCTTGGAAAAGAGAAAACACTAGCGCTAAATTGACATCAAAGTGACGTTTATTTGGTTTGCGATTCCACTTGGCCAGACTTCCCATCTAGTCGCTGGAACTGGGCTGTTTTGGAAAACGGAGAAAGGATAAGCGAATTAGCCAAGGTGATGGATGACCAGGCTCATACTTCAGAGTCCTGCTCGTTGAGGCGGCGGGCACGGCTCCTAGTTGTGGTGGTGGCTCCTCCCGGGACATTCGACCTTCTCCAGCGGCGGAATCTCCGCAAGCAGCCCTCCTCCTCCAGGATGTTGTAGAGATTCATCAGGAGAATGGCCAAAACCACCAGCAGGGTGACAAAGGCAAGAATATCCCTCAGCGTCCAATAGGGGTGTATTCCCGAGACTCCAACTGGATCCAGTTTCTGGGCCTCTGCTTGGCCTTCCGTGTCCACTAGACTGCTGCTCGTCTGAGGGGTGTTTCCATGCACGTGAACCCCTCGATCGGTGAAGTAAGTGTACATCCTGCGGTACAGACCAGGCCCCCAGGAGTTGTCATGCAGCCCCAGCCACTGGAGACCTTCGTGCTGATGATGGAAGACCTGATAGTCGAAGGAACTCAGGCGGTTTCCCTCCAGAAACAGACTCTCCAGATTCGGCAGACCCGTCAATCTCTCTACCTCCAAGGTCAGTATGAGGTTGTGGGACAGGTCCAAGATCTTGAGATGCGACGAGAGAATGGGTGAGTCCGGAGGCAAGCGCACCACTTGGTTGTTGGCCAAGTTGAGGTACTTCAGGCTGGGCAAGAGGAAAAGCTCCTGGAAATGCGGACCTTCGCTCGACCCACTGCTATGCATGGGCAGTGACTCTATCCTGTTCCTGGACAGATCCAATCTCTCCAGGTTCCACATGCCTCGGACCAAGTCGGGGATATCATTCTCATCCAGCAGATTACCTCGGAGATCCATTTCTAGGACCAAGCTCTTGTTGCCCAGTTGAATGTTACTCAGCTCATTATTTGCGGCGTGCAACCTTATCAAACTTCCACTTATGATCAATTCGCTTAGTTGACTGTTCTCCACCATCAGAGTCTGGATGCTGCTTAAAGTCAGGGTCTGAAATTTCAACTCTCCAGCGTGGCTTATATCAAGCAGCTGGAGATTCGGAAGAGAGCCCACAGTTCCTGAATGGAGGGTCCCCAAGTTGTTGCCATTCAACAGCAGGGTCTGTAGTTGGGTATTCTTTGCGAAGATCTCCTCTCGCAAATCCGTAAGCTGGTTGCCACTCAAGTCCAGATGCCGAAGCTCAGCCAGAGCATCAAAGGTCTTAGCCGGAATCTCCTGGAATCCATTGCCCTGCAGTCCCAAAAATTGGAGCTTGGCTAAGCCCATGAATGCTGCGCTGTGCACTGTGTGGATGGTGTTGTAACCCAATTCGAGAATTAACAGGCGAGGCACCGTAGTGAACAGCTCATCCCTGAGCACTCCCAGACTCGAGCGTTGCATTTGAAGCGACGTAAGATTTGCCACTGGCCTCAGGCTCTCTTTGCTGATATGATAGCTGGCGCAGTCCCTGATTACCAGCGTCCGGAGACTGGGCGTCAAGTTGAGCACCAGCCATGCCACCGATTGGCGACTGCAGTTCGTTAAGTGTAGCTCCAGCACCTGAAGAGCTGGAGTGCTTGAATAGGCCACCAGCTGATTATTCACATGGCAGAAGACATCCGGACAAGTGGCACTGAGATTCAACCGTCCTGTGGCATCGTAAACAGAGGCGCCACCTCCCAGCTGGAAGCCGCAAAATCCCAGCAAAAGATACACATGCCAGTGCATATTATTATTAATTTTTGAATAAATAATGATTCACTCTGCTTCCACTTTGTCCAAACTCTGAATATGCACTAGAGTCGCGGCTGAGACACTAGCATCGAGGGCTTATCTCGGCGGGTGTATGGATCCGCTGGGAGAGGTTGCCACTGATAAGAGATGATGTAAAGCCCCCGGGAAGCTTTGCGGATCACAACAAAGTAGAGCTTTTTCCTCATGTTGCCAGAGATAGCACGAGATCGGTTCGTCAACATGAGGCGAGCAACAAGCTGAACTTGAGTCAGTAGAGTTGGTTGGTAGAGTCCCCAACAATTCGTAAGAGTTTCAAACAGTTCCCAAGACTTTTCTAAAATTATATGATGATATGCTTCTTAAATCATTATTACTTTTTATTTATTGTAAACATTTTATAAAAAAGATTGCGAGGAAGTACATACGTATATTAAAGTTAAATTAAAAGGTTTATGTTTCCGACTCTGGTCGGAAGAGGAACCTGACCCTGCTCTCGGAGTTGTCCTCTGTTCTCTGCCCCCACTTGCATCCGAAACAGCAGTTGGCTCCTCCTCTTTTATAGAGATACATCCTCGCATATGCCAGGACTCCAAGAAGGAAAATTACGATGAGGATATCGTACACGCTCCACTCGTGCTGTTTGGCCTCGGATTTTCTTGGAAAGTCTTTCTCTATCAAGTTCACATCCTTGAAATGGAAGTATTCAATCATCTCATTGTAAAACTCGGAACTAAATTTATTTCCGAAGAGAGCTACTGTCTTGAGGTTATTGTGCTTTTCGTATAAGGAACGATAGTTAAAAGTGGTCAGATTATTATTCTCCAAGAACAGGCTACGAAGATCGTGGGCCCCATCAAGGGCTTCCGGTGAAAAGCTTTCCAGTTTATTATGTGATAGGTCCAGGACTGCAAGCCGAGGTCCAAAAAACGAGGACTCCAGCTGCAGACTAACCAATTGATTGCTGGACAGATTGAGGAACCTGAGGCTGGGCAGCAGGCACAAGTCTCGCGAGACATTGTTATAAGACAGCGGAAGAGATTCGATCGAATTTTGCGACAGATCTAGCCTCTGAAGGCTCCTACTGTTGCAGAAAACTTTGCTAATATTTCTCCACACCAAGAGAGTTCCCCGCAGGTCCAGTTCTATCAGCGAAATGGGATCACCCAGGCTCAGATGGCTTAACTTGCTGTTGGCCGCTTGCAGCCTTAGAAGGCTTTTGTTGGCTGTAACCTGCAAACTCTCCACTCCACTCTCCTCCAGGATAAGGGTGTCCACGTGGGAGTGCAACACCAGCTCCTTCAGCTGTCGGCAGCGACTGAGATCGAGGAGCTGAAAAAGGCTTTGAGCTCCTGGGGTCGGAAAGACTAACTGGGTCAGGGGATTTCCTCTGAGAAGTAGCGTTTGCAAGTTTAGATTCCGGGCAAAAACGTCTCTCGTTATATTCGAGATTTTATTGTCGCTCAGGTCCAGGCTTCTGAGATTCTCGAGGGGATGAAAGACATCCTCCGGCAAAGACTTGATCAAGTTTCCCTGTAGCCCCAGCATCTCCAGACGTGTCAGTTCCCGGAAGGTTCCATTGGCCAACCTTTCGATGGAGTTCCCCCCCAATTCTAGGATTTCCAGCCGGTACATGACAGAGAACTGGTTTTCGTGTAGTTCGGAGATATTACTGCGCCGCAAGTGCAACATGTTGAGCTTGTATGTCAGCTGGATGTCCTCCTTGGCAAAGGGATCACCAAGGCAGTTGCTTAATGACAGGATGCGAAGATTTGGTGTACACCGAAGCACCTCCAGCTCCCGGCAGTAGCCCAGATGAAGTTCCATAATGTTGGGAGCTTGGTTTGCGGCGTATTCTGTTTTCATTTCCGGAAGACTGCAGTAAGATTCCGGGCAGACATCCTGGAAATAATTAGCTTCCAAGGCGGAGACTGCGCCCAGCAGAAGACTGAGCAGCAGTCGAACAATAAACATATTTCTGGGTACTTGAGTGATTCATTCGCTTTATCAGCAGTTCTTTGAGAATACACTCGAAATAATCAGATGAACCCACAATAAACGAAATTGTCTTATTTCAAATTCGGGAGACACCCCATTCTCAGTTAAAGTTAACGCGGGTTATGTTAAATCCGATCAGAGTTACAGCAAGATAGGGAACTAATTGGGCAAAGACGGTTCCAATCAGCTGTTCTCGGCAAGATTATACACATCGATATGTCGATATGTCAGCTTTCTGGAGGGCAGCTATATTCGATAGATGGGCGCGTATTCAAATGGTAAAAGTCGAATATTTATATTGGTATGTATGTATGTTATATATATTTTAAGTTTATTAAGGGTCCACAAAAATTACAATATATTAAAGTTCTATTTTAGTTTGAAGAAATAACCAATCCATTATTTTATTTATTAAGTTTACAAAATGGTATTAATTGTTCTTTGGATATTAAAAGGCACTTTATAATATAAGTCTATGCTTATTAGTGCAGAGGTTTTGGGGTGTCCCGTGCCTGATTGTCCTTCTGAATTACATGGACATGCTTGAGGCTAAAGTATTCAACAATTTCATTGTTAAAACTAGAACCAAACTTGTTGTCATAGAAAGCCAGCTCCTTGAGGTTTCTGTGCCAGTCATAAAAGTAGCGATAGTAAAAGCTGGTCAGATTGTTTCCCTCCAGCCGCAGGCTTTGCAGATTATGCGACTTTGTGGGTTCCATTGATATACTTTCCAGCTTATTGTGGGAGAGATCCAAGATTATTAGGCTGGGCCCAAAGAGCGGCGACTCCGATGGCAGACTGTCGATTTGATTTCTGGAGAGGTTCAGGAACCTGATATTGAGCAGGGGGCATCTTCTGTGGTTGAAATTGCTGCCGGACACGTGTGATGTTTCTATTGAGGTGTTAGACAAATCCAACCATTCAAGGGTCTGTAAGTCGCAAAGGATTTCGCTGAGAAATACGCCATCCAATTGAGCCCCATGCAGGTCTACGTGGGTTAGTTTGCTCTCGGCGGCTCTCAGCCTTTGGATGCTTTTATTGCTGCGCAGTCTTTCCACTCCACAGTTATCCAGGACTAGCGTATTTACCTCAACGGACAACTGCAGATTCTTCAGCTGGGTACAGTCGCTTAGATCGAGGAAATCAAGTCTAAACTTGGGTAAATCACTCGGAAAGATCAGGTTAGTCAATGGATTCCCATTGAGTCGTAACAAATTCAATTGAACATTCCGCGAAAAGGTGTCCGCTGTAATGGATGTAATCTTATTATTACTTAGGTCAAGACTTTCCAGTTTCATAAGAGGATAGAAAACACTCTTTGAAAGAAACTTAATTGAATTGTCCGACAATTCTAGAGTCACAAGTTCTTGGAGTTGCGCAAAGGTTCCATTGACCATTCCTTCGATGGCGTTTCCGTTCAAACAGAGAGCCTCTAAGGCGGGCATCTTGGCGAACTGGTCATGATGAAGCTCCGAAAGACGGCTGTCCCGAATCCTCAGCAGCTTGAGTTGTGACATTGTGTTCAGAGCATCGAAGTTGAAGTCCCTGCTGCAGTTGATCAAATTCAAGTACTCGAGATTGGGCGTGAGTTCGAGCACCCTGAAGTCCGAACAGAATCCCAAACTCAAGGTGTCGATTCTCGGAGCTGTTTTGGCTGAGAATTGCAAGCGAGTATCCAAGTCCGAGAGCCTACAGGTGTTTCCTGAACAGAGTTCATCGAGATCAGTGCTCCCAACGATAGAGGCAATAGTAAAGATCAGTAGGAAACACCAAATCATGTTCTCTGTTTGAATCGTAACAATATACTGATGTGTAATCTCTGCGAATGAATGAATAAAACTAAGCATGTCTCAAAATTGATTAATTGAAATTGTGGCGAAATAGTAAACTAACCGAACAGAACCAAAACAGACAGCTGCTCTGAGTGAGATTAGACCCACAGACACAATCCACTCCTCACCTCTTGCTTAGAAACTATACTTTTAATTCAGAAAAATGTAAATAATACGCACTCTGAACGTCGCCTGATGATCAGACGTCTAAAAATTATAACGAAAATTGTAATCTGAGGTTCAAGTTCAAAACAAGCGTTCAACAATTTTAGTCCCAAATTTGTATGTATTTTATTTTAGCCTAGATTTTGTACAATCTGCTTCTAAGCAACAATTATTTTATCTGTAATTATGGATTCCATGATTGATTCATATCTCCGAGTCTTCAATACTGACAAGTCTTGCTTCCATGTTGGACCTTTGCCTTGTCCCGAAAAACCAAAAGAGCGAAATAGGGCATTTCTGTCCGCGGGCATGTCGAAAAAACAGGACAAGGACAACATTAAGAACGAGGGACGTTAACAGACCCACCCAGATCATTACATCTCCTGAGCTCCATTTTTGAATATTAGCGCATTGCTGACGGTTAGGATAACGGTGTCCCGTTTTCGGTGGTGATGGCTCCGAATTATCTATAAAGTCCTCGGATATGTTGTGACCAGAAGCTGATCTTTGAATCTTCTCTATAACTCGGACCCCAGCCTCCGTGAAGTATTTGGTGATGGCCTGGTAGCTCTCCGTGGTAAATACATTATCGAAGAGCGACAACTCCTTGAGCCGCGGTTGTTGCTGGTAGAAGTGATCGTATTGAAATTGCCGGATGAGATTCCCCTCGATGTGCAGGCCCTTTAGCTCCTTGATCAAGCTGAAAATATGCGGCTCCAGACTATATATTAGGTTGTACGAGAGGTCCAAGTAGGTGAGGCTAGGGGACAGCAGCGGTGAGTCACTGTGCAGGTGCTCCAGGAGATTATTTGACAGGTTCAGGAACCTCAGATTGGGCAGAAGGAAAAACTCACTTGTATTGTCGCCACTGGGCACGGGCAAGCTGTCGATAAAGTTTTTGGAGAGATCTAAGTAGTCAAGCCTCCACATCCCCATGACCATGCTGGGGATGTCATCGGCCTCCAGCTTGTTTTCATGAAGCTCTAGCTTGACGATGGACTTCTTGTCGCTCATGTGGAGATGGGTTAGTTTGTTATTAGCCGCCTGAAGCTTGGCCACACTGCCCTCGATGGAAAGGCTCTGCATGGCATTGTTTTCCAGCATGAGTATATAGGCATCGTTGAGATGCAGCTCCTCCAAGAGCCCGCAGTTGCTCAGGTCTAATAGAATAAGCCGCCTCGGTGACCGGAGAGTCGAAGGGTATACTTTGGTCAGCGGGTTTCCATGGAGCAGTAGTATCTGGAGCCGAGGGCTTCCGGCAAAGATTCCTTCCTGAAGGGTCTCGATCTGATTGTTTCCAAGGTCGAGGTGCAGCAGCTTTCGAAGCTGGAGGAATATTGCATCAGGCAGGGCGCTAATGTTATTGTCCTGCAGTCCAAGCAGCCACAGCTTAAACAGTCCCCTGAAGGTGGTGGCAGGAATACGGCTTATGGCGTTGCCTCCCAGCTCGAGAACTTTCAGGTCAGGCAGCTTAGCAAACAGCCCGTCACTCAGCTCCGGCAGATGGCCACCTCGCAAATGGAGGTAGCCGAGATTAGGCAGCGCACTGAGGTCGTCCGCGTGCAGTTCGCCACTGGAGCAGTTCGCCAAGTCCAGAGTGTGCAGATTGGGGGAGTGCTTCAGTACTGTCAGATTGCTGCAGTCCTCCAGATGGAGCTCCCACTGATGGGTGGCAGCAGGCTTGTCTTCTGTGTAGTTTGAGTCTAGTTCAGTTCCGTCACAGGTGATTCCCTCGCAGGTGGGATCCAAGTCAGTTATTCCCATAACTAAGATAGCTGGAAGGAGCGTCACAATGTAAAGAATTCGATCCATTTATAGTTTTACTGCTTGTTATTCTTAATTGAGTTCTTTGTATCTATCACGGATCAGAGCTATTCGTCGACTAATCCAAGAGCAGCAGAAATAAATCTCATATTCCGACTGCGCTTCGTTGACATTCCCAGAGAGCTTTTACACGCGGGTCTCTTACTTTCCCTCTTAATATCAATTGACGGGAGCAACATCAATTTAACTTGTGGTCAGAGGGAACTAACAGAACAGAGGTCATCATCAAATCAGCTGTTCTGTTCCAGATTATATCCATGGCTCAACTACTTTTATGCCATAGCGCTGAGCTTTTAGATTTCGAATAAAGATTGGCGCCCATTCAAATAATAAATATGAATTCAGATGACTTTGAAAATGAATAATAAATAAAACAGATCATTACTTTGAAGTGCATTAACTAAGACTACATTTATTATTTTTTAAACATAGACATTTATATATATATTTTCAATTATCGGGGTCATTAATGCTGATGAAACTCGCCTTCAATCTCGAGGATCTTCTTGGTCCGTAAGAACATCCGCTGGCACGTTGGAGTCGCAGAAACAGAACAACGTTGGAGGCCAAAGCAAACAACAGGAATATAAAGATCAGGACCTCCCAAAAACTCCAACCATCCGAAGCTTCCTGCTCAAATGTCTCTACAACAGCATTTTGATGTTTCTCTATTACGAGAACACCGGCCTCCGTGAAATATTTAGTGATATTGTAGTAGCTTTCCTTGCTGAACTCATTCTCATAGAGAGCCACCTCTTTCAGGCCCCTTTGTTCATTGTGAAATCGTTTGTATTTGAAGTGTCTGATAAGGTTTCCCTCAATGTGCAGGCTCTGAAGATTGTTAACTACGCCGAAGACATGTGGTTCTATAAAACTAATCCTGTTGTACGAGAGGTCCAGATGGGTGAGACTGGGCGATAGCATGGGCGAATCGCCTCGCAGGTGTTCCAACCGATTGCCCGACAGGTTGACAAACCGGAGATTGGGTAAAATAAAGACCTCGCCAGATTTAGCGCTCTTGAGGGTGGGCAGATCTCCTATGTGATTCATAGAAAGGTCCAGGCGTTGGAGTCTCCACATGCCCACGAGGATTCCGGCTAATATATGGGATTCCAGCTTGTTGCCATGCAGGTCCAGCTCGGTGAGTGGAAGTTTGTTGTCGATTTTAAGAACGGTTATTTGGTTGTTTTCGGCCTGAACTTTGTTTACCTTGCCCAATATGTCGAGTCGGTTAATACCGCTATTGTTTAAGATCAGGAACTCGGTGCTGTGCACTTGGAGCTCATGCAGGGAACTACAGTTGCTCAGGTCCAAAACGTTAAGCTCTGTTAAAGACTCCAGAGTTTTTGGCAATAGCTTTGTGAGCGGATTTCCGTAAATTACTAACGTTCTGAGTCTTGGATTATGAATAAAGATATTTTCCTGGAGAGCAACGAGCTTATTACTGCAAAGGTACAGGTACTTTAGATTAAGAAGTGGCTGGAAAATATTATCCGGCAAACTGCTTAGGCTGTTGTTTTGGAGGGAGAGGAACCACAGGTTGGAGAGCCCCTCGAAAGCGTTAGCAGAGACCCGTTCTGTGCAAGTTCCGGTTACGACCAGGAGCTCCAAGCGGGGCAACTTGGCAAACTGTTCGTCACTCAGCTCCACTAAATGACCACTGTGCAGCACAAGGTACGTGAGCCAGGCCAGCTCACTGATGTCGGCCATTCTTAGGTCATTACTTGTGCAATTTCCTAATTCCAAGGTGTGTATGTGCGGCGTAAGCTTTAGCTGTGTCAGATTTCGGCAAGAGTCTAGGATGAGGTCTCTTTTAATGGTTAAATTCGTATCTGTGCTATTGCAGTAGTTTTCATCGCAGAAGGGCTCGGATTTGGTGACTCCCAGAACGATTATAGCTGGCAGCAGCAACAAACATAGAATGTAATCCATTTATATTATATATACTGTATTCCGTAAAGATTTTCGTGTGCGATCTTTCACTGAATGAGGTGGCTAACGTTACTGATCCGAATAAGAATATTGCATCCGTAAAATGCTCGCAGAAAGCTTTTACAAAAAAGCCCCATGTGCACTTTCTCTCTTATCATCAATTAAGGGGACAAATTATCACATGAGTCGTAGTAAAAGTAATACAATATAATATATAAAGTGTTTTTAATAAACAAAACAAAGCAAGTGCAGTTAGTAGCTTTACAATAATTATTTTATTATTTTTATTTTAAATTATACAATATAAAAAATAGAATCATATTGCAGAGCCATTCCTGTTGATGAAACTGGTTTATATTTTAGTGGAATACTTTCGCCTCCAAGCCCTTTTACCACGGGAACGTAGATGCTTAATGACAAGGATTGCATTAAGAGTCAGGGCAACCATTAGACTGAATAAGATGAGGATATTCCAAGTACTCAATTTCTTAAAAATTCGTTGGTCAGCGGGCTGCCGATGTACTTCAATGCGCTGCCTTTTCGGATGCAGTCTACCAATGAGCATTTTGGCTTGGAAAGTATCATTATTGGATCTGTTGATCTTTGATGAAGCTTCTTGGTTTTTCTCCAGTACAAGAACACCAGCATTTGCAAAGTATTTGGTGATTTTCTCGTATATTTCGGGGCGGAACTCGTTGCCATAGAGGGCTACTTCCTTGAGGCTTCGTTGCTGATGGTGAAAGAGTTCATACTGGAAGTACAAGAGCTGGTTTCCCTGCATAAGCAGGCTCTGAAGATTGCTGGCCATGCTAAAGGTATGTGGCTCAATGCTGCGTATCTTATTGTCTGACAAGTCCAAGTAAATAAGACTGGGGGACAGGATCGGCGAGTCAGCACGCAGGTGCTTCAGTATATTTTTCGACATGTTGACAAACCTTAGGTTGGGCAGGACAAACACCTCACCCAGCATTTCCTTTGTGAAGATAGGCAACTCCTTCATCCGGTTTTTAGAAATATCCAAGCGTTGAAGTCTCCACATCCCCTGGAGAGCGTCTGAGATGGCGCCCGTTTCCAGGCTATTCTCATGCAGGCACAGCTCTGTGACAGCAGCTTTATCCTTAATGTTGAGGTAATCTAAATAGTTGTCTCTTGCCTGGAGTCTGCTGACCTTGCCGATTCTAAGCTCATGCATTCCACTGTTCTCTAGACGAATTGATTCGGAGCTGGGTAGTTGCAGGTTCCTGAGGTAGTTATTGCTCAGGTCCACAAATATTAGATTTTTAAGTGGTCCCAAAACTTTAGGGGATAGACTTAAAAACGAACCTCCACGAAGGCAAATTACTTGAAGCTTTGGATTGTTAGCGAAGATGCCCTCTGGAAGCCCATTAATATTGTTATCACTTAGGTCAAGGTGGCTGAGCTCCGGAAGAGGAGAGAATAGATTCTCCTGCAATGTGATTAATCTATTGCTGTTCAAACAAAGCATCCACAGTTGGGAAAGTCCTTTAAAGGTGTCTTCGAAAACTACGCGTATTTTGTTTTTCTGAAGGTCGAGGATCTCCAGATGGGGCAACTCGACAAACTGATCGCTGAGAAGTTTCACAAGTCTGCCACCTCGCATCTCCAGAGTTTTCAGATTGGCCACCGCACTAAATTCGCTTATATTAATGCTATACCAGGAGCAATTGGATATCTGCAATGTGAGTAGACTGGGGGTGAGTTCCAGAATTGCAAGATTACTGCAGCCATCCATTTGGAGCGTCTCTACAACGGAGGAAACCATCATCCATTCATCTGAGGAAGTTGCATCTGTTGCCGTACTGTTGCAGTTGTCTCCATTGCAGGAGCCCTCAGATTTTGCCATTCCCGGAATGAAGGCAGTTGCCAGTAGTAATATAAATATAATATTCATTTATATTTTTAAATACGTTTTCCCTAAATTGTTGTCTTCCGTACCTTTTTTGACGAATAAAGTCGCTGCTCTGACTAATGTTGAATGCAGAGAATAATCACAGACATAAAGCTTCATTGCTATATTAAAGAAAGCTTTTTTGTTTGTGCAGTCAATTTACGGCAGAAATGCAAATTGGAAAATCTACGGAGGCAGTAATTTTTTCCAGTCACTAGACAAAGCTAGCACGTGCATTTTGCCCTAAATCATTTTATTTATTACTAATAATAGGCATACATTTTTTTTATAATTTAAATAAGGGTATATAACGATTTTAGATTTATATAATATTATATTTCTCCTGCCTTACATTTCATTACAGAAGATTGCTATTGTCTTCAAACCTACCTCTATAACGCCGGAGTTGTAAGACCAAAATCGCATTGAGTGCCAAAGCACCCAATAGGCTTAAAAAGATTAGGATATTCCATAAGCTCAATTTTCTAAATGTGTTAAACTGTCGATGCACTGACTCGGTGCTCTCCCATAGATCAAGTTCCTCTTTAGAGTGAGAATGAATCTTTAGATTATCATTGTCCTTTTCAGCCCGCACACATTTCTCCATTGACGACTCTTTCTTCACGGAAGTGAGTCCTTTCTGGTCAAGAACATGGACACCTGCTTCCCTGAAATATTGAGTTATCTGTTTGTAACTTTCATAGCTGATCTCGTTGTCATAGAGCGCCACCTCCTTCAGTCCTTGTTGCTGATTGTGAAAGATCTCGTAGCGGAAGTGGTCGAGGCGATTACCCTCAATGTGTAGGCTTTGAAGATTGTATACTAAGCTAAAGATATTTGGATCCATCTCACATATTCTGTTGTACGACAGATCCAAGTGGGAGAGACTGGGGGACAGCAAAGGCGAATCGCCGTTTAGATGCTCCAAAAGGTTGCTAGATATGTTGACAAAGCTCAGACTGGGCAGGAGGTACACTTCTAACACTTTGTCAAATGTTGGTAACTCTTTAGCAAGGTTTGCGGAAAGGTCTAGACGTTGAAGCCTCCACATTGCCTTGAGAATGATAGACATGTCCTCCGTTGTCAGTTTGTTCCCATGCAGGTCCAGTTCGGTGACAGAAGATTGTTGCTCAAATTCCAGATATTCCAAAAAATTATTTCTTGCCTGGAACTTGCTGACATTGCCTAAAACATGCATTCTGTAGACCCTGCTGCTGTCGATGATTATGGTCTCCGAGCTGAGAAATTGCATCTCATTGATGGCGTTATGGCTGAGAACCAACAGTATAAGATTCTTAAGAATGGCCAAAGTATATGGATTTATGCTTAACAAACGATTTCCATTGAGGAGCAATACCTGCAACTTGGGGTTCTTATCGAAAATGGCGTCTGGTAGATTAAAAATCCCATTGTTGCTGAGGTCTAGGTGACGTAGTTCAGCAAGAGGGTGGAATACTTTATCTTCAAAATATACTAAGCTGTTGTCGTTTAAGGATAGCATCCACAGCTGGGTTAGTCCTTTTAAGGCGTCTGGGGAGACAATCGCTATTTTGTTTCCTCCCAGCCCGAGGATCACCAGATGGGGCAATTGCACAAACATCTCCTTGCCCAGTCTCAGAAGCGAACTGTTCCGAAAATAAAGAGATCTTAGATTGCCCACCGCCCTGAGCTTGGTTATCTCTAAACGAATCCAGGAGCAATTGAATATCTCCAAGGTACGGAGATTCGGGGTGAGTTCCAGGATTGTCAGATTGTTGCAGTGGTCTAAGTGGAGCTCCCTGATGTCGGGGTCCACACCAAGTAAAGCCAAGTCACTTTCATCTGAGGAATTGGCATCCGTATCTGCACTGGTGCAATTATTATCTTGGCAGGAGGTCGCCAAATCGGTGGTACCCAGAACGAAGGCTATGGGAATCAGCAGTATATATGGAATAAAATCCATTTAAAATTGTTGCTTTAGCGTATCTTTTACTGAACGATGGAGCGACTGATTCAGAGCTTTTTACAATAATTTGTAAGTTAAGGTTTAGCCGATCTTAAGCTTTGTAGCAATTTATCTGAAAGCTTTTTTAATGTATTTCCCTTCTACACCCTCTTAAGAAATATATTCAAGCTTGTCGTGCTCTCAAAAGAATATTCTATTTAATATAATACAATTTATTATACATTTATACATTTCTTCTTTCCATTTAAATAAAATAGTTGTAATAATTCAAACATTTTGAGTGAAAACAAGCTTTCTGACTACGTAAAGATTGAACTCGTCAGCTTTTCAGAGCCAGAACATATAGACAGATATATACTTATCGATAGTTCTACATTAGTTCCACAGCAACGAGCTTTACGCTAGTCGATCATATGGGATATATTGGCGCGCATTCAAATGCCAAATATATAAAAGTTAACTGAAGGAATATTATAAATACTGCTGTGATTATTATTCTAGGAAAGTTATGAGTTTTTACATACTGTTGAATAGAAGTTCCATTACTTTTCATAAGCTGCTTCTTTTCAGAACCCATTTTTGTTGGCTGCAGTAAATACATCAAATGCCTGGAACATCTTCGCTTATCACGGACAAGCCTCCAGCATGTTCCACATAAAAAGAGTCTTAACTTGGCAAATACAAGACGGCGAAAAAAGGGAGAGAGATCCTTTAATTCCCTGCATAATTCCAAATCAGACAAGCGTTAAAAACATTTCATTATAACGCTACACAATCGGAATATTTAATGATTTAATCGGTCGAGCGAATCAGGGAAAAGCGACTGAAACAACAACAGAATCCAGCAGACACCTAAGCAAAGGACGCTGAGTTTGGAGGCTGCCAAGGAGGCGGAGGATGCCGTCTCGATAAACTGCTTCAAATTCACAGATTTTAAATTTAAAATCGTTGCCACACGGCGCAGGGCAGGCGAAGATGTAAAAAGGCAGCCAGCTCGGTCTCTCTCTGTCCTCCACCGAGGTCTCCCCCCGTGCCATGACATGGCATACCATTCCATTCCATTCCCAAGTTGGCCGGAGAACGTTGGCTCGATATAATGGCGCGAGTTTCATGTTTACAAAAAAGATTATGCAGCCCCAAAACAAGAACCACGAGATACAAACGTGCAGAGGTTGCAGGCGACTCGCAGACCTGGAGATGCAACCTGAAAACTGGGAACTGAGAACTGAGAAACTGGAGTTCTAATTAAACAATTCGTAGAATTTCGCGTTAATTGCGAGAAAACGACTTGAACGTGCCCGGCGGATTGGCTGTGGCTCTGGGACCCTGGTTGCCTCTTTGTCCCCCCTAAATACCCCAATTCCCCGGCCCCTTAGTAAATCCTCGAACCAGTTGACACGTTCTGGTAGAGCTCTTTTAATGCATCCACACCTGGAGAAATAGTGTCTTATGTCATCATTTTAATGAGCAATATATGAGGTGGCTTAAAAGAATACTTTATAGAGGATTATTAATAAATAAGATAAGATTTTAAAAGAATATGTATATTACTTTACTAGTTTTTACATTTAAACAATTTTATTTTTCTTTTCTTTTTTAGTGCCCTGAGAAAGCTGTGCACTTTGCCTAGACTCGGTGTCACTATGTGGGCTTCCATTTGAGGAGGATGAGCTCTGTTATTAACACGCCTCCCGGCATTACCCCTTAACCATCTTAGCCCTGCATTCCGCTCACATAAACATGGACAATGCCCTGGACTCTTTACACATGTGAAGGCTGGCCAACATTGGAGAGAAAACTCAATTCAAATTATCGGCAAACAAGATCGACAGATGTTCAGCTGGCACAACAACAGAAATGCCGAGATGGAGCCAAAGCGGGAGGAGGAGGCGAGAGGTCATCGGGGTGCACCGACCGAACGGGGAGATCGATCTTCCTGCAGTCCAAAAACCGAAACCCAAAGCCCGCGGACAGAGCAGAGCAGTCCAAAGCAGTCGCACGTCTCGCTGAGCAAATAACGCCCAAAAATAAAATAACACAAGGCAGAGAACTAAACCCTTTAATCTAAACCACTTTGGGCAGTGCCAGCGCAGATCCCTCCAACCGATCCGATCGACAACGCCACGCATATTTCGCATAACCCAGGCACACCTTTTCGCCCAGGCAGTCCCCGAAGGGCAGAGTATAGCCCCGAAAAATGAGAATATAAAACCGAATTCGTACCACAAAGAACATAGCCACTCCAGAGATCCCCGACCGTACCATCCCGTCGCTACCGTCATCATCATCATCATCATCGACGGCACTCCAACTCCACTCCATTCTCTACCATTCTCCTGGTCGATCATCCTCACTCGTCATCCTGCTCGTCATCGTGTCCACATCCCAGGGTTCGCGCTTATCGGCCCGATTAATCTGCCATCGCTATCGCTGATAAGGCCACCAAATGGACGAAGCGATCCTCTTCAGAAACCCGACCATAAAGCCCAGCCACAACCGCATCATTGTTAGCCCAGTGCGCAGTGGCAGCCAACACTCATGTTTAAATTATGATGGCTTCTAACTTGAATGTGGGCATATGGGTTACCCTCCCTTACTCCTCTCCGTCTCTCTCGGTCCCTGCGATCGTGTCAGAAGTCGGGCTGGCTTACTATGTGCCGCTGACATGGCTGACGACCCATTGACAAGGGCCCCGATTGACGACTCGTTCTTCCAGTCAATGAACAATTGAAGTTCGGCAAATGTTAAAGGGTCAACTCGAAGAAATGTTCCCGATCTAATAGGCAGATTGGAGAAAAAATCCTTTCTGAACTTAAGACTTTACTCCATCCTTTGTCGTCAATTCTTTGGCAAAGGAAAGTCGTGTGGTTTTTCTATCTAATAATTATTACTTCTCACTTATCATTTGGATAATATATTTAAATAGTAACTATGATCACTCTCTCTTTCTCGAAATTAGTTTCCTTTCTTGTTTAAAAATAAAATAAAATAATTAAATGTCTTTCCATTAAACCCCAATCACTTAATTTCAACCACTGCAAATACCTTCATTATCATTATAAGTGCTCTACAATTAAGATCATATTTCCGACGATAATCCCAGGCGTAGCAGACATAAGTTGAGTCAATACCTTCGGGAGCTATGTATCTGAGTTATCTAATCGGGCTCATCTACATGGGTTCATCCTGGCGTATGCGCAATCCGCCTTTGTCACTGGCAGCTGCTGCTGATCGGCCCTGCGATTTCCCCGCCCATCGGGCCAGCGAACAAACAAAAATCTCTGAATGAGATTTGACTGGGCTTCGTTTTTATTTAAACACAATCGCTGATGCATAATTAATTAAAAGGTCTTTTTTCAATATGATTTTTTCTGTGCGTTTTGTTTACGTTTTTTGTTATATTTTTTTTTTTGTAGCTGTCTGTTGACAACACGCCCCAAAAACGGTGGCCGTTTGTTGGTTGGCTGAATCCGTATCCGAATTCGCATCCGAATCAGAATCAAGTTCTGGTTATGGCTGTGGTTGTGGTTGTGCCTGCTGCTCTTATCTTGTAAATTGAATTATGAAATCGTCAACTTGAATCCGAACTGAACAGAGGCTGCTCCTTTCAGCCCATGGAAGGGAAAATCAGTTAAGAGCCATGACGACGACGACTAACATACAACTACAACTGCAGCTGCCCAATGACCATATCCCTGGCGTTCGGTGGTGTCAGTTCAGCTTGCTTCTAGATAAACGTGGTTGGTTGCAAGGATTGCCAACTTATAAACAAGAAAGTCTATTGATATTAAAGATAAAAATTAATGTCTGGACATACTTGTAATTATTTCTATATTTTTATAAAAGTTAAATAATTATTATTTAATAATATATTTTAAATTGATTTATTATTAAAAGTTAGCTTCTTTTTTGCTGCTACTTTCTGCTGTCAGCACTGATGCCAGTGAGTGAGCAAACAAAACGGGCATTTAACATAATCATATCATATCGTCGTGGGCATCACATCGCTACCAAGCTAAAGCCACTCAAGTTAGCCCAGGACAACGGGACGGAATGGGAGTGGGTATGGGCATGGCGACGGCAGGAGGATGAGCCAGAGCCTGAGCCTGGCCATTTGCATATGTCTTTTTGCCCTTGCCACGCCCCTTGGCTTGACTTGTTTGCTTGGCAGCAGCAGCACGAATGAGCAGCGTTTAGGAGCTATCTGCCTTTCATTGCTATATTTGCTGGGCCTGCCTTTGATTTCTTTTGGGGAATGGGTTAGTCTGACTCTTCCCTGTCCATGTTTTGGAGTGAAACCATGTCAAAAATCAACAAACTGGGGAAAAAAAGGTTTTCTTAACTAAGATGCCACACTGTTAAATATTATCTTTATCTCTAAAAGACTACCAGTGGTATTAGATTATATTACAATCTAAACTAAATCGGATTACTTTGTTTTAAATATAAACAAATAAATGTATATAACATTTTTATAAATGTTTTAAAAATAAAAAATATATATTATCCAAAAAACATTAAAGAAAAATTACTATTAAATTATATAAAACATTTTTGTATACCCCTTGAGCGTATTATAATTTTGGGTTTTTTTTTTAATTTTTTCTAGTGCACAAATAGAAAAAGGAAAATCTGAAAACGCTTTCGTTTGTTCTAATCGCAGCCACAGCATCGCTGGTTTGTTGGCCTGTCGGGTTTTGGTAATTGAGAATATAATTACACGAATTACGACGCAGTCGCCGCGTTTATCTGGCGGTTAGCATCTGCCTTTCATCTCGAGGCCTCAGTGGCCTGAGGTTGACAGGGCCAAGTGCGTTCCGATGGGCCCTATTGTTGGTCCCCCCGGGCAGCTGGACTGTGGACTGAACAGAGGAATAGTTATCCAAGCAAACCAAGAATACCCGAGACCGAGTCGAGCATGTGTCCGCTTTCACAGCGCCGGGCTTTCAATCGACAAACGCAACTCATAGCCAAAAGGGGGATGCCCGGCAATTGTCACTTCCCAAAGCAATTACGTTACAATTTAAGCGTGTAAACAAAAAATTACAAAGTTGTTAGGCCAAAATGGCAAGCACTGTGCAAGTCATTGCCAGCTAACAACCATTGGTAAGGGAAAAAGTAATGGGAGGTGGCAATAAATAGAGATAAAAAAGAAAAGAAAAAGATGCAAAAAGTTCAATTAAAATTTTAAGATTCTTGTGGCCAAATTTCGGAATTAGTAACTTAATGCCAAAGCTATTTAAATTTTTGTTATTTAATTAAAACATTGATGTCGAAGCTCTTACAAACAGTTTCAAGTTGTCGTTTTTAGTAATTTAAATAACAAATTATTTAATTTAAGGACATCAGTCTCGACATAAAATTAGCGACTGAATCCCCTGAATTTCCATCACAACCAACCAGCCGGAAATAATTGGTGCAGTGACAGGTAAAACCCCGCTCAAATCGACTGCCAGTGCGCCACACATCGTCAAACATTTTATTGGTCAATTGGACAACTTCAGCCCCTAAAACCCAATACCTCACATCTAACACCTAACACCTAGTTGTAACCCCTCTGCGGCTGCCGTCGCAAGTGTTACCTTCCCAATAAATATTTGTTTACGCACAAATAGACTTGTAGAGCGCGTTAGAAATTTATTTGGACGAGGGCCAGGCCGGAGCAAGTAGAGCGAGGCGAAGCCACCGTCACAGTCCTGTCAAATGCACTCAGAAAAATAGAAGGAAACCGTACGATTTAAGGGAATCTTTTATATTTTTAATAAAGGTTTAACGCTTAACACATCAGTATAAAATAAACAATTTTTAAATCAAAATCCAAGTCGCTATGGGACTGCACTTTTTAGGGATCTATAGTATGGTTACTTTGCTCAAATTTCTCTCAGTGCCGGAGTGCGTATGCCTTATCACACTTAGATAATCGACTTCGATTCCTGTGTTTGCTCTCAACGCCTCTGCCAGCTTGTTTGCTTTTGATTCGTTTGGAGTTTGCTGTGGCCACCAGTAAATAATAATGATCAGGAGCAGAGCGAGCCAGAAGGAAGGCAAAATGTTTGCCTAATTTATCGCAGTACCATCGTTCCGAAATTCAATTTAATTGGATGCCCAAGAACTATCGACAGTTGGAAGTGGGACCCTCATAATTCGGGGCCTCGACTTCCTGTTTCTGCTATCTTGTCGCTGCGATCGCCTCTTGTTCGCACCTATTCAAATAATCTAGTCAAATCGGCAGAGAAATCAGCATCCTCAGGAGCAGCTGATCGGTTTGCAAAAAAATAAAGAGGAAACAAAAAGTGGAGTCGATTTTTGTAAGGCATTTTTTTCCTGGTTATCGGGCGGGGTTTTGTCGCCACCATCTCGGACCTCTGAGTCCGCCCATCACGTGTCTAATTTCTCGCTGCCCAAATAGTCCTCGGGAGAGAATCCATGCCATTGTGGCCGGCTTGGTTTTCCTGATTCCCGGCTCCTCCAGTTGTGTATCCGATTATCTTGATTCTGGCGCGCAAAAATGTTTACAATTTCGCTGCTCATTTTTTCCCTCCTCACAATGGCAGCGAAATTAAAAATGTTTCCAGTGGTTGACTTGGACCGGGCTTCATTTTTCACGTTGGTCACTCAATTGTGCCCGAGACACATGCCAAAAGGATGGCACATTGGTGGCCAGGCGACGAAAGGGAAACCATTTGCTGGAACTGCCGAATGAATAGGTTTCTAGTGAATCACGGGAGAACAATCGATCCGAGATTTCTCTGTTGAGTGTTTACAAAACAAACATTGTTCGTATTTCTTTCAGGTGAAAAATTCAGTGAGCGTAGACGAAATATAAGTTTATATGGCATACATTTAATATTAAATTAAATATAAATTTTTAACTACCACTGTGCATCGCAGGACAGCAATCAGTGGCTTTGCGTCAACTAACAAATAAATATCACGCATGGCCAAAAGCGGCAATCAGAGTCCATCAACTGGCATCGGGCTGGCAGATGCCAAGCCATCGATAAGGTCACTCGGCATTGCCCGATACCCGTGCGGATATATCCTTTGGCAGCGAGTCGCCATCGCAACATTTCGATCCGGGGGGACGATAAAGTGCCGGGCATTGTTTTCAGCCTCAATCAGAGCTAGTTTAAATGCGTTTTTGGCCGGGGAAGTGAGCCAAGTGAGCCGGGGGCCATCATAGGCCGTGTTTGGGACCCGAAGCGCAGTCATAATTATTTCATTATGGCCCATTTGTTTCATCAGCCCCATTGGCCACGACTTCTGCTAACTGTTGAGTTGAGTTGGTGGCTGATGAGTTGGGTCTCCTCTCCGCGCCTTTTCTTGTTCTGTTACTGTGTCTCTGGCCTTTGGGCCTTATCGATCGGACGCCATCTTAATTGTTTGTTGTTAAACACGCAGCCACAGATTTCGATCCCCATTCCGATTCCGAATCCAAATCGGAGTCGGATTCCAACTCAAATACGGAATTCGGTTACTGATTTAGGGTCCCCACACCCTCGCAGCGAATAGACTTGGTCGCTTATTGATTTTTCATCCGAATTTCGTCGTCAGCCATTTGATTTATTGTTGTCCACTTAATTTGTTAGAGATGCTGTCCAGATATTTCCCCCTCCGGCTGCTAATTCGCTGTAGATCGTCGTATTTATGGTCACTGCCTTATCGTTGGGAACTCTTTCGACTGAGTCTTGCCCTCCGTTGAACTGAACTAGTTTGCCTAAGCGAACTTAAACTGCGTTAAATGTTTTCGGGGTGGGGCCATCGAGATGGGGTTTCTTTCAACCGATTTGCATAAATAATTTGTTGATTTTTCTGTGGAGCTGTGAGTATGCTTAATGGCCAAAAGCAATGTTTTCTTTAGAAAAAGGAAACTACACTATTTATATGTGGTATGGATTTCAGTGCATAACTAAAAACATATTTCTCAAACCTAATCAATTTCCTTGAATTTTCCAATAAAATCTATTATTAACCCCTTCTCCAAGGAATTAATTTTCACCTTCCCCGATTCCGACTGCAATCCCTGTATTGTCCACAAGGGAGTCACCATTTGAATGGAGCAATTAGAGACTGTTGCCAAACAGTGGCCAACTGCAGCAGAGCAATCGACCGTCCAGGTGTGTGGTCACAATAGATGACCACACGAGGACCCTTACCCACGAAGCCCCATCCCCTGGCAATCACCCCTCTTCTCGCCGAGAGCCAGACAATGGCAATTGTGGCCGGCTGAGAATGTTGTCATATGTCGCCTCCGTCGCTGTCGTCGCACGTCGCCGTGTTTCATGTAAACAAATAACAAATTAAATGAAAATTTAAATGAAGGAGAAGCAGGAGCCGCACGACGATTTATGTGCCGGTTGCAGGATAAGCCCGAAATCGACTAAGGGGAAGCCGGAGCCCAAGCCCTAACCCGAACCCAGACCCTTGACGGTCCTTGGCCCTCGTTGTTTTTTGTGGTTGATGGAGGCGAAACCCCGCTGATCGAATCAAATGAACCGAGCCCACCACACACACAGGCAGAGACAAAAATGCAGAGACAGACCCATGTGCAAACGTCGAAAAGGACAATCGAAGGCGGCTAGGATTTGCTTCGGCCGGGCCAAGAGGGTTGGTCTGTGTTGTTACCTTGGTCCCGGCTCCTCGATTCCGGGTGGCAATCGTCTGTAATTGGGATTTGTATTGAGTTATTATTTATTGCCCCCCCCTCGGGTCTACGTATCCCTTCTCGTTGCCGTCCTCGTTCTCGTCCTGGTCGTCGAGTCGAGTCGAGTCAAAATAGAGAAATTATCGGCAACAACTTTGCGTGTTGAATTGATTGATTTGCCTTCCTGGGGCACAAATCCAAATTGCAGTCTATATTTGTATCTGTCGACAGTGATGAGTGGTTAGCAAATTGTTGTACACAAAAAAGTACCCTAAAAACAGGGTGTACATCTAGGAATTGGATGTTATATCTGCTTAAAAAGGCTGTTAGAAGTTATGGTAGTATCTGAACTATAATTTTTAGAAAACTTATCACTGTGTACGTTGATGAATTAGATGCTATATCTATGAGTAGCTTTAATATCCATAGTACCTTGTACCCTAAGTCTCAGTTGAGTACAAATCATTCCCATCTCTATATGTATCCATATCTCTCTCTTTCCCAGTAACGTGTGTCCGTGTGTGTGTGTGGCATGCGGGTCCTTTGCATGTCAATAGGTGCTAAAAATTGACTTTCGAGCAACGCCCAGACGGAACCTGCTTGAAACTTAATTAACAAGAAGACTCCGCCGCAGCCAAAGCCACATATACAGCCACAGATACAGATACAGATGCAGATGCAGATACAGATGCATGAGCCCCGTATCTGCGGCAACAGAAGCCACGGCCCCATCATAAGATAAACCACCGACAATCAGTCAAAGCTAGATGGCAACCTGGAGCGCGGGAGGGGGACATGCAAAATGCAGCTGCAGCCTGACGGCATTTACATACTTACAAGGAAAGCAGTCGCGGCAGTGGCAGTGGCAGCCGAATGATATATAAAAACACAAGAAATTTGACATGAACTGCGGAGATTTCAACGCAAAGATAGCGCCAAAAAGATGCCACTGCGACAGAGAAAGAGAGAGTGAGAGGCCCAAGGAGTTTCGGGCTCCTTGAATAATGGCGGCCGCAATCAGGACCGAACCCAAGCCCAGAACCCAAGCAATTGTAAGAAAAACTCAAGAGGCCAGAGACAGGCACAGCGCACCGGCGACGAGGATGAGTGGAGAGCATCGGGGTCTGAAAAAGGTCTCTTCTCTTCTACAGCTTCTTGGCCCTTCGTCTGCGTCTTCTGCCCCTTCGTTATTGTGGTTTTCTGGGAGAGACAAAGATGACGCGATTGCTAGATTTGATAAGTAAAATCATTTGTGATAAAATAAATAATTGAGTTCGTTTGCATATCATGGGAAAGCATCTCTCATCGTCCCGAAACCTCACTCAGAACAAACGAATCAAATAAATATAAATGTATGTATGTCTGGGCACGGAAAGAAAACTGTGTATTGTCTTTAAAGTAATTCAAAACTAATGATGAAATACTTAACATAACTATGAAGGTGTCTCTTTTACTTATTTCTTCTCAACTAAAATTTAAATCAAGTTATTGTTTAGTTAAGTGTACGGGGCCCCAATAAATTCACTGGCTCACTCATAACTTTTTCCAATTGTGTCACAGATTAAACGGGGCCCCAAGACAAACGCCTTTAGACAGACTTCAATCAAATCGGACGCCTATCGGCAGCAACTATCTTTCGGATCCGAAACCGAAGCCCCATAAGTGTCCCCACCCTAGGTGGGGCGCACCTCCAATTGCGATAAAGCGTTAAAATTAATTATCGAGTGCCAGCAGCGCAGCTCAGTGCGCTGTGCTGTCAAATCTTTATCGCATAATTGATTTCATAGCTACTGCGTTTGCTTTCAGCGCTGCTTTCCTCAAATTACACGCCAAGGGCCTGCCTACCAAAGGTAAAAAAAAAGAAAAAAAATAATAATAAAATTTCTGATGGGCCGAGCAATTGGGGTAAAGCGCTACCTCAAAAACCCCAAGACAAAGGCAGGAAAAGAACAACAAACGGCAGCTACAAATCAACATCACGATAAGAAACTGTGATTTTTATTTTTTGAAAACTGATTTTTGATTTCCTGTACAATTTTGATTAAAAACTGTGCGGCTGTCTCGCTCTGCCCGTCTGTCATGTCGTCTCAACTGCCTTAACTGCTCGGGGAACCTTCTTCGCTGACTGTGAATGGAAAGGTTGCAAGACAAATTGAAAACAAAGTCTAATCAGTTGAGCAATTGAGCAATTTTACATACCCCTTACTTATTGGATTAGGAGGGGGTTAGACGATGGCTTAGTTATGGCAATATAAGAGACTCAAGTTATTACCTGGATTCTAGTAAGTTTTATACTTGGGAAAATAATAAAAACTTGGCTAAATTGAAACAGAAAGGTCTGTAAGAGAAGCTCTAAAATTAATTCCTTAACCTTAGCATAAGAATAAGTATTAATACAGTAATAAAAGACAGGTTTCTAGAAGGTTTTGAGTTACTTTTATCATTGTCATAACAAAACATAATCCTTTTTTATATAGATATGCCTTCACTTTCCCATCTCCAGGGCAATCCCCAGTCGAATCACTTTCCATTCAGATTGAAGTGTTTCCTATAATTTTCTTTGTTGCCCATGGTAGCATTGTTAAGAAATCTAATCACTGACAAGCTATGGCTGCCTGTATTCGATAGATAGTTGCTGATGGCACCCTCGTGCGGATGAGGGCTGGAAATTGATTCGAACCGGGTTGAGAAATGATTCAAGATTTGGCAGCAGATATGGCTTATGCAAGGTGCCGGGCATATAGGAAACTTTCCGATGCCTTTCGGCTGCAATGTGGCTCAGATATGGCGTCAATATGGTCCCAAGTCAGTGCAGTATCTTAAGCCCCCCCTGTCTGCGGTCGCACTTCCACTCGAAAGGACCACCATGTGTCGCGGTTAGCTCCTGCGGCCTTTTGTGCCTGGCGTAATTAAAACTTAAAACGCTTTTTGTTTTGCAAGCAGCACTTGAGCCATTGTTTGCCAGCCGAAAAGTTCACAACCCACCAGCCCAGCCCAACGCTCGCCCCTGCTCTGCATGTCTCTCGACCAAGGAAAACAAAAGGGGGCGAAAGAACAGTATCTCAAGTGTGCTCATTGTGGAAATTCCAATAGAGAGCGTGCGACTTCTTTGGCATTAAAAAAAAACCCCCCGATTGTTGTAAGCGAACTTACCAGAGCAGCCCACCCGGCAGAAGTTCACTCGGTGGCAGGAGCAGGAACAGGAGCAGCACCGAGCTCAGTTCAAGTGGGCCAAGGAGCACGTGCCCGGCTCCTCGGATTCGGTGTCGGTTCAAGTGTGCCAATATGTTGCAGCTTCGATCCGTGCCACATGCCAACGGACTGCCACCACACGCACCTGGTGATGTGGTCTCACTTGCAGCTTTAAACAAGGAAAATATTAAAGTACTAATATATTTATAAACAAACTGTATTCTGATTTGTTATATAGTTTATAATATATTAGTTTATTCCGATTGCATGCATCCATATAATTAAATTAACACACTTTAACACCTTTGCGTGTTGATATGTTTAGAAGTTATTGGTATCTAAACACGTCCGTTACTTGTGAAAATTTTAAAATATACCTTTTAATATTAACGTTTATTGTTTTGCAATAGATCTTTGGTTTCGTGCAAATTAATTGAACAATTTTGACATGTTTTCTAAACAAGTTGAAAACATGTCAAAATGGGTCAATGTGCACTTGTCAATTTCAAGAAATCGGATCTATAAATAAGAGCCTATTTTTATGGTGAAACTCTCATTGTCTAAAATGTTTCGGTCAAGTTGGCACTTTTTATTCCTGCTAATCGGCGAGGCCCTTGTAAGTCCGCAAAAGAATATAAAAACAAGGACCTCATATTTTAATGTTATTCCCCCAGTGCCTCGGCATAAAGCCGTATGAGTTGAAGATTTTATCCTACTCGGTATGGCCCGAAAACTCGGTTTGGGATATATCCAAAGCTCGGTTGACCGGACGCGATCGGCTGTTGAACGGAACAGTTACCTTAAGGGAGGACATGGACAACGGCCACTATATCTTCTCGTTCGAGTCCTTCTCCGACCCAGTCGGCGACGGCAACTTTAAGCTGCTTCCCTTTCAGATTCCGCGAACCCCCATGTGTGATGCTTACAAAAAGTACCGTCCTTTGTTTGCGAAGCATGCCGAATATGGAAAACAGACCGATTTCCCCGTGCACCAGGACATCTGCCCCATTCCCAAGGGCACCTATTACTTAAAGAACATCGAACTATCTGCCGAAAACTGGCCAGCGATCCTTCCGAGGGGTTTTCTCCGGGGCAATGGCTCCTTCTATCGGAACAATGAACACTTGGGAACCTACTCTGTGACCGTTTTAGTTAAAGATATTAACTCTCAATAGGAATTTCGCAACCGTTTATATTTTCAATTCAAGATTACGAATGACCTGTTGCCAATGCAGCTTTTACATGTCTAATTCTAATTTCTAATTATATTTATCGGCTTTTCTTAAAAGGTACTCGGGTAATACATTATTAAAAAAATATAAGGAAAATTTGAAATCGAAATATCAAAACCAAACTGTTTTCTATATTTTAATTAATTTTTTTTTCAAAAAATAGCTGGTGTCAGGATACAAACTCATAAAATAATGCCTATTGGAGTGTCATTTAATAATATATTTCTCGGTTGGCCGACTGACTACCTGTACCTATTCCCCATGCACCTGTAATTCGGAGCCGACGACCAGTGCATAAATCATCAATGCAACTGCAGCAGGCCGAAGAGAAATCGAGCGAACCGAAAAATAGGCGCCCGCAGAGATGTCCGATTTTTCCGGGGCCTACGCCCTCGTTTCCCTCTCACGTATTTACCTGAGCCTGTGACGAAATATTTAGTCGAAAATATTGTCCCTAATGCTGGCGCCAGACAAGTCCTATGCTGATGATGATGACAGACTTAGGCACCGTACACAAAACAAATCCAACCTGTCACACTAACGACTTCTGCGAAGACAATGGCCGGCCGGCTCTTCTTGGCCCTATTCCCCGTCTTACCCTCTATCCAGTTTGCAGTTTACTTTTTGGCCCTGTCTATAAGCCAAAAGTGTTGCACTAGTTTCGGAGGGATTTGGCCCGAGGAGACAAAGGGCCCGGAATCCGCAGGGCTTTGTCTTCCACTCCGTTCAGCGTTCGCCGGTCCATTTCCCCGTTTCCCGATTCCGCTCCTGTGTACGTATGCATTTTATGGTGCAATTCCTTTGTCCTTTGCCGGCGAAGGCAGGCCAATATTTTTATTGCCCATGCTGCCCATGCTGCATACAGTGTACAGAATCGAACAAATAGCTGCAACAGCCGCTAAGAGTTATGACCCGGCGCCTAGGAGCTCATCTCCCAAACAAAGGGCTGTGAAAGGCACTTTTCGAATGGGCTGGAATGCTTTGGGCTCGGGCTGCTCTGGGTTGGGGTGAAAGCGGGTAGCGATCGTGCTCCGATCCAAACCCAATCCTTGAGCAACGGAATGAAGTCGAAGTGGCGCATGCGATTCAAGATAAAAAATTGTTCTTAGAAGCAATTTTAGCATAAGGTTAAATAAAGTTAAAGATTTTCTCTGACCATCTAGACTTAATGTCGGGAAATATCCAATGGAGGTCTCATCTTTGGGTTTAACTCAATGCAACTGTTTAGAACGAAGTGAAGTCGGATTTTTTTAGAACTGCTAAATAAAACCCGCAAAGCTTATTTAGAAATATGTTACTTAAGAGATTATTAGTTACAAAACTTGTAAAGTTTGTATACACTTTACAAGGTTGATAATTAAAAAACATGCAAAACATGTATAGCGTGTTTGATTACTATCTTTATCAATTGTATAAAATGCAACGGATTTAGAAAATAACCAGCATTAACGTAAATCGTTTTCAGCTGGAAGCTATCTGAATTATTCCTAAAATAATGCTCCAGTTTCGAATCTTTATTCTACTAATGCTGTTTGCCGAGGGGTTTGTAAGTAGGTAAACTTATTAATGGTTCCCCTTTATTAATTAAATTTTAGTTCCAGATGCTGTTAAAAAAGAACTACGAAGTCCGATTTATATCCGTAGACTATACGGGTGGAACCGATTACATTGATGTAAGCAAAATTCGATTTTTGGGTCGCGAACGTTTAGCCAATGGTACCGTCGAGATGAAGAAAGATTTCAGTGATGAGTTGTACTCGGTGTCGGCTGAGAGCTTCATTGATCCCAATGGTGATGGCAACTACAAGAAGTTGCCAATGTTCATTCCTCGTCAACCCATCTGCAAGGCCATGGAATCCAACTGGAAGTATTTAGATGCCTCTCTGAAGTATGGAGTAAATTCCGATTTTCCTGCCCACCTACATCCATGTCCCATACCGAAGGGATTATACTACGTCAAAAACGTATCCCCGAAAACGGATGATTGGCCTGTCATAATGCCACGGGGCTTTCTTAAGGCAGTGATGACCTTATATGACGAAGACAAAGTTGCCGGCACATTTGAAGTAGTGGTCCAAATTTCGGATCTTTCTTAATAACAATGTTGAGTCGTATTTTTCTGTACTAGGTTTTTTATGGGGCTGAAATAAATTCGTTGAATATATATATTTTCACTAATATTATAATAAAGTATAATATTTACTACCCAAAAGTCCTTGTTGTATGTACTAATGCATAACAATGAACATTTAATTTGTAACATTATTAATATACAATATATTTTAATAAACCATATATAATGTTACTAATAGAAAATGTCAACTGTTTTGCTACAATTCTACGTAGATCTAAGCTCCTAATTATAGCCATGTTAATATAATAATATAATAATTTCAATATCAATGTATCAAAACATTACACACCATGTTACTTTAGTCATTATTAGTTATAACTTTATTACACAATTTACAATGCCGAGAATTAAGATTATCATCTATTTTAATGCTAGGAATGTATAAAATGCTTTCGTTTTAGGAACTAGCCAGCATTAACGTAATCCGTTCGCTGGATGAAGTTGTCTGATTATTACTTCAAATAATGCTGCACTTTTGGATTTATTTTCAACTGATTTTGTTTGGCGAGGCATTTGTAAGTAGGTATACATATGTTTGGTTTCGTTTCATAAACTCAATTTTTATTCCAGATTAAGTTTAAACGAAACTATGAATTCCGTTTTATATCCGCTGACCATACAGGTGGGACCGCTTACGTCGATGTAACACGTATGCGCTTTTTGGGTCGCGAACGCTATGCGAATGGCACCGTGGAGTTGAAATACGATTTTGGTGATGATAGATTCTCGGTGTCCGCCGAGAGCTTCAGTGATCCCAATGGCGATGGTGACTACAAGCAGTTGCCAATGTTCGTTCCTCGTCAACCCATCTGCAAGGCAATGGAGTCCTACTGGAAGTACATGGAAGCCTCTTTGAAGTACGGAGAGAACACTGATTTTCCCGTCCACATCCGACCATGTCCCATACCGAAGGGAATATATTATGTTAAAAATGTAACCGCGCAAACGGACGAATTGCCAGCCATAATGCCACGGGGCTTTCTCAAGGGCGTGGCCACCTTATATGACAAAGACAAAGTTGCCGGAACAGTTGAAGTTGTGGTCCAAATTTATGATAGTTCTTAACCACATTATTTATTTTTATTGGTATAAATTCGTTGGATAAACAAATTTTTGCTAATATTATAAACAATTATTTCAACAATTATACGTAGATCTAAGCTTTCAATTTTAGCCATGTTAATGTGAAGTTTTTATTTTTTGTAATGATGGCTTTAATTACAATATCAATGTATCACATTACTTGTAAAATTGTTACTTTACACAATTTACAATGTCGATCATTAAATTACTTTCCAAACATGTATGTCATGTTAGATTATAATTTATTTTAGTGTAGGAATGTATAAAATGCGATGGGTTAAGGAAATAACCAGCATTAATGTAGTTCGTTCGCTGCCCAAAGGTGTCTGATTTATTCCTAAAATAATGCTGCAGTTTTTGATTTATTTTCAACTGATTCTTCTTGGCGAAGCTTTTGTAAGTAGGTATATATTATTTTTGGTTCCATCTCGTAAGTTCAACATTTATTCCAGATTAAGTTTAAAAGAGACTATGAGTTCCGTTTTATATCCGGTAACTATTCAGAAGGGGCATCAACTTACATCGATTTGTCCCGCATTCGCTTATTGGGTCGCGAACGCTATGTCAATGGCACCGTGGAATTGAAATGCGATTTTGGTGATGATAGATTCTCGGTGTCGGCCGAAAGCTTCCTTGACTCCAATGGAGATGGTAATTACAAGCAGTTGCCAATGTTCGTTCCTCGCCAACCCATCTGCAAGGCCTTGGAATCCAGCTGGAAGTATGCGGAAGGCTCTTTGAAATACGGAGTGAACACAAATTTGCCCATCCAAAATCATCCATGTCCCATACCGAAGGGGATATACTACGTAAAAAACGCATCCCCGCAAGCGGATGATTGGCCTGTCATAGTGCCACGGGGCTTCCTTAAGGCAGTGGGCACCTTTTATAATAATAGCAAAATAGCCTTCATTGTTGAAGTTGTTATCCAAATTTATGACAGTTTTTAACAAGGATTTTGAGAAATAATATAAATTGTATTGAAATTATAATCAAATAAGTGTGCATTCACTTTGATTTTTTTGTTAGTGAGTTTTCTGTTCTCCCGTTTTCCTAAAATAACAATGAGTACTGCGGAAACTACTACTACTAGAATACCAGAACTTGATAATATTTATATCCCGACAGACCTCCTCCTATCAAGATCACAAATGTGCCAAAAACACTTTGGCCCATGCACCCAAGAAATTTGAGAAATCCCCACTATTGAGAGTTCCAAAAGATTAGCATATCTCCGAGAAGATCACTAGACAGTTCGGCTATTCGGAGATCAGAGAGCCGCTTTTCCAACACCTCCTCCGATCGATTCAGCTGCCTTGATAGGGAAATCCAGCAATCCTGATTTCCAGAGAAATCTGATATGGCTATGGACGATTTTCCGGGCCAAGATTGCGATACGATCACTTGTGCGATGCGGAGATTAACGGCAAAGGACCTTCGATCTCCGAACTCGAATCTCGGATCTTGAATCTCTCCGATTTTCGGCGATGATGATGTGCACATTTTCGGCTAATCCTTCGGCTAACGCCCTGCACAGACACCGACACAGCCACAGGAATTGCCGTCGCCGTTGTGGCTTTATGCTAATGATCGGTTCTGGTCCAGAAACTAGGCCAGAACGGGGAGGAAAACCACTCAGGACTCATTGTGCGGCGATTGTTTCGTCAAAACCAAACCAAAAAAAAAAAAAAGAGGAAACCGAGCCTAAATATTGCAAATCTGGCCGGGCGACTGGGCCATTGTTTTGGCCTGGTTCGTTGGCAGCGCCGAATGCGAAAATAAAAATCTCTTAATCGGCACTGGCGACAGCATTCAATGAGTTTTGCACTGCCTCCGGCTGGAAAACTGGACAGAGCACAGGGGTCCGAGGACCGAGAGGACAGCGGACAGCGGACAGCGGACAGGGACACTGGCTCAGTGGCTCACTGGCACTTGAAACATGACAATATCAATTTGTACGTACAATGGCCTAATCTGATAATCAGTGCAAACATGTCCTTTGTGTCCATTGTGCGTGGAACAATGCAAACGGCATAGTTGTGCGCCAGGATTAGGTGCCAAAGCCAGACGACGCACAAAAAAAGCAAACTAACCATAAGGGAAGTTTGGAAAAAGTTGCAGTTTTTTGGCAGCCAGCCGAATACAGAGTTCATTACGGCACTCTATTAAATGATTAATGGCCATTTTATGGTAAACCCCGGCCCAGACGATCCCCATAAAACGAGCGATCATAAAAGGCAAACGACGAATAAAAACAAGGCGGCCGAGAGATGATCGCTGCATGTGAAATGAACTCGGAGACGGAGCCGGAGGTCCCGCGCTCGGAACTCCGGCCTGTCAATCAAATAAACAACATAAAAATGATCGACAACAGTGACACTTTGGGCGGCAGGAATGTCGCGGATAAGCATCAACATACAAGCCCGAAGATCGGGGGAGCCAGGTTCATTTATCATCGGAGCGTTGCTTGGCTCTGGTCTCCTGGCCATGGAAAAGGGAATGGGAATGGTAGCTGGTAACTGGGTAGGTGTGGCTTATGCCCAGCATGAATTAATCATCGCACAAATCAAATTGAAATCACAGAGGCACAAAAACAATAAAACCAGGGGAAATATCATAACAGCAGCAACCACAATTTAATGAGTCCCGACGACACTAGAGTCCTTGCTGAGAAGCAACCCTCTTCCGAGCCGCAAATTAACTTGTTTTGCCGGGACTGAATGTTGAACTCCCCACAAATTAGTGGCTCAATTGGGTAATAAAACCAAATGTGCCAATTGCTACAAACTGCACAAACTTTTCCCCCGGCGACAACTTCTGCTCTCGGGCTGTAAGTGCCCGCAAAACAATTGTGCAATTGCATTAATTCCATTGTCGAACTGAAAACAAAAGCAGCAGGACATCGCCTCAAATGGCGAGTGCATATGCCGGGATTTGTCCCGTTCCCTTCAGCGCGCTAGAGATAGCGGCCAAGTCCACTCAATTATGTCATATCGGCGATACTAAATGGACTTTTAACTTGCTTTGATTGTATAATTTGGCCCGTTCTTCTGGGCTTACCTTTTATGGGCGGCCATTAAAAAGGCGAACGAGCTTGCTCAGATTTATCAGCGTGCACGCCATAAATTAACAAATAAATTTAAATACTAATAATAATAAAAAGTAATACACGCACCACACACACACCACACCGCACTGTGCCTTTGGTGGCATCCTCGAAAAAGGATACACGAAAGGCCAAACACATTTATGGCCAGCAATTAAATGGGGCTGCCATTTGTTTTATTATAACAGCGAGCGGCATTCAACATCGCCATCATCAGGAGCAAAAGCAGCATCGGCATCAGCGATAAGGCTCCGTTTTATTATTATCCTTTATGCTTTTCGTGTGCTTTTTTTTTCCTCCTCGACTGGGGGTATCCTTTGGGGGGCGCCACACACATTAGAATAGGCAAAGCTAAAACAAGACAACTTTGGCAATTTTTCATTCAGCGAAATTGGGATACTCTTTCTTTAAAATCGACAAATAAAATTTACTTTTATTAGAAAATTAGGGATATATAATACAATAATTATTTAAAGAACACAGACCTTAGAAATTATTAAAAAAGGAGTCGTTATGTCCCTTAACAAACTAAAATTTCAAATAAAAATAGCAACAAAGTGGTTTCGAAATCATTATTTAATCGTTAACATTCAGGATTGTTGATAAATAATTAATTTAATATTTAAATTAATTTCTCTTAATTACCAACTTAGTTCGCTAAATGAAGAGCTACCATTTCGTTAGTGTATGAGAAGACAAGGCCATAAAAAGTCGCAATGCGCCATAAAAACAGTTAAAGCCAAGACAAAAGTCGCACAGTGGCACTCACACACACTCACACACCTACACCAAGTACACACCAATGCGATTTAGGAGTCGTTAAATGGGCGCATGTGTGTGTGTGCGGCATAGTCCTGTACAAATTAAGCCTTTCTAGGCAAACAAACGAGCGCATATCCTTGTAAAGAGTATATATATAGAATATATATATAACAAAATGAAGAAAAAACGCACAGCAAACAGATCTGAGCCCCTGAGCCTGGCCGACCCACGCCCCTGAGCATGTGCAAAGTAGGTTGCTCAAATCGCACACAACATAAAACATTTTTAATGCCAAACAACAACAGCGAGAGCTACAAAAAAAGGCAGAAGAGCAGACAATAAAAAAAGCACACAAAACGAGCATAAAAATGGCAGCTGGCAAAAGAAAATGGCCGCCCAGCGGAACCCCCTTTATCCCGCGCCATTTTCCCCCCCATTTCTCGAAGCCTTCATTTCCCATTTCCCCATCCAAGTCGAGCTCCCCCGCTTCCACAATTGGCGGTCATACATACAGGATATTGTGTAAAAAGGATTAATGTGCTCCTTTTCTCCCTTTGTTTTAATTGCATTGAGGTTACGGGGAGCAGGGGATTTGGCCAAGAGGAATGGGCCCAAACGAAATGTAAAATGCCCAAAAGTGCCGGAAAATAAATGTATATATTACCCAATGGGGCGTAGTTTATGGGAATAAAAGGGGGTTCGTATACGGATATTAAAAATACTTTAACTGTTTTCCTTCATCTAAATTGAACACTTTTCTTTCGAAGTTTTCTTAATCAGTTTTTAGTTTTAATCCCTCGCCTTTACGCCTCTGTTTTTTCTGTTACTCTACGAATAAAATATATATTTGATGCCATAAAAATGTCACAGACGCCTTGAGTTATGCAGCCTGACTGTGGCTTATGTGGCGCCCTCGGCCAAATCCCATTCCCAAATCCATTCCCCATCCTTTGTCCCATTGCCATTGCCACTTCTTCCTGGGGCCACAAAAGGCCAGAGCGTAACCCTTTTGTTTTGCACGGTTTTAATTTATATACGACTGCACACGAATTTATTGCTATATTATATAATTGTATTATGTAAGGGCCTCTGGTAGTTAAGATTTCTGATTTGGTTAAGGGAAATGCGAAAGTTGTTATCTCATTTTACGGCTTGAAATTGATGATTTTGTTGTTCGAGAATATAATTTTTTATCATGATGATTGTAAATTAGATTTTAAGAGTGCAGAGAGCAAACCAAGCATACTATTCTAGTTACATTAATTCAATTAAGAAGTAGCTTCCATTATATATCTCCCATTTGTTCGACCAACACCTCAAACTAGGTCCAAATCAGAGACTCTAGGCCCACGCTCTCAACTGCCACCATTGCATGCCCGCTTCCTTATTTTTACCTTTTTGTTTTCCCATAATTTGTGTTCATTTTATGCAGAGCCTGTGTGTGTCTCTTAGTTAAACATCTCTCATTTATATGCGCCCGGAACGGGCTTTAACTAAGCGCGGTAGCAGCTTAGCTGTCCGCACACGCAAATTTTCCACGAGCACACCTGCGGTTCAAGCCAAACTGGGAGCCAAATGCTGCATCTGGAGTTGGAGCTAAATCAGGGACCAGCACTTGAAGAAAAGCAGAGAAAGTATAGGTTCGAATATAAGGAATTCTTGTATAAAATAACTAAATAGCAAAGAGAACATAAAATATTCATTTCTGAATTTTAGAAAATATATTCCTAAAATACCTAATAACCCAAAGACCTTGTATAGGATTTATATCAAGTATTTTCTTTCAGTGTCTCTCTGTCCCCGGATCAGGACAAGTTCCAGGAACGGGGGGAGAGTGGCTGGGCAGCTCTTTAATTTATGGCGCTTGTCATATTTTGTTAGACACGGCGATTAATTAAAGTGCAGAACCCGAAGACCCCGCCAAAACCCTTGGCGAACCCTTGGGCTAATTGAAAACTACGCCAGGAGATGGAAAACAGAAGGTAACCGCTTATTAAAAACGCAAGCCCAAAAAAATAAACGCAAAGAAAAAAACAAACTCAAGTGGCGCTGTTTGAGTAGTTGGCTAATAAATATCCCCGGTCAGAGCCTGTCAGTCAGTCAGTCAGTCAGTGAGTCGGTTCGGTTCGGTTGGTAGGAGCATCCAGCATCAGACCGGGCCACTCAATGGCCAAGTCATCGATATTAGCCCGATTCCGCGTAGCTTGGCCTCGACGGAAAAAAAGCGCCAATCATCGCAGGAGCGGCCTGAGTGGCAGCCGCCGCCGTAAACACAAATGAGCTGCGTGAACCGAGCCCACGAAATATATTTAAAAAGTAAATTGAATTTAGTGCCAGTCATCTCGTGGGGCGAAATGCACTTCTCTCTCCGCTCCAAGGGAGGCGTGGCAGGAGACAGCTCAAGTGCACATGACATGCTAATTAAAAGTCAGCACCAGAACAGCCGCCATCGGTTGGAGGAAATTGGTCTCCCATCTTGCAGGTACCCCTCAAGATAAGAGCTACGGTACACTTCTCGGCTAATCCCTCTCATGCTGACTGCAATCTGTCAACCGCAATTATAATGCAGTTGCGCGATGACAATGTGAGTGGGAATCCCAGCGATATACAATGTTTTTTCAGTGGGTTACCCATTGCCAAAATTACTGTTTACTTCTCAGCTGTAGCAGAATCACAATTGCATTTTATATACAATCTAAGTAAATTTTTTAAAAATATGTTTAAATATTTTATACATTGGTGCGTGACATATCGTTTTAAGAGGCCATCTCCATGAGATTTCCCCTGTGGGACTGGGACTGTGACTGTATCTGTATCTGGAACTGGTGAGGCCACCTCTAGGGCTCCCTGCCCACGTACTTCTCCGTAATCAGGAATCGGTAATCGTGGTAATCCGCTCCAGTTGCGCTCTCTCACTGCCGGCCGTACGATATGCCATATAATTACATAGCTTATTGTCATACGCCTATTCAGCTTATTATCCGCGGAGAAGGCGCGCGCCTTGGGCTTAACTGATCGATTTCGGCGATCGAACGGCGATAATCTACGCGGGCGAGAGGTCGGATCGTAGATCGGGGATCAGGGATCGGGTGATCGGGGGTATCGAGCTCCATATTGATCTCCATTGAGGGGCTGACGCCGGCCAACCTACCTTAAATTTGATCTGGCTTTGTTTTTGGCTCACTCGAAGCGCACACAGTCAGTCGACTGATTGTCACTCGATCGTAGGCGAGAATTTCCGATCAACAGGCTGCGGTCTCCGATTTTGATCGACGGCAGCAGGCCAAAACTAGAAGACCCCTCCAACCAGACAGCCAAGCAGATAAATACAGAGTCACAGCCGGGCCAAGATGGATCGTTGACGAAGCCACACAGCGTGTTGATTTATTCCCCATAGACGCAGACACGGTAACTGAGACCCGCTCATATATGGGTGTATATATTGCAGCTCCTAGTATATGATATAAAAACACACACAATGCTGCTGATGACGACTATAAAGTGAATTGACTTAGAATGAGCAATGCCCTTATATACGTATTGAATGCAGCAAAATGAGGATTTGATTACACAGAATTTCGTCATAAAAACCTGATTGATTTGGGGTATCCAAACTAAATGAATTTTTGAAGTCAATTTCTTCATAAGTTGTATTTTTTTGTAAGTATTGACATCAAAATATTTTCTATATTAAACTGATTTCCAGATATTTACTTAGCGCGTTTCTGCTTTCCTTGTCCTTTTAACCCTTCATAATTATATTTTTCTTCAGTGTAGCGCCTTGGTAAGTAAATATTATGGCATCTTAGGCATTACATTATTCCAACACCCTCGTCAACACGTATATAAGCTGCATGTACGTATTCATCAGGCGCTGCTAGTTTCGTATGCAGCTCAGGATTGTCGCTTGCTCCTCGTCGTTGTCACTGTCGACATCGTTGATCATTGCCAATGGCCAAGGCAAAAGGTAAAGACCACAGCAATAACAACAATATATTACCCACAACAGGAACAACGGCAGCGTTTGTCAATGATGATGATGTTGTTCCTTGGTGCCCAGCCACAGACGTTACAGAGAGAAAAATTGGACATACAAACAGAGGTTCTTATTTTAATTATATCCCTAAAAATGTTACAGTTTCAATATAAATTTTAATAATTAAAATATAATCAATACTCTTTAATTTTTTTAAAAGGTTTCTTACTACTAAAAAGTTATGGTTTTTTTCAAGTGTTAATATGGGTTGCCTTTCTGCCTCAGCGATGATTTCGTTGATCGAGACTTGCTGTTCGGGGCGCGACAAGAATAATTACAAATGTCACATGAAATCAGAAGGCTTCATAAATCAAATCAAATTATAATTAAGCATATTTGATCAGTTTGTTCGCCATGGTCCGCCGTATCTGTATGTGTCCCTGCTTATCTGGGCACTCTGGTAATGGTAAATGGTAGCAGTTCCTTTGGCTCCTTGGCCTCCCGACTCCCAACTCCCGACTCCAGACTCCAGTAGCCAGCTCCCTGCTCCTTATCTCAGATGCCTGTGTGGGCTATGGGCCTAGTTTCGTTTTGTACGAGTATCTCGGTTCCATTATTGAATCATTTCTACTTATTTGGCATAAGTAATTGAATCTGTGTTTATTTATGCTGGCACTGATGATGTCGATGATGATGCGGTCAGGATAATCGCTGTCAATTCATTAATTTCCAAGGCAATGCGTGTGGCTCGGACAGTGGCAGTTGGCTAAAACCGAAGCCTGTCGGCTGTAATTGCCTCAGTTCTCCATATGGAACGGCCACTGTAGTATCGTATTTCGTATTTGCCTTTAATACCATTAACAGCGCCATTCATTTGTCTCTGACTCACGCGACTTGTTCCAGTTTGCCAGGCGGCGGCTTAGAGAGCTCGATGTGTTTATTTTGACGCCATATCTCATAATTTGATTAATAAAATCCATGCGTGCTTGTGTGGGTATAATTATTTTGTCATTGGTTTCGATTTCGAAACTTTAAGCCTGCTCCGGCACCGTTAAAGCCAATTTCGGCTCGTTGTGATGTTTATGGCCATAGCCATATATTGCACAATTTATCAGGGCAAATAAAAGCAAATGAAATAAATACAAACGCTGCTCATATGTTTCGCCGGCAAGGGAAGAGGGAATATTTATGTTTAGATTTAAACATTTGCAAAACGAAAAGTCATAAATTACTTCCGCAGCGGCAAGGATGCGCCCCAAGGATGCCAAGCAGCCCCCGGAACCACTACAATCCACATGAAAAATCTTCATTTTACGATTTTTGGCGCTCAACAGAAAGGAGGCGGGTGAAGGAAGCACAAAGCCAAACACACATATCAAGGAAGAAAAGCCAAGCTTTTCCTATGCCTGCGGAGATAAAGCGTTGGCATAGAAATCAGTGGCATGTATCTTATGGATACAGCAGCCATTTTTATTGTGGATTCACTTCTTGATGGGAGAGGATGAAGATGGAGCTGCTGCTGCCTTCAGCTCCTGAGGTGGGCACCAATTGTAGTCGCTGGGGCTGCCTCAACATTAAAATAAATATGTACAAATGCTTAGATAAATAGATACGCCAGCCATGTGATGTGACTCCTGCAAAGGATGACAGCCAAAATGGCGCAAAAGGAGAAACTCTGAGAAACAGGAGAAGCTGAAGGGCATGGGCGTAGTTAGGTTTTAGAAACTGGTTTTCTAGAAATATTTAAAATAAATATTAATGTGTTTTTTGCCTTAAGTAATTGATTTTAAATTTGGAATATTTAAATAGATCTTGAGGCAAACAGGACTCATTTTTGATGAAATTTATATATCTCTATATATTTTCGTGGCTCGTGAAACATCCTTCACCCCCCTAAGCTACGTCCATGAAAAATGGGGGGCTCAGTGAAAGAAGAACAGAGGCAGTTCTCATACACACAACATTTATATTTCAGCGGAGAAAGCTCGTATATTATCATAAAACAAGTTGCTGGATGCTGAGGGGTAGGGGGATGAGCGGACAAGGCTGCAGGGGTGAGGGGTGAGAGGCTGAGAAGGGGGGGTGGCGTGTGATGCGCAAAAGTCGGGTCGTAAATCTTTGCGATAACATTTTATGCGAAACATTTCTTTTTCTGGTCCAGAGGGAGCAGCAGCACCAGCAACAACAACCGCCGTGGCAACAAAAACAACAGCAAGGACACCCACGTTAAGGGAGCGGAATGGGGGGTAGTGTATGTGGGGGGTTGCCAAGTGGGTGGTTGCTGGTTGCGGGTGGTTTTTCCGGCTGGCTCTCGGGAGCTGCGCTTAACATTGGCAATCGCACGGAAAATGGCGCGTACAGTGTGCTCCTCCGACTTTGTGTCCTCCCCTCTTCCTTTTTTTTTCTCGTTCTGCCAAAAAGGAAAGCGGCAAAAGAAACAGCCGCAGCTGGAAGCAACAACAACAACAACAGCAGGGGCAACAACGAAACTTTTGGGCCGTGACTTGTGGGCCAGGTTAAAGGCAATGCTTTTATTTTTTCTCTTTTTTTTTTGGGGTTGCAAGGATAAGAGCAGAATGGGCCAGGATGCGCCTGCCACGTTTTATTGTTTTTGTTGTATTGCGGGTGGTTTAGGATCTACTGCTCTGCTCTGCTCTAATGTTTGAAGAATTTATGGCTTTCAGAGATGTATCTATGTGTGGCAAGGGAATACGGCTAAGAAAAATGGTTTGGTCGAAGGTATTCCAGGCAAATATAGGACTGTACATGAAGGATCGGCAGCTCTCCTATTTCAGGTGTTGACTAGAAGCACATGAAGAGTTTTAAGGACTCAAATACCCCAAGCACAGCGAGAAAATCAATTGATTAACACACAAGATTAGAGTAATTTCAAATAGAAATCATTTGATGTCATCAAAAGTGGAAAGCTTTAGTGTTGAGTTAAGGCTAAAATGTTTTACTTAGAATATATGTTCAATTATTGAACAAAATGTTTGGAAATCACTTTATTTTTCTCTCAGTTTGCATTTATGAAAAGTGTGTCGAGTGTTTTGGCACAACAATCAACAATAACAAGAAGACATCATGCACAGGTATATCGGAATGATTGTGAGGGGAGTGAGGACCGTGAAATCCAATGCTCCAGAGGAAAATCCCTTTGACAGGACACCAGGACAATGGGATACGCAACATCAAAGCCCCTGCAAATGCAACACAAGAAGACCCGATGATGTGACAGTTTTTCATCAATTTCCCTCCACGAAATAGAGAAAAAAAAAGAAAGCAAAATTGTTTTTGTTTGTTTTCGTGGCTGTCATGAACCTTTAAGTGCCCGAAATCAGTGCAAGGATTCTTTTGGTTTTGCTTTGTTGTCGCTGCATTTTTATCAAACATGAAAGGCACTTTTCACGATTTCCCCCTTTTGTCAGGTGCGCAAACGTTCGCCGCCATTGTTTGGGGTATTGAAATGTAAAAGAAGGGATTCCCAGTAAATGAAATTATCATAATTTTCACAGAAAGGAGCGCTCCCAGCGTAATGGCTCATAATTCCAATTTGGAGATGCGAGTTTCTCACAATTAAAATCGAATCAGGTTCAGAGAAAACTTTCTCACAGTCCCACACGCCGCTGGTCGATCATAAAAATTGCAATAAAATTATGCGCCTAATTTTTGCATAACAACATTCGGCCAAAGATGTCACAACAAATCACAACACAATCGGCCTGGGGTGTGGAGTTTCTAGTGGTGGAGGTGTATCTACATTTATAAAGCCTGGAGTAACCCCTAACGATGCACAAATTGCTGGCAGGACCAGCACGTTGTATGGGCAATAAAATGCCCAAATCGATTCGCTGCGGTCTCGCACAAATAGAGAATCGGCGGCTACTACATCCTCATCTGTTCCGGAACTTCCCTCTCTGGTGTTTCCCAAGTGTACTTCTTTTCTAATTAGTCTGTCTGTCGATTGCCACTGCGCTGATGCTGCTGCTGCTGCGTGTTGCTGCCGTGTAATTGCTGCGGTTTGTTCAAATAATTGCGCATGCAAATTTCTATTAGTCACACGTGGCCTCCGCTTTGCCAGAATCGAACCTGCATCAGTCCAGGATTTTACACAGCAAGAAAGAAGGAGGTTGATGGAATTTAATCTGTAAGAAAATATGAGGTTGTAGTTAGTATGATTACTGATTACATTTTTAATATTGATATATTAAATATTTGAAGAAAAACAAGGGAGCTCACGCAGAGTGTTAACAAGGTTAGGTTCCTAAAAAAAATAAAAAAATATTTACAATGTAAATTAATATAATCTGACAGGCAACTTAATTATCTTAATTGAGATTACCAAGCTAATTGGTCGTGTAAGTCACACGTTTTTAGTTCAGTGCATGTAACTGGCTTCCCCTCTAGTGCCCCCCTCCATCAACGTTCAATGCATGTTCTATCTTCGATCGGCTGCCTGTCTACTGTGACTTTTATAATTATTTGCCAGCCAGCAGCCAGCCGAGGATGAGAATTTGATGTAATTTGGTTTTGATTCGTTGGCTGGCTCTCGTGTGCGAGATACATGACATATCTTGTATCTCGGCCGAGGGAATCTTATCTCAATTGCGACCAGGCAATTCCCCCAGCTTAAGCCGAAGCCACCACCCACTTTAGCCCACTTCCCCCCGACCCCCACCTCTATACCAGTCGCAATCCCAAACCCCATCCTCCAGGCCGAAAAGACCCAGCACACGTTTGCCGTTTGTCGTTTGCCTTTTGGTAATTTAATAGAACGATGCAATCGTCGATACGAGAATGAGAATCCGAGATTGCCGAGCGAATCTGGGGGGGAATCTGATTCAGGACGAGCTCGAGCCTTGGCAGGATTTGTCAGGCCTTAATACCAGCCATCCTCCCCCTTTCTATACGTACCGCACATCCTTCTGCTATTCTGCTGGGTGGTTGCTGCCGGCGAGGGTTGCTGGCGGGATTTGAGTTCGGATTTGAGTCCTTATCGGCGGATTAAAATCTCTGCGACGGCCACTTTTTGCGGCTATTGCGTTCGGGCCTGCCAATTGTTGTCAGTTTAATATTTTAACACAATTATTAAATTTTTATTTGCGCTTTTTGTTCGACGATTTAACCCTAAATGGGGAGAGTGTAGCGGAAATTTTATCGCCGCTTTTTAAAGCTGCCAATTCATTTGTTATGAGTTTATTATTTTTCAAAAGTAAAAAAATAATTGCTATTTGGCTATCAGCATATTGTTACCATTAACAAGCGATAATTCATAAATGTTAGATGGTTTCTATTTTTCAATTTGATGGCAATATAGAAAAAAAAGTTTAGATAAGAATTACCTATACTTTAAGTATAAATTAAGTTTATTGAGAGCCTGATTGATTTTATAAACATTAAAAGAGTTGAATCGAAATGATAATATTGCTATATTTAAATTGAACATTTTGACATTAAATGAACTGATTGCTGCTGGGACATCAGCATATTGTTGCTGGTTGCTCCTGCTGGCTGGATTTTCCCTTTTGTTATCAATGAGACCCACACAGAAGCAGTTAAAATGAAGTCAAGCGACAATTTTCATTAAAATTTTCGCATTGTTTCGCTTTTTGTGGCTTGTGTGAATGAGCGAGCAATAATAATGAAAGGCGAGCTTATGAAACAAACGGCATTTCAATCAGCAGCAACTCAATGACAACTCTGGCTGATTGCTACTGTTCTCCCTTCCATAGTAAAGCCTCCATTTTTTTAACCACCCCTCACCTGTACACAGGGAAAATGAACAATTTAGGAGAAATAACAATTACAGATAGATAGTTTACCTTATGGTACAAATAATTACAATTTACATTAAGTTATAAAAAAAAACATGAAGAAATGAAAATAATGATATTAACTTATTGATATTTAACTATTTTTCACAAGTTACCCGTTTTAAAATATATAAATTATGGATATTCAATAATGTTATCATTTTTGGCAAACACACTTTTTTTACTACTTGAAATTCAGGGCAAATTTAGAAATTTTCTAGGTAACTGTGTTGGCGACCCGATTTCCATTAAAGACCTCTATGTTTATGTTTTTTCCTCTGTGTACAGATGAAACAGGTGAAAAGTTAATCTGCATGCACTGCACGCTTTGTCGGCCAAAGTTCAACCAAAAAGAAATCGGAGGAAAAAAATGTTTGATAAATGACAAAGGAGTGTGTTGATGGTGGCCAAAGGGGAGTGAGGGGGGAGTGGCGCTGTGGAGATCTCACACAAATGCAATTATCGTGACAAACAAAGGCGACAGGTTCACCTAGCTGGCTGATAAAGGACGTCAAAAGGATGCGCCGCAATTGAAATTGAAATCAAATAAGCAAGAGAAAGGATTGCACTGCCAGCAGACACAGCAGCAACAGCAACAGCAGCAACAACAACAACAACAGCCACAGCAGCATCTCCTGAAGGATAATTTTCGTAATTCGCCTATGACCACAGCTTGAACTGCTTGCACTGCTTGCTTGCCTAGCGCTCAGTTCCGGCGGCCGCCAGAGCGAGACGAGCATAGTGACCTCCGGCAGCCATCTCTTTCCGTAACTCGCCATTTTTGATTTGGGCGGCGTTTCGTTTGACACTTCATTGACTCTCTCATTGGCTACGGCGTGTGCGCAGTGGGAGAGCGTCGCTGTGGTACTCTCGGGCGAGCGCTCTCTTTCTCTCTGAGCCGCAGCAACTGTTGTTGCAGATGTTCGTTGTTGTCGCCTCGGCGGCTGCGAAAAATAGTTTTTCGTTTCTCCTCTCTTTTCTTTTCATCATTTTTTTTTTGCATTTTGCTTGGCTTTTGTTGTTTGCCATAATTTTTGTCACACAGCTGTCACACGCACACACAGCCACGCACACGCACACATATGCACACAGACTGCGGGAAGCTTGCATAATTTTCTCTTTTGCAAAAGTTCAGTGAACGTCAAAAATATTTGCATTGCAGCAAGACTCACATGTGTGTGCGAGAGTGCTACTTTGTATGCTGCGTGTGTTTGTGACACCTTTTTTGGACAAAGGTTTCGGGTTTTCCTTACAGGAAAATTTAAGTTTGCGGGTTTTCAATGTGCCAGCTCATGAGTTTTTTTGGAATTTAATAAAAACCTAGAATTTCTTTCTTGCGGCAAAGCAGGAATTACATTATCAAAAGTTACAATTTGTGAAATATCTTTAATGATTTTAATGAATAATATACATACGATTTTTTGTTTATATATTTGGTTTATTGAAAATAAAATATAATATATATTTCAATATAATTTGTACATATAGTAAATACAAATGTAAGACAGTTACTTATATCTAAATATTTTTATTTTTGTAAATGTGAATTATAAAATGCATTTAAATATATTTAATTTTTTTTTGCATTCGTAAAAAGCATAAAAATGTCTATATTTCTTATAATGTTCCTGGTTAGTTTTGTGAGCAGCATAAAGTCCCTACCTTGGAACTTATATTATTAAAATTCATCAATTTATAACATTTACTTTATAAGCACTTAAATCTTATTATTCCCTTTAAGTTAAGCTAAACCCACTGGAATTTTCAAAAATATTTAAAGATTTTTTGTGCAGATATTTCGCCGACATATTTGTTGTATTGAACAGCAGCGCAGCCAAAAGTTTGTGACCCTTCTCTTAAAGCCCGATGCCAGGAACATATTTGCATCTTTGATAAGTTTTTGTGCCTGGCTTTTTATGCGGGCTAAAAACATTTGATGGCGTAGACTTTGGGGCGCTCTCACACACACTTGCCTTCCCGCACATGACACACAGCTACGCACACACACACACACAGACCCGTGATAAATAACAGTTAGCGGTGTTTACTTTCCGATGGCCTTGCGTAGAAATGTTTGCATCAATTCATTTTTCCCAGCTTTCGGTTATTGTTTTTCTGGGCCGTGTTAATTGCTTCATTTGCGAAAAAGTCACAAAAACTATTCGTCGCTTATTGGGCGTCAAATGGATTTCCATTTCCACTCGTTTTTTCGGATATCCCCCAGGTCTCGGATCCCTGGAATCTAACTATTTATGTGACTGGGCTCTTGGGCCTCATTAAAATAGCAATTTAATTTCGTCGATGGAGTGTTGATTCGATTCGATTTGGTGCTGGCAGTAAAAACTAAAACCGGCCATTAAAACTAATCACAGTCTAAAAGGCACTTTTAGATACAAATCGAATCGAGCAATTGGAATGCGGCGAACTACTTAAAATGAACTCATTAGCAAGTACAACCATCCGTCAGATACCAACCAAATAAAATACGGTTAAAGAAAGTCTTCTCAAGGGCACTGAAGAAAATGTTTCACTTTACTTTTGTATATTTTATGTTATATTAAAGATAAATAATAACTACTTATGATAGTAAATTATGTAAATAATTATCATTAACACTAAATGAAGAACAGAAATCCTATATACCAACTTCAAAAAATATCTTCAAATATTCAGATCAAGTTTTTTTTTTATTTTTTAACAACTTCTATAATAGCTTTTTTATTATATTTTACTTCTTATGATGCATAAGGAATAATGAAATATATTTTATTGATTTATTATCTTGTCATATAAACAAACTTCAGAATACTAATCCTATAATGATCTAATTTTCTCGCCGTGTGTTAATCGGGGGCAGAAAAAAAGAGGGGGCGGTTGTTAGCTGTTAACTGTTGGTCAGTGGCCGTCGTTGGCCAAGTGAAATTAGGCAAAAGGCAGGCGAGGAGGGTCAGGGCCATTAAAATCAAAGTCAATAGCCGACGACGCGTCAACTTTTCGGCTGGCTGCTGTGGCAAATTCTCGGGAAAAGCCATAAAACTGAAAAAATCCAGAGTGACAAATGAAGTAACTCCAAAATCATGCTTAAAAGCAGAGCAGCGTGTGGCTCATGCGATATCTGTATATATGTATATAGTCGCGTTGTTCACCGAAAATCTCAGGCAAATCAAATCATTTGTATGCGCCACGCACGACCAAACCAAAACACTCATGCTCTCGAAAACCAGCAAATAATCGTAAAGTGACGGAGCTCGTAAAGGTTGAGAGACCAGGAGACTGGATCTGGAAGACCTCAAGACTGACCATTAACCATTAACCATCAACCATTAAAGAAGCGCCGCAGACGCTCCGAGCCAACAACAAAGGCAATGAAAATGAACGCGTGCGAAAGGAAAAAATCTATAAAAACACAAATACGTAAACGTAATCCCGTAGTCCGTAAGCCAAAGAAAGTAATGCCTGTCCAAAATCAGTTGAATTAAACGAATAATTGGAGGAGAGGCACTTACAGAGTGTCTTAAGTGCTCAGTTAAGGGTTTTGGACATTTTTTCGATGAGATTTCTTGGACCAAGATATTGGTTAGAACTAGTAAATCAATATAAATACAGTTCTCTTCCTGAAAACCTCTACAAACGTTACCTTTCATATGCGCTCTCCTGCTCTTCATGGAATATTAATTTGTATATATTAAAGTTAATCTTGAAAATAATTAACGCCAGCCTTATTAGAAATTCTTATGGGTTTAAAAGCCGTTTTTTCTAAGCATCTACTTGTTTGTATATTTCTTATCCTCAGAAACTGGATTGCGCCATTAAAATTAATTATATTCAGCCTTCCTTCGGTTATTTTATTTACTATACAACTATTTTTGAAATGTTTTATACAAAGAGTTGCATAACTGCATAACAGTTGAATGTCGGTCTTTTTTCAATCATCAAAAGAGTGACATAAGTTGTGGGATTTTTTGTATTTCTTCTGGTAATTCCGTTCAGTGGCATTCTCAGGTTTCGGTTGTGCAACGAGTGTATCAGGCGAGTGGCTTGTAAAGGATGCTCTGATCTACCGAAAACCCAAACCGAATCAACGCCTACGATTATGGCATAAACAAACAGGAGCGGAGCCAACAAGGCTTCTGATCATTTGAGGACTACAGAGATCCCCGACAGAAATCTCTTCTCCTTCTCCCTCGATGTTATCAGAGAGCATCTATCTCTGGCTCTTTGGAACAGAGTGTGTGACACAATATGACATCAAATTACTTGCCGCTCTTAGACTCGTTCCCGTTCCCGTTCCCGCTGCCCCTACCCTGTGACGCCCTTAAAAACATCCCACCCCATTCCGCCTTTGACCGTCCCCTGCCTCTACCACTACAGTTCGCTTCCCGCACGCCCCGTCGCACACGATCGCCTATCTGATCGCAGCAATCGCAAAAAAAGAGGACAGAGAGAAAAGCGTTAACTCTCTTGTTCTGATACACTGGAAAGAAAATTGTGTCTGGTGAGAGAAGAAAATGTTGAAGAAATCCGATAATTCAAGAAGATCTGTCATTACGTTATATAAATTGTTTTAAAGCCTTTCAATTTGATGTATTCACTACCCATTTTAATATGAATAATAAACAAGAAAGGAAACTTTATGGTATCGAATTAAAAATCTATCATAACTAACCCGTTTGGTTAAATTTTTAAACCGATTTTTGCTGAGTGTACACTTTGCTATTGTTGTTCCGGCCCTACGTGGTCCCGGCATTCCCCTCACCTCGCTTTCCTTCCCTTTTCCTGGGATCTGTATGGCGAAATGCGTAAGCGCTTATCGTCCTTATCGCCAGCGTCTCATCAGCTCGAGTGGACGGCCATCAGTTGAGATTTTGTTCGGCTCCCCCCGGCCCTTTTGTGTATTTTTTTAAGTAATTTGCAAGGCCCGGATCTGGATCCGTATCTGGGGCCGTATCTGCATCTGTATCTGCGACATGGCAGCGTTCATCACAAAGATGGTGTCTCATCTGCCTTGGTTTCCCTTTTCTGTCGTAGGTGTTGAAAGGACAGCTCCGAACGGGCTGATTGCTTAATGGCCTAGAGGATTCCCCGCAATCGCTCCTCGGCTGGCTAGGAAATCGTAAAATTATCCTGGCAGACACGTCGTAATTTCGCCCAGGACAGCGCCATGTTAACCTTGACGCTCCCTCTTCGCTCCGATCGAACACAATGCGCAGGCTAACAATAAGTTTGCTCAGGTGCTTAGCCAAGCTTTCAGGAGCAGGACCTACACACACACACTTACATCATGGTACAGGACCGGGAACGTACGGCGGAAGCCGACATCCTGACGGCCAGACATCGTCCTCAGGCTCGGGGCTCGTGCTCGCCGTGGAAAAGTGGAAAAGCGGAAAACTCGCATGCATATGTATGAGGAGCTGAGGACTCGACGAGCGCCGGCCCTGCCCAGCTATTTGCCAAGCGTATTGGCCAGGACAAAGCACGAAGGACGAGGCAGCCAGGACGCAGGACACGGGACGGGGCAGACAAAGCTCCATGAATTGGCAAAAAAAAAGAAAAATGAACGAAAGAATGAAAATCCCCCTGCCCAGACGATGGACAAACAATGGAGGTGACCCAGGAGCGACCTCGAGGGGTCACAGTAAATGGGCCCAAAAAGTTTTCAGATTTCAGAAGTAACAACTTATGAAAATATAGACTTTCTTAATGTTATATAGAGATTCCTGTAAGCACAATTTATAACTAACTAAAAATAGAAATCTATTGAATGCCTTAAAATTTCTTATACACATTCAATATAGAAGTCTATCTAGTGCTCAATAAATTAATTTAAATTATAAAATAAAAGCTGCGATTAAAAGAATTCTAGATTATTACCTTCTTCCTCACGTAAATTATATTTTAAGCTAAAAACATACAACCGATTTTGTGGGCCCATCTCTATAGCCCTCCAAGTCCACTCCTGCGGCGAACGTGCTTGAAATGTATGAGACAGCAAACTTCAGCAGTTGCAGAGGGTCCTTAGTCCGAGCCTAGACAGATCTTTTGTTTGTTGCAGTGTGTCCTTCTCCCACCATCATCATCCATTTCGCATACGTGTCCGGGCATTTGTTGGGCTGCTAAACTGCAACTTTTTGAGGGTTGAAATGGAAAGCTCTCCGCTGGGGCACACGGAGTGAAAGTTGAAAATCTGGGCATTACATTTCAAACGCAGAAAGTATTTAGTATGTTTCGTTTGAATCCTCGCATTCGTTGGTTCATTTTGGGTGCTCCCATGTCCAACTTAATTTGCCGCTAAAATACTTAATATGAAAACAGATTTACACTGCCGGGCGGCCACAAATCACTTTCGTTCTGCAATGTCCTGGCCGCAAGGGGATATGCCCAGGCACATAGATATATGTACATGTATGCACCAGCGGAGTCGAGTGCAGGACATTTGCATAATTGACCCATGCAGGATTCGCGCACCAACTGATTTCATTTACGATGCCAGTGACCAGGACTCCTGGCCCGGCTACCACTCCCGTTGCTGTTCCCTTTCCTTCCATCGTAACGTATCCATGTCCTGGCCAACGTATGCTCGAGCTTTTGCCCATTTAGGCAATTTACATTTATAGCCTGGCGCATGAGGTGCTTACGAGCTGCACAGGATGTGCCGCCATTGGCGGTTGCAGCAGGAAGGGGGCCTTTTTCAAGCGCAGCAAGGGGGTCCTGAAATTTACACCCGTTGCGGTTTTGCATCCAGCCAATTTTAGCCGCCGTCGTTCGTTGCTGGCAGCCAAGTTTATTATGAAATTAGAACGCATGGCGGGCATTGGCCAAGGGCTGGAGGCAGAGGGCCAAAGGAAGGGGTAATAAATGGGGTAAGGGATGTAAAAGCCGGCAAATGAGGGGGCAAATACGATGTAAAGACGGACTAAGGCCAGAGGGGTGTCAATGTGGGGGCTTCGGTCCTGCATTGCAGTCAAAAAACTGGCACATGACATATGAACTGAAGCCCCCATCGTGGTTGCCGCTATGTTGTCGCTTTGTTGTTATAGTTATTAAATTATATACTCAGCCTATAACGAAATCAACAGCAATGGAAGGCCAAGGAGCAGCCATTGCAGCGAAATGTGGAGAGGCGAGAATGTTTGGCGATTATTGCCAAGGGAGATGCACATAAATGGGGAAAATAAATTGATGACAGACTGAGCCAGGACTGGGATTTGGATGGGTTAAAAGGGATAGCGAAAAACTATACAGAAAAAGCTATATATAAAGGAAAATGTAATGCAAAAATAAATACAGATATATAAAGAATTTTGATTTTAAAATTTGTTTACCCTAGTTAAAAACATTGTAGTTAGACTTCATTAGTCAAGCTTCGATTTAATGACAGAAGCTATTTTTAACTCGAACTGGTCTATCAAGCATGCCAACTAAAAATATAAAATAGAAATCACATAGCATTTAACATTGTGCAATTATTTAATAACTCTTTCCAATCATTTTAATTCCCCCTACTCACTTTCCGCAAAGTTCATTTGGGGAAAATGTGAAATTGTTTTCTTTAAATCAATTATTAATTACATTCCTTGAGCCGAATCAATCTCGACACTGTAATTAATCTGTGCAAACATTCGTTAACATTTTCCAGTTAATTGTGAGGACCCGTGCTCAGAAATACACTTATGGCCTCAATAATTCGTACAATAGAGGGAATCGCACAGACAGAGATATGCAATTACTGGTGGCAATTTAAATATAATTTTTATTGTATTTAAAAGCATGTCTGCTACTGATACTGGTTCAGACTTTGATGATGATGATGATGATGATGATATAGCTGCTCTATTTTAGTCTGTTTATGCAATATGCATTCTACGCTCGTGTACTTATACAGAATCCGGCGACAGTTTTGAAACTAAATCAGAATTTATGCTTTGTTTAAATGCTGTAAAAATGTCGTTGATTTCTATCGCATGACAATAATTATAACAACAACCGAGCTCGGCAATAATAACCGTCCATATGGGTATATGGTATATATGGTATATGCATAGCGGAGCAAGGCAAACTGAGCGCGTATTTAAACCGATTTTATGGAGCATTTAATTGTTGCTGCTTATGAACTAACCCGAATAGAAGTACGAGCTTAACAACCTGAGCGAGCGCTCGGCAAATTAAAAATGGTAACAAAAGGTTAACGCAAATTGTTAAAACTAAATTATACATATAAACAAAACATTTTTATGCGATTAAAATCGGAATTACACGCAACGTGCGTCGGACTTTAAAAAGGTGGGGAAGGAAGACTACGGGGAAAATGGGGCTTACGTGGGAGGGGAAATGGGCAGACATGGTCTATAGTTCGGGCATGACGTTGGCCCGTGTCTGGATCCTATGTATATGTATTCCCCATATCCCCCTCCATCTGTCTGCTCGACGGCGTTCCACTGGAGGCACCATTGCCGCAGTCAGACGGAGCCGGAAAAGCTGCGCACGTGCTGGAAAACTGTGCATCAGAAGGAAAAGTCAAAGGCCCAGTAAATGTACATGCTTTCCATTGTGCTTGCTTAGGTGGAGGTGGAGGGCACAGGTTTAAAAAAGCAAAGTAATTAAATACTTTATTCTGAAAAGTAAAAAAAACTAAAACATAAACTTGGAATCTTACAAGGATTATGTTTTTCACAACCTATAAGACGTACCCCGATTTATTAAATTTTTGATAGATGCCCTCATAAGTATTTTGGTATATCTCATCAATACCCAAAACTGAAATCCTTATCGAGAGGTGCCACCTGTACGCCTGCTACAACTTCCTCAACCAATTGAGACTGACGTGAACTTATCATCTGGCGATTACCAGTTGAGTTCCCAGTGCTCGACAGGCAGACGTGACAATTCATCCATTTTGATACCCATAAGTAGACATGACGGGGGGAATCTTATCGCTGAGTCCCCAAGACCCATTGAGATTTCCGCGGTGGCATTCCAGTGCTGTCTCAAAGCGTTCGAATTGCTGAGGGATCTCAGGTGATTTATATCAGTCAAAATTTAAATCGCAGTTTATATATAAACAATATTTTTAGTGGTTCGATGTACTTATTCAAAATCTTATGATTATAAAATCATGGAAATTATTTTGAAGTGAGCATGCTGAGTTAAATTTGTATTTATTTATTTATTTTATTTTTTTAATTTCTACTTTTTAATTTGTTGCTTGGATCGGTGCTTTTTTAAAACTCTTGCCTTTCGAAAATCTTTTCGAATTGAAATTAATACATTTGTGGATGAAGTTATGATGGATTTTCTCTATATTTATTTTCGATTTTTTTCAGAATTGTGTAACAACAATAAAGATCTCCCTTCATTAATGGTCACCGAATTGGGATCATTTTTTTTATAAGGAATTATAGCATATGCTCATCTCTCCGTAATTAGGTAAAACGTTAACACTGGCTAGTGGAAATTGCCGCCATACGATCAATTGCGAGATTATCTAATCTGCGGACACAGATTCAATACCACTACCAATACCATCTAATCGAAGATCTTGCGCTGGCGACGGCTTACTTTGCTATCCTATCTGTATCCGATAGTATATCCTTGCACTATAGATTGTCTGGCAGATTGCCTGCGTTGTTCTGGCGGCGACACCAACACCACAGTGTTGCTTGTGTGTTGTTTGGTGTTTGTTTTTCTTCTCGGTGTTTTGTTGTTGTTGCTTTTTTCTTCGGTGGTTTGTTTGTTTCTGGCTCTTCTGTGGTTCGTCGCTCGTGTTTGGTGTTCGCACCGTTTGTTGATCTGATTTTTGTTACAGGTTTTTTCTTTTATATATGTATATTTTGGCAGCCGCTCACTGTCTTTGGGAGCCCGGGTCTCGGGTTGTGTCTTTATCTCGAATTATGTATCTGTAACTATCAACAGCGCTATCTGCGTCGCAGGTATTTACATACATAAACTACTTAGGTAGTCAGCCCGGGGCTTTGACAAACGGTTTATTTCGGCCATAAGCCCGGCCAGATCTGGTCAGATCCGTATCTCGGCAATATGAACTTATGAAATGCCTTGGAAAACGATCAATGCGAGAATACGAAATGTATTCAAAAATATTCATGTGGAATTAAGTCGGCCTGGGAAACTTTCGGTAAGTTTCGCAGCTGTCTTTCCTGTGCTCTCCACACAGCTCCCCTTTCACAGTCTCCCATCTGAGATAGCATCCTTTTGCCAGTGCACAGGTGCAGCCCCACTTAACCCTTTGGCGCCAAAAAGTTAGCTTCTTAAATGAGAAAATCAATGCGGGGGCAAGTGTACAGTCGAACTTCTGCCACTTAGACCTCACAACAACGTCATAAAAAATTTGTTTTATGGAAATATAGCTTCTCTAGGTAAACACTTTTTATTCGCAGATTTTTTGTAGTATACAACCAAGGATGATGGTTTTAGGAGAAGATTAAAACATGGACTGCTTTAAAGTTACAAGAGTACATTTATTGGTTTAATTCATCTAATTATTGGTAACCATTACCTTAACTATATGCCAACAAATTCGACCTCTGAATGTTTATTATTTTGAAGTTTGACTGTGGCGAGTAAAAAAAGCAAAATGTTGCACACGTACTCGACTTCCTCCTTGTTCGCGCGCCTGTGTGTGTGCTAGCTGTTTATGCGCAGCAGATGTACAATACATACGCACCAGCAAAGGAGCCAACTTGCCGCGAAAATATATGAGCTCCATATTAATAATTTGCATCTAGATAGGAACTATCTTTTCGCAAAAGATGCTGTGCGAGGGGGATGTGTAGTTCTCTTAATTTCCAGCTGCTAATTTATGCAAATTTAGCCCTGTCTGTGTAAGTGCTTGTGTGTGTGTGCTGCAGCTAGCCATCCCGCTCTCACGCCCTGGCATACGCATACACAAACATAACTCAAAAATCGTCAGACAAATCTGCACACATGTTAAAGCCCATAAATAAACCACATAATCACAAACGGAACGATCGATGATTGTTGTCACTGTTTGACAGCGGGCGAGGAGGAAGGAAGGAGAGCGGCGTGGAGCGAACAGACAACCAAAACGCAACGCAACGCTGCTAAGGCGAGTGCTGGTGCGAGTGTGTGTGTCAAGTGCAGAGAGGCGTGCCGCAGAGAGATTATTGAACGATGCACTCGAGCGGAGAGAGCAACAACAGCAACAACGGCAATCGGAGGGGCAAACAAACAACAAGCAGCACTGCAACTGCAACCGGTTACCTGCAAAAAAACACGCCCCGCTCGCCAAGCGGAAGTGTGACAGCCATATTGTCCGCACGGAAAACAACGGCCATCTCTCTCGCTCCCCCGGCCGCACTGCTTGACAGTGCGACCATCTTGTATGTGCCAGCACACTCACACGTACGCACGAAGGCCGGGCCTCGGCAAACGGGTTCTCCCCCTCTCTCGCTCACTCGCTCGCGCTCCCTCTCGGCCCGTGTGCGTGTGCCCGTGTGCGTCTGTGTTGGTGGGCGAGCAAGCAGCGCGCTGGTCTTTCCTGTTTTGCGCTCGTGTTCGTTCAGTTCGTTTTCAACTGTTGACGTGTTTGCGCGTATTATCGTCGATTGTTCGTGCCGTCCGCTCGTTCGTTCGTCTTTCGATTCTCGTCTCGCGGCGGTCGCCAACACCAACAACAAACAAAGCTCAAAACGCGTCGGCAAAAATTTACAGAGCTCAGTGTACCAAACAAAACCAATGTATCAAAAATAAGAAACAACAAATATATACGAAACAAAAGAAAACACCCAGAAAAACCAAGCAGTGTGACTAATACTCGAAAGTGTTTTTGAAAGAAATGTAAGATCAACAACGAGTGACAAAAACGCCAAAATATGCACACATCTTGAAAAACAAGAAACCAAATTGGAAATAAACCCAGTTCAATAGATTTTAACGCTAGCCCGCCGCAATCCCCCCAAAGTTCATTATCCTTATCGAACGATCAGAGCCGAAAAACCCGAAAATTGCTGACACAGGCGTTCAAAAAATCTGGCACTTGCGCTTATCAATTTATTGCTATCAACTTCGGACAACAAAAACAAGAACCAAAACGAAGACATTTAATGAAAAGTGTTTGCTTCTTTTTTTATTTCCTCCACCTCAACAGCAGTTATCGCTGCGCCTCTGATAGATAGATAAATTGATTGAGTTTTCGACTGGGGGCAGCAGCAGCGGGAGGAGAATCAAAAAGTCTGCTTATTTGTTTTTCTTGCACCTTCCTCGGGAGGTAACAAATTATGTTGCCTTATCGCGCATTTCTGTAGCGCAATTGTCAATTGAGCGATAGGCATCTGGCACCTTAAAGATAGAGTCCGAACGCGGGTTGTACTATTAATTTCTCGAAGCCAAAGCAAACAAGCGGGGCAAACAGAAGAGGTAGTCGTATTCGAGTCGAGAAAGAACTCCCGTTGATAATAATCGTTTCGAAAAGAAATCATCGAGTGCAGTGCACACACACAAACACACGTCGCTATCTATTGCTGATAAGCCCCCCAAAATTCCCCAAAAAATGTGGCTACCTGTCTAAATCAAAGGGGGGAGTTGTCTGTACGAGATACGCCTTGAGGTTCTTTCTTCGGCAGTCGACTAGCTAGCATTTCGAGCTCTACGATAAATCTCTAATTCGTCCCAGATTGCGCCCACACACACGCACACACCCTTAGTTTCACCTGCTTCCCGCGCAGGAGGCGCCGACTCCTGACATCCCGCAGATTCGGTTGCCGAAATCCCCAGGATTTCTGCTTTGTGCCTGCCTTTGTCTGCTGTGTGTGTAAACATTGTGACAGTGCCACAAGGCCATTGTGCGGGGACATGTTTATTAGATCCCCTGGGCGGTCATCCATCAATCAACCAATGAATGCCAAAAACACAAAAAATACGATTTGCTTCCCTCTATTTTTGGCAGTTCCCACAAACAAAAAACACTCCTCACACACTCCGCACTAGCCGGAGCGGATCCAAAAGTCCAATCGTAAATCAACTCGTGGTTATCCTGTACAACTGTACACCGCACCCATAAAGCCATAAAAACAATTGAACAAAAATGTAAAGCTCCCGCGATAAGAATGAGAGCGAGTGATAACGCCGGCTACCGTTAAAATCTTATCAACAGCAGACAACCAAAATAAAATACAGAAAATAAAACAAAACTTCAGTTGCTAAAGTTGAAATTTCTTGACTTGCAGAGCGCGAGAGTTATTGTGCGGTTAAAATGCGTAGCAATTGAGGGAGCCAGCCCGAAGACCCCCAGCATAGCAGAGATATTTAGAGCGATATAGAGATCCGATCCGATCCGATCCGAACTCGATTCCTGGCCCCCGGTAGCACAGAAAAGCTTTCAAAATTATACTCGAAATGGATATGACCTCAACAGCGGAGGCTGCCGCTCGCAGCTGGTATGACAGTCCGCGCTTAGGCGGCGGATCCTCCGGCGGCGGCGGCAATGGGGGCGGCGTCTCGCCCCAAACGAACGGCCTTGGCAGCGCCGGCAGCAGCCTGGCCCACAGCCATCACAGCCTCTCCAGCGGCGCCAGTTCTGCGGGTAGCAGCGTGGGAGCGGCCCTTGGCGGCGGCGGTGGTTCCGGACTGGACAGCAGCGACATGAGCGCCTTCTACGCCCTCGAAAGCAATGGACACCATCGGCGCTACTATCCCAGCTATCATCAGCACAGTAAGTATAATTTTCTGAACTGAACTTTCCTGAATATTCTTTGACAATTTAATGGGGATTTATTAAAATGAATTGAAGAAATACATACAATCTTCTGGGAGAAGTTTACAGAATCAATAGGACTGCAATAATAATAAATAGATTTATTAAATATTTGACTATTCACTCACTTTTCAAGGGGCATATTTTAAAGCTAAACTATTTTTCAATTAAATCTCAACTAAATTCCATTTATACTACACACTAATATGTTTCTAAGCTTTAAAATTCTCCATCAAGTGTCAACCTAACTTAATAGAGATTTATGGAAAGTCACAAAAAATATATATTGTGGGGAAAGTACCGCGCAACCTAACCACCATTTCGATTTATGCTTTATTTAAGTAATTTCTTCCATCTTTTTTCGTCGGTTGTTCCCCCTTGGACATTTGTTCTAATGTCATTTCTAATGCGTTTTTAATGAATGTATTTTGGCGGGGGTTGCCTGATAGTTGCCGCTCTGGTTGGTATTTTACGGAGTGCGTGGGTGTAACCACCACTCCGCCTCATCGCTCTCCATAGAACCAACTGCCCCCTTATGAACCGCCCACCGCCCACAAATCGATGGCTTCGCGCCTTTTTTGTGTTGCTGAGTGAGCGTTTCCTGTTGGCCGCCATTGAAATTCAAGGGGTAAGGGAGTAGAAGTCGATAGCAATCTCTGTTGTCCTGCAGCTAGATTGTATGCCTGGAACCTAAATTAAAGTTACAGATAAAGCTTGGAAACAATTGCAGGCGATAAACCAGGGACAAGACAATCTAAGATTGACATAGAAAAGTTATAGTGATTAAGGAAGATTAAGATATTATTATTATTTAAAATAAAGGAAAGCATTGAAGCCAAACTTTCAAAAATAATAACTTAAACGGAACATATATAACCGAAATATTTTAGTCTTTATTTTGAAGCTCAAAATGTCTAAAAAAAAAACCAAACGAAAACCCCACAAATTGGGTATTTCTTCTTTATTCTGTCTTTTATAACTCTATTATGATTGTAGTTTTCCCCGACTAAACTGTGGTGTATTCTTTTAGTTGAGTTTTCTCCTAATTGTCTGAAATTTGTTCCTCGGTCAGACTGAAAATGATCTATGCTCATTAGGGAGAAAAAGCCCCAAAAAAAAAACGTCCCAGACGACATTATTTTCGTTTTTTGTTTCATTTTCATATACATATATACTTTTTTTGCCAAAGACCTCTGAGGTGTGTGTGTGAGGTTCACACGCCTCCAAAAAAAAATTTCCAGTTCCGCTAAGTTAATTTTCAATTTGAGCCACCGTTGGCTCGGTTTTCTGTTTTGGGCTTTCAGTTTTCTGGGCTGAGAGTCACTGTGACTGCTGTCAGTTTTGACAGTTGATGCCCCAAACCATTTTCACTTGGCACTTAGCATTGCTGGGCCCATTGTTGTTGCAGCTTTTCGGATTTGGCCGCTGTAGCTGCTGCTGCTGGCTTTGGTTTTGGTTTTGGTTTTATTTCTCGGCTCGGTTTGCATTTTGACAGTTCCACGTAAACGCAGCGAACACCCAAACGTGACATGCATCCATGCGGCGTGGTCGCTGAATTTATTTCCTGCTCTTCGAGTGTGCAAAATTTTAATTTAAAATTTCAGCTCAGTGCCCGCGTAACTCCCCTTGACACTCCGTAACTCCCGATTCCTACCCCGACCCCCCATTCCCATTCCCAGCCCAATCCCGATCCCTGCGGAATGTCGGGCTAAGTGAGGCTGCAACTGCAAAGTGATCAATCAGCTCGCGGAGGCTGTGTGCCGAGGCCATTCCTTTTGCATTTATGTTTAATTCATGTTATTCATATGCCGACTTTATTGATGCTTGATTTGATTCCATCCAGCGATCCCCCAGTCGCTGCTGTAATTCATTCATGCCGCGATTTGGGCTCGCATTCGAATTCGGATTCCGATTCAGACTGGGATTCAAATCGTTTGACAGACAGTTTGTCTGGGGAGTGGAGTGAAGTGGCACTCGACGGACGGCGGGCACCTGTGGCGAGCGTTGATTTTAAAATTCATTAGTCTGCATATGTCACATCTCGGGAGGGATTAAGGAGACCCCAAACCCCCTCGAAAGACAGCCCCGACTGTCAGAAACCCAATTTAGTTGTCAATTATGAGGGGCCGTCTCGCCCGGCTTTAGTCGCTGTCATTAGGGGCAAATTAAGCAACTAGGGCGGCATCGGTGTTATTCTCTACTCCACCGCCATATACTCTTCTGGCCAATGCAGTTTAATGGCCAACACACTCTGAGACAGACACACACACACACACACAATATCACTCCCTCGGAGATTTTTATGATAGGCCAGGCCATAAAAACCAACGACAACAAATGTGAAATTTAAATTTCAAAAGCAAACATGCCGAAAATTTTGGCAATAACTTTGGTCTGCCGCGTGACTCTGTAGCGTTGAGTGTATATGTGTGAGTGTGCTTCTCTGTTTATTTGAGCTTTTGTTTTATTTTTCTACATTTTTTCATCTTGACTCGCTTTTTTCTCAAACATTTTCGATGAAAAATACAAACACACAACCTCTTGTTTTTATCCCTCTTTTTATTTTTTTGTTTTGGTATTTTGCTATTTGTCTTGGACATGATTGTACACTTTTGTGGTCATTGGGTATCTGGCCAAGTATTATATAAATTTTAACTATTATTTTATTTATTTAAAGTTTTGCTAACCAAATACCCATATTTAAATAAATAAACTGACAACTTCTCTATAAAACTAACCATTTAAGCCCCATTTGCATTTAACCAATTAAGTTAAATTAATGTTGGTCATAAAAAAGATTATCGATATAAAATGAAACATAAAATGGGAGCACAGGTTATGTCTATTTAGTTTTTAAAGGAATCTTGGGAATTTCGTGGTGTTAAGAGTTTAGTAATGACCTTAAATGAGAGCATCTGAAATTCGTCAAGTCATCTCGGCGTGTTTGATTATAGCTTTTTTGTGCTCGCTCCGACGGCTGTTAAAGCTCGAGCATAAAATTTATTTTTAATTACCCCGAGCGAACCGAACGTTTGAATATTTGTTGGCCCGCAAAAATATATGCAATTCGAACCGAGCGACTATAGCCATTGCACTCGCACGAGAGCAAGAGATAGCGATATCTGAGGTTCAAGTTTTTGACAATATTTGTGTGTGTCGTGCATTTTCATTTGTTGCTGGCAACTTTTTCGGCTTATCTCTGAGGCGAAATCGGGCAAATGAAAAGTTTTTGCCTTTCTGCGGCCGCTGCCGGTCGCTCTGCTCGGTTCATAATTCGAGAAGCTGAAAGTTCCCACAGCCACTTAACGCAAATGTCACGCACAGTGGGCTGCTGCTGCTGCTGCTGCACTGCTGGCCACAAAGGATATCAAATGCGATGCGGGCCCATTGAAAAGGCTGGCCAAATCGAGCTCCTGTTCCCTTTGCCCCTTTTTGAGTGCCAACATGAGCCTATCCAAAGTCAGCTACCAGGTGTTGCACTTGAAGCGCTGGCCACTCATAAATTTTCATGCAGCCAGGCCCGAAAGCGCATAAGCATAAGCCGGGCTGGACTGGAGTTTCCAAGAAATTACAAACAGCCAACTTGGCTAGCCAAGTTGGGGCTGGACCGTAATAGTTGTTGTAATTTACCGACTGCAACCACAAGGCTTTTGGCCTTACAGTCGGTGGGTCGGTCGGTCGTAGCTATAGCTATAGCGTGCCGGGGCCAGAATCTCGGCGGCAAATCTTAATCCCGGTGCGCAAGTTTTCAGCGAATTGTGTGCGAGTGGATGGCCTATAAAAGTGAGTTATGGTATTGCAATTGAACAGCTGGGCCACCGCTGCGTATGATTGATGTGCGTTTTGTACTGGAACAAAGTCCTCGAACTCCTTGACAAAAATCCACCACACACACAGGGAAAAGGGTTTAGGGAACAGAACACAACAAGAACTATTATGGTTAAAGCTTTTGTAAAGGTAGTAATAATATGTATATTTTAAAATTGAAATCATTGATTAATTCTTGATATTTTACCTCAAATTATTTATTAATGTTGCGTTTCTTATATGAATAGAATTTCTAGTTTTTTGAGTGGTTTATTCTTTATTCATTCTCTATTCAATTCGCTTTGATTAAAGTGTCTGCCAAATCATGCCACATTAATTATGACCCAAATTCCTGGAAGCATTCCTTACATCGTACGATCCATTGAGCGGCAAAGTTGAAGCGCTGTTTGTGTTATATTGCTCGTTGCATTGACAGTGCCGGTCATTCATTCAACCGCCCGCGTTGTAGGTTGCACATGTTGCTGCTGATTCTGTTGCTGCTGCTGCTGCTGGCGCGATGTTTTAATTAGTCGTGGCACAGCGAACTGTCTTTGCTTAATTAAATGACATAATTATAAGAATGTGCTGGGGCAGGACCGAGGCAAGGCTCAGCCTACGCCAAAATGCCACATGCAACACGTGATGTTGCGGCTGCTGCCGCTGTCGTTGACATTGCGGCGATGCTTCAGTTAATTTGCACTCCAGCAGCACAGCAACTCTTGGTGTTGCTGTTGCTTTTGCTGCTTTGCATGCCGCTGAGTCTGAGCCAAAGGTGCCGCCACATTGTCCATTGTCCGCTGCAGCAACATCAAGAGCTGCAGCAGCAGCAGCAGCAACAGCAATGTCCACATTCCCATTGGCAACACGTTTCGCATTCTAATTTGACGTTCACTGGACTGCGGCTAAGTTTGCCTAGTGTGAACAGCTGTCCTTCAATCACTATCAATGTCGCCTGATGTTGCTATGTTGCTTCGTGGCCGTTGCCGTGTTGCTTCAATCTGGCCAAGATGGCGACTCCTTTAAAGCTTGCCGCCGCCTGCTGAATCCTCCGGTTTCTTCTGGCTTCTGGCGAACTGGGCCGGAAGTCTTGGGCCTGTCATTTGTCAGCCGCGATTTCCAGGAACTTGTTCATATAGCCGAGAGAGATGGAAAAATACGAATATGGTTATGTATGCCTTGTGATGTGGCATCATCAATAAGCCGGCTACTGGGCCTCGTTATTAATTTGTTAAATCAAAAAGCAGCACTGCGGCGATTTATATCGCCCGGCGAGACAAAAGCTTACGCACGGCAGCAACATGTTGCTGTTTCTGTTGCTGCTTATGTTGCTGCTTGTGTTGCTGCTGTTGTTGTGATTTGTCTAACACAGCGAGGGGTCAATATGAGCCCCCATTCTCCTCCTCCCCCCCTACACAGATGACCATACAAAGAGCCCAGCAGCGGCATTCATTAATTTTGCAGCAGCAAAAGGAGTTGCAGATCCGCGCACGGCGGCAGCAGCAGCAGCAGCAGCAGGCTCCTTAGCCGCTCCTCACGATTTGTGAATGCAATTACAATATTGAATATTAGCGCATTGTTGCTGCCCCCGCTGTCAATGCAGCAGCAAACTTGCAACAGCAGCAACTTGCAGCAACGACAGCGCGGCAACATTTGTGTGCCGCTGATAAATTGTGGCTAATACATTTGTGCAGCCCGTGGTCCCATTGCAGTGTCAAGTTTACAAATGACTTTTGCGACATTCGCCTGAGATCTTTGGCGCTGATCTCGAATCAAAATTAATCGAGCGGTCCCCCAAAAGAGTCATTGTACTCGAAGGCAAATTGCTTCCCAGAAATAGCCAAGTTTAACTATCGAAATAGAACAATCTTACCCGGAATTTGAATTCGAATACGAACCAGATGAGACAGAGGCGACCACCTGTAAATGGGTTCTAACAAATGACGCCTCTCTAATTAACATTTGTCAATGTTGCTGCCTTCGATGAGTAAACTGGTTCCTGAGCAGGGCCAACCCGCACCAATAAAACCAATAAAAAAAATACGCAAGGGAAAAAACTGTGCAGAATTCTTGGGTTCACAGAAATATGTGTCGCAAGAGACGCCGCCAAAAATTTGTTGGCAATGCGCGTGCAGCATTCGCGATCCGAAGGAGCAGCATCACGATTTTCGCTGCTTTTCGTTTGCAGCCTTTTTTGGTGGCCGAAAACTGTTTAGCATAATTTTTAGCATCCTCCGCGGCCGCTCATCTTTTGTTGGCGGCGCGTGTGTTTAATAAAATATTTTATTAATATGCGAATATGCCAGCAGTGGACGATCCAACAGCAGCAGCAGCAGCAGCGGCAGCAGCAACCTCACAAGAGTCCAAGACTCGAGGTCGCATCAATTGAATTTCTCAAGCTCGGCTTATGAATTTATGCAACGTTTTCCCCACCGATTCTTTAGCTTTTTTCGAGGCATTGTCTTTGTGTTTGGCCCTTTGTTGTGATAAATGTCAACGCGTTCTTATTTATGACATGTGAAGGGGCCCGCTGGTGGTCCACGCAACATCGCAGCGGCAAACAGCAACAATCCTGGCGGCGGCAACATCCCGATTTCCGATGCCGATCCCGCGAACAACAGCAACTTGTCAGCGGATCTTCGCGCGATCACTTCAAACGCTGCCTTTGAGTGACCAAATTTGGTTTTGCCATATAAAAACTTGTCAATTTTAATGATTTCGCTGACGCTTCGAACTGTCATAAGTGCGCCCGCAGGCATTTCTGAACAGGATTCGCGCATCCTTTTCGGGCGTGGTGTCCGCTCATTAGCCGCGCTGGTGGTCCGGGCCCTTAGTAGAAAAACAACTTCCCAACCAACTGTCAGGCCAACACAGTCCTTTTGACTGACTGACTGGCTGAGTGACAGTGCGGCTTAGCATTTGCATAAGTTGGCATTGCGTGGCCAGGATTCCAGTTCAATGCACGCGCCTTTTTGTGCCAACTTGCAGCCGCATTATTAGCATTTCTTTATTTTATTTCTGCATTTTTTTTTTCTGTTCACCCACCACCGGCGTTGCAAATGTTGCAAATGGCCACAAAAATGGCGCATTTCAGAGAAACCCAGCCCCAGTCCCAGTCGAAGCCGCAGCCGTAGACCAACTCCCAACTGTAGCAGCTTGTTGTTGTCAACCAGCTTTTCCTTAACATTTTGTTTTTCTTTTTTTATTGCGGCCACAACATTGTGGCTCGTATGCAAAAGCTGGGCCAGGCCACGTAATTCACACGTTTTGGCCGCAAACCAGTATTGTTTTTGGAGCGAAATTCCCGTCTCATCGCGGCGGGACGCTCTGCGTCAATTATAAAGCAATTAATAACCCAGAGAATTCCTCGATTCCATAATTCCACAAAAGACAACAAGAAATAAATAAATGAGAGCATTTTCCAGGGCAGTGCGTAGTGCAACGGCATAACTTACAAGCCAGGCCAGCTACTTGAGTTATTAAACGCATTATCATAAATACAATTGACAACTTATGACTAATGATAAGCTGGCATGCAACGCTGCAAATAAAGTGTTAATAATATAGATGGCGGAGGCAGCGCAGTTTGCGCTTAATAATGCAGCCTGCCTCTGTCAGTCACTCACTCGGCCAGTCCGTCAGTCAGTCAGCCAGTCAGGCAGTCAGCCAGTCCTTCGGGCAGTCATCCAGCCATCCAGTCACCAAGTCATCCGGCCATCCAGCCATCCAGCCATCCAGCAGTCACTCGGTCCGTCAGTCAGTCGGAGTCACGCAACTGCAGAAAGCAAAGAAATAATTAAAACAAACAAGCGCGCAAAATGCTAAGCAGTTGGGAGACCCAAGTTTCAGCTTAAGTTTCAGCTACTGCTACTTGTGCACCGAAAAAAAAGCAAGTAGTTTAAGAAGCACTGGGAGAAATTTAATACACTTTGTTGCATTAAGATTTCATGTTACATTTAATTTAGTATATTATTCAGGAATTATTTTCCAATATCTCCTAGATTATCCTACTTGTCATACCCATTTTAAGGATGTAAATATGAAATATTTTTCCGTGTGCCACTATTAACTATCAAGGTGTCTTGGAGCAGCCGAAACTGACCTACCTGCTGAGCGCTCGATCTCGAGCTGGCGGTGGTGGTGGTGGTGGCTAAAACTGGAATCCGTTATAGTTTATGGCTCGTTGCTGGCTGCCTGTGTTGCTGCTTCTGCTGCCACCGCTGCTGCATGCTTAAACAATTTCCAATTTTGGAGCAGGTGTAACAGCGGCACAGAGAGACAACACTTGACCGCATTTTGGAGCCACGCGCCTACAACGGCAACCTGGAGTCGATACCGTCACCCGTTGAGCAGGTGAAAAGTCCCAGGTCCTTGTTCCTTGAGGGTAGCTCTGGCTATAAATTAAGCCACCGCCTGCAGACAGGGTCAAGTCAAGCTGCAGCAGGATTCCCTCGTCCTGGCCTGGCTTGGTCTTTTCTGGCCGTTCGCATGATTGATTGCTGGCCTCCGCTAGAGGGCAGGAAGCAGCTGAATCCACTAATCGACTGCCACTGACATCTCACATAAGTTCCTTGGAAAATACCCCAGAGATAGAGAGAGAGCGAGACCGAGAGTCGCTCGTTTGCGGATTTGATTTCCCTCGATTGATAACGCCCAGCATTTGGCACCCCTAATCCGGCAGCTCGGTTGGTGTGAATTTAATTTACCAGAGAGCTGGCAATCCTTTTTTGTCCTCCTTATCGAGTTGTGCTTTGAGGAGATCTGCCACCCTGCTCCGCTCGTCCTTTGTTGTCCCCTGGCCTTTCACATTCAAATGATGCTGACGAGATGGCCGAAATGATAACTTTTCCGGGCAGCTGATGCATTTCACTAATTGAAGCCATTTCATCTGGTTTTTCTGTCATCTTCAAATGTCCAACACGTCCGGCTAAGTGCATACGAACCTGCCTACGTACATACACATTAATTATGTCATTCACGTCGTCGTCAAGCGTCAGCTTCGATTGCAATTAAAAGGCGCTTTAAGCCAGGTTTTTGGATTTGCCTTAGCCCGGCTTTCGGATGGACAGGCGCTGAGAGCGTTGAGCGCTGTCAAACGCTTTTAAAATGTCCCAGCCGGTAGAGAGAAGGAGAAAGAGAGAACGGCGGCTTTCCTGGCTTTGATCTGTCAGTTTGAAGAAATCAAGCGCAGGCCAAAAACTTCAAAAATGTTTTCTTTCTTTGCTGGATTTGTATACTCTTTAAGAGACAGTACTTGGAATTGTATTTATACATTTTTAAGTTATTTAAAGAGGAGACTTTCTTTACTACTACTATTTATTTATGATCCTAAATCTTTCCATCCTGTGAAAAAGAATCTCTAACTATAGTACTTTTTTAAATTTTAATATAAGAACGAGTACAATCAATTCTTTGTTTGCCACACTTAACTTCTTTTCTTGTTTCTGTACTTATTTTATTTATACGTTTTTTGTTGTTACTTTACCGCTTTTGTTGTTGCTGTGTAGAACGTGTCAGGCTGGCTTTTTTTTTGGCCTGGAGACGACCAAGGGCAGCGTTTTCCACCAGCACGAGCTTTGCATATACAGCAAAAAATGTCGTTCTTTTTGTTTCAAGTTTGCAACTTTAATTGCCGTGTACTCAGCTTCAGCTTGATTTATTAGCGAATTGTTTTATACGAGCGGCGAACAGCCTCAGCGTAAAAAAAAACACACACAAAAAATAAACAGGTAAAAGTGAGTCATACTCACCGGGATTAACATTAACAGCCCGCCGAGCTATCGCCAACACCATCGGCTGGTAAATTGAAAGTTTCGCCATGCCAATTAAAGAACGCATCGGACATTGATTTGGCAACGGGCCGAAAGATGCAACAGCCTGGCCATATAATTTAGCATGACCAATGGTATTATTTCCCTCGATCTTGCTAAATTATATACCCGCACGATGACGACTTCATATGGGGGATCGTTTCAACGGCTTCGATTGGAGGGTACTTTGCTCTCTCTCCGATTTTATTTGACTTGTCGTTGGCGCAAAAGTGTGAAGTCTGCACAGCAGATCGGGAAAAGCAATAAGCACATTTGATTGAGGCATCGGCACTGGGAAAAGTCTCGGCGAGTTGCAAGTTGCAGGTTGCCGGGTTCTGACGTTTCTGCTTCTGATGTGATGCTGCGGCGGCAGCAGCTAATTTCTATAATCAGGCACACGTACATATAATATCGCCACTAAAGCACTGTTATTAGGATAATCAAATGGGTATTATCGCAGACAGCGATCCGGCCAAAACCAGCGTTCGAGCCATCCCATCGATCAGGTTGTTTTGTGTTTGCTTATAGTGAATAGGGAATACTCTTTATGAACTTTGAAAATCTCTAACATTAGAGTTTACCACTTTTTGCTTTCAATAATATTTAGTAATAGATTTATTTAAATTAATTCAAAACCTTCACTTTAATCACCAAAAGAAGCTATACAAATAAAATAGATAATGAATAGGTTAACTTATACGAAGATTCTCCTTATAAACTTTAATTCCAACTCCAAAAAGTAATTTAATTTACCCCTAAAGAGTATTTAGAACTCTGCTAGCAAACTCACTTGCCAGCTTTCCTTTACGCTCTGCCTTTTTGACTCTTGTCTTGATTTGGCCTAATCCATCTTGGCGAGCAATGAACTGACCTACTGTTGGCCAACCAGCTCCGACTGCTGTTTCTCCTGCTGAGGTTGCTCCTGCAGATACTGCCGCTGCTGCTGCTGCATAATCAAAAATAATTTCACATACAAACAAGCCCCGAGGGCCAGCGACTCGCGACTCTTTGGGGAGCTGCAGCCGATATTAATGATAATAATAAGAATAAGTGCGCCCCAAACAATTGCAACGTGCCCCCTCGATAATGCCCCTCCTGCGAGGATATGGGGATCTGTCGGATCCCTCGATCGCTGGATGGGATAGGATCGGATCGGCTTGGACTCGGACTTGGACCGAGACTGAGACTGGGACTGGGACTGGGAGTCGAACTGGGATCGATGGAGTAACCGGCAGCATTGGCGCACATAAATCTCACTTGGTGTCTGCTAAATTATACACTGCCAGACATTTAGGCTACACTTTTAGCCGGGCCAAAAGCCGAGGTGAGCCGGCCCGAGCCGTTGATCGATCTTTTTAGCTCTGGGACAAAAGTTTAACGCGATTGTTTATGATACAAATTAAACAATTTATGACAATGCAGAAGTCCCCCCCGCCCGCTTGCCACCTCACCGGCCTTTGTGGACTCTGTGGTCTCTATGGTGTCTTGCCATATGCAAAGTTGGCCCGAAGGCCATTCTGAGGCGGCTCTTTCTCTCGCTGGTGTTTCATAAATTATAACGCAGCTTTTCCGCAAATTTGCGCGGCAGCCACAGAGGAAAATAAGAGTAGGAACGGCCGAAGAGACGGTGCGTCATTTATTACGAATTTTGATCGCTTCTGGTCGCGGCTTAGTCGGTTAATCTTCGTTATAAATTCGGGCCATAATTGATTTAATGCAGCATTTAACTTGATTTTTAATCCCCCCCTGCCTGCGTTATCTTTTGCAGCATCCCGCATGCCCTCCACCCATGCCACGCCCCAGGTGTGCCGGCCGCACTTCCACACCCCGCTGAGTCCATGGCTGACCAGCGAGCACAAGTCCTTCGCCCCCGCCAGCGCCTGGAGCATGGGCCAGTTTGCCTGCCCGCAGGAGCCGCAGGTGGAGCACAAGCTGGGCCAGATGGGCCAGGGCCATCAGACGACGGCCGCCGGCCAGCATTCGTTCCCCTTCCCGCCGACGCCGCCAAAGGACTCCACGCCCGATTCCGTGCAAACCGGTCCATCGGAGTATCAGGTAAGAGTTAGCATCGAAATCGAAGGGAGCTCTCGATTATTTCTATTAAATTTTTAAGCAAATACTATGGGGTAAGGGGAAACCTTTAAAATATTTGGGCTAGGCTTCCGAATATCTAAAACATTAACTAAAAAAATAATTTTACTATCCCCGATTTCTACACAGGCCGTGATGAACGCATTCATGCACCAGCAGGCCACGGGCTCTACCTCACTGACGGACGCCAGCTGTGCGCTGGACATTAAGCCGTCGATCCAGAACGGCAGCGCGAACGGCTCCTCCGGCAGCGGACCCAGCCAGAGTTCGGCGCCCAAGCAGCGCGAAGGTACTACCACTAATCCCAGCTCCAACTCCAGTAGCAGCCAGCAGCAGCAGCAACAGTCGCAGCAGCAATCGCAGCAACAGCAGCAGCAGCAGGGCAGCAGCAACAGTAACAACAACGCCAGCAGTAACTCCTCCGCCTCATCCGCCGCCGCAGCAGCAGCAGCAGCTGCCGCCGCCTCCCTGTCCGCCTCTGCAGCCGCCGCAGCCACGTCCTCGAACGGTTTGTTTGAGGGCACGGCCCAGGCGCACTATGCCTCCCAGAGCAACAACGGTGGCGGGAGCAGCGGAGGCAGCGGGAGCGGCGGCTATGACAGCAGTAGCTATGCCTCCTATCACCAGGCAGCCGCCCATCATCAGGCGGCAGCCGTAGCGGCGGCGAATATGTTCCAAAGTTCCTCGGTGGCCGCTGCCGCAGTGCGTCACAGCATGGCTGCGGCGCAGGCTCACCACCATCACCATCACCATCATAGTGGACACCACCACAGTGGATCGTCCTCCGGGGCGGGCATGCATTCGCTTGGTGGCTCTGTGACCGGCATGGGTAGTATGAGTGGCGGCAGCGGTGGTGGCAACGGCGGAGGAGCGGGATCCGGATCCCTGAGCGGACACGGCGGCGGATCGGCGGGCAACGGCAATTCCGGCCTGGACATCAAGCCCGTGCGGACGAAACCGCGGACGAGTGCTGGTAAGCAAGACAAAAGCCTCTAGACATTATGCGATCTCGGTGTGGGTGAATAATCATTGTTACTCGTTATCGATGGCCGTCGATTGTTTTACCATTCAATTATGTTTATCTCAGTGTTGTGTGCAATGCGACTGTTTACAAGTGACTAAAATTTAAATTTTAAACAATTTTAATTTTAAAATCTCTATTAACACTTTTCTTATTGTATCACAAATTTATTAAAATAAAATCCATTCGTTTAACTTGTGGATAAACCATAGATAACCCCTTGTAAACAGTCTCGAAGTGAACCACTTATTGTTTAGTTTTCACTTTAGTTTGTAGTTATCATTTTGAAAGCCAACCCATCCAACCAACCCCCACTTGCCCTCGCTTACTTTGATTGCCACTGCTCTTTCACACGCTCACGTGGGAAGCCCGAGAGTTCGAGTTGAAGTCCGAATCCGCGACCGAACTTCCATCACTTAACTCCTGCACTTTTCCCCGCAACCGAAGCTCCGGCACTTGACATGTGCTCGGGAGCAGCATGCTGGCCACATTCCCGCCACTTGAGCATGTTTCCTGCCCGCGTAAAAATATGCAGAAAGATCCCAGGGCAGAAGAGAAGCCCTTGCAGGCACAGGCCCCTCCCTGCTCCGCTCCGCCAACGTTGCGTATACGCCATGAAATCACCACATAACAATGACAACAACGGCAACAACAATAGCTGCATTTGCGGCAGCAACTTCAATGCTATTGTCAACGCTTCTTGTTGACGTTGTTGTTGTTGCTGTTGTGGTTGTTAATTACTTCATGTTGCTGCTGCTGCTGCTGTTTGCAAAGACCAAAGACCCACCACACAAACAAGCACACACATTCATTCGCTGCGGAAGTTGCAGCCTGCTGCACCTGCTTTAGCGTTGCGTTTTTGCATGGCCTGGCAGCCGCAGCAGCAGCAGAAAAAACAAGCAGCAACAACAGCAACATCAGCGACAGCAGCAACAACGACATCTTTATAGCCGCCACTCGGGCCATGCGTGAGGGTCGCTCTGCTGCCAACAGTTAACAGCCAAACAGCCAACCCCCAAAAACCAGAAGTAAACCAGCCAAGAAAACCAGCTGGCAGAAGGCATAACAGCCACATTAGTCACAGCAGCTATATTGGCTTTAGTAGTAGCAATATTAGCCACTAACTGTTAGTTTTGGTCTGCCTTCTGTTAGGGGAAATATTAGCCAACAGCTAGATTAACAGGAACTTAATATAAGTTTGAGGCAATAACTTAAGTTTAAAATGTTCTAGAAGTCAGAAAAAAGAGCTTAAACAGAGAGGGTCTCCTAATCTGAAGTTACAAATTTATACAAAAGTTACAAAATAGTCACAAGGCAACTTTCCCATCTTCTATCCCAGGAATACCATAAAAGATCTATAAAGCATTATAAAAAATCAACCAGCAACTACATCTGTGAACTTGCAACTAACCTCCAGTTAAGGGCAAATTGTTAGCCACTCGCCGTGCTTTGCACCTTTCGCACCGCCGCCAAATGCAATTGTTCGTTTGTTACGTTTCATTACAACACACCGAGCGCACCTTGCTTTCCAGCTGCACCCACTAAATGCAAATAGAGGCGAGATTCGTACCTGTATGAGCCATATAATCATGACTGTATAACGTCCGTGGCCACAAAATGAGGAAGCAGCTCGAGAAAAATTACTAAAAAAAAAAATAAGACAGAAAGACACGTGAAGAGGGAGAAGTCGCCTGACAAAACGCTGGCATATTTTATTTTATTTCATTTTCTTGGCCCGGCGACAGTTTTTTTTTTTACTCCCTAACTAACCAGAAGGCAGCGCAGGGAGATGAGATGAAATGAGATGAGAAGTGGGGAAAAAAACATTGTCTGCCTTCGTTAGTCCCGGCAGCATCTTGTTGCCTGTATTTATTTATCGTTTATCGCATCGCTGGCGATAAGTTTTTCGGGCGCAAGAACATGTGTTGTGGCTTTTGTGGCTCGTTGCCACCGCAGAATCCAGACCTCGGACTGGAGAATTCAGAATTGAGAAAATCGAGAGAATCGAGCGAGAATGCAGCCAGGCCATTGAATTGATTGGATGCCATTTGGGCTTTTGTCAGGTGAAAATAAAAAATGTTGTGAATGAGCTTTAAGTAATTGATATGGGTACGCGACTCGCGACTTGCGACTTGCGACTTGTGATTGTGGCAACCTTCGTCTGGGGAGCTCGGGATTCGGGATATGGAATCTGGAATCCAGAGGAGTCCCTGCATCCTCTTCACTTCACTCAATCAGGGCTTAAGGCCAGGGCAAGCGGGCTTAAAGGCATTGTTCCTTTGTCCGCGCTGTGACAGCTGTGGCCTCAAAATGAGGCGCTTGCCATTTATTTAAGGCATTCACCATCGACTCCCCCTGTCCCCCCCCCAATAACCGCAACCAACCATTCCTTAACCCCTGCAATTTATAACCCTTCTGCGATCAAAAGAGCGTGCCAATTATTCATACTGTTTCATTTCAATTTAATTGTTCTTATTTTGCTTACCTTTAGCATTATAATTTTTGAAATATTTTTACAACAATTAAAAAGTGTTCGACAATCAAGCGAAACAACAACTATTTACTCACACATCCATGTGTCTTTTGTCTTGCTCACCAGTAATCGTCTCTTTCTTAACTATCCTAACCAGCCCATAAATCTGTTTATTAATCCAAACAACTAATTAAAACGAAGGGTGGGAGAGAGAGATTCTCAGGATCTCCCTCTCTGGCTGCCCACATGCATGACAAGCAGCAAATTAACGAGAAAAAGGTACAACACATAAATTCTAGACAATTATGGCCCACTGACGCCAAATGTCAAATCAAGCAGCAACAGTTAGTTGGACCTTTAGACCCCGGGGACAAGCAGCAGCAGCGACGAGGCCAGAAGAGGCTGCCAAATCAGGCCCTAAAAACAGGTTCAGTTTCGGTTTCAGTTTCAGTTTTGGGTTCGTTTTTGGGTTCGAGTTGTTGTTGTTTTTTTTCCATCAGTTTCGGTTTTGGGTTATATGGGCCCCAGACAATGTCACACAGTAAAAAACAAACGGCCGAGAAGAAATACCAAAGTGTGCACAAATTTCCAGGAAATTACAGCCAGATGATTGGGCCCTGGATCTCAACTTCAACCTTAAACTGAACCTGAACCTGGACCACAGAAGATGATGTAAATGGAGGGGGAGAAACAGTTATAAGCAGGCTACTAAATCATAGGCCAACCTGCTACGTGTCTCGGGGAAATGAAAATAAAAATAAATAAAAATAGAACAGAGGTGGGACAACCGCAACAGTGGAGGCAAATTGAAGGCAGCAAACAAAAGCGAGGGAAAATATATAAAACAAATGCTCTGCAGGGCCGTAAAACAAAGAGAGTCTGAGAGCCGAGAGCCCTATAAATAGAAGTCGAATCAAAAAGTAGTAAAACCCAAGAAAAGGAGGTTCCAAGTGCGCGTGCGCAGCAGCCCGACTTCTTGACTCACCTTCTCCTTTTTTTTTTCTTTTTCTTACCAACTCGGTTTCGGCCAACTCCCCCCTTGGTTACCGGATTGTCACTGCCTTTTTGTGTTGTCAAAAGTGGGCACGTAGGGTAAAAACATCATTAACAGCTTTGATTTATTAACTGGCGACTGGGTATTCCTATGGCGGATTGCTGCAGCCCCACAACTTCCCGGGAAGCCGAAACCGAGAAGAATATTCCGCTCCAACAATAGCCAGGCCACACTTTATGGCTTAATATGCAGCTAGACTTTTAGTAGGAGCTGTATTGCTCCCTGCTCCTTTTATGCTAAATGTTAACTCGGCGGCGGTGGCCTTCCGTTGTTCTGCTTTATGACAAACTAATAAATGCATAAAGTTTTCAATTTTCAACGGCTTCTGTTGGAAGTGCAAACCGAAGACAGATGTGCGGGGCATAAATATGCATGACTACCACATAGTATGGTAGTACTAGGGCAGGTGAAAATTTATGGCTGTGCATCTTCCCTCAGACACAGAGAAATTCGCAACTAGGGACATAAAAAATTCAATTTGAAATTTCTCGAGAAATAAACACAATTTTCTGGCACTTCTTCGTTGCCATAATTTATGCAATTTTAATTCAGTGGGTGTTGTCTCACTGATTGGCGGCACTTTTACGCAGAAACCGAGAGCGAAAAAAAAAAGGAAAAACACACCCAGCGGCGGCAATTAAAAAAGTGCGATAAAACCAAACAAAAAAAGTACAAAAAACAAATGTATGTACGTATAGTAAAGCAAAGCAGAGGAAATTTGCGATTAAATGAAAACAAATGAACTGTTTATTTAACGCGCCCGGAGGCCAGAAAAAAAAAGGAATCCAAAGAGATTACTTGACCACACGCTGGTAGCTCTTGGGGGGGAATGGGGGAAAACACGCAGAGCGCTTTATTTAATTTCCCTGAAAGCTCAAGAACAAAATGTTTGGAATGCCTGCCGAAAAGACAGGACACCACAGGACACCGCAGGACACGTGTGACAATAGCTGCGTGAACTAAATCACGTGAAGTGAAGCCAAGTTCTGTCATCAAAACGCAACTGAAATTCCCCTAATGGCATTTCGGCAGGCGACGCACTTAATGAGATCCGAACGCCCCCCAAACCAACCTAACCGTTTCTGCTTTTTTTATTTTTCGGGGCGCACCTTTAGGCCAGTGGCTAATATTCAATAAAAAGTTATGCTCATGTGGCCATGTAAAAAGGCTGGCTTAATTAATTACGCCAAAGGCCCCAACCAGAAAGTAGCGTTAAATCTTTCGGTTTTCTTTTTAGCATAGCTAATGGGGGGCTGTTCGGGAGGGTGGGGGCATTTGGTTGTGGGGGAGTGACTTTATGACTAAATTTCAATTTCAAAACAAGCACTGGGTAAATAGCATAAAACAAAACAAAGACTGAACACAAAAACCGAAATAATGAAGCCCATTTAGTGGCGTCATTAAATGAGTTGTGGAAAAGTTGGGGGAGTACTCCGAAGACCAAACTGCTCTATGGAGCCAGAGAGAAGAGAAAACCCACAGCCGGCAGAAGACGCAACTGTAATGTGGAACGTTAATAACGCGTTACATTTGCAACTTCATCTCTCCGCCGCCCTGCTGCCCCGGGTCAAATCAACTCGGCTTACAAATTATGACTAAACTTATTCAAATGAGGCTGACTTACAGTTAGCCACTGAGCGGGGAGAGACGCGGGGAGGGGGGCCGAGAGGCCAAACTGCAGTCACTAGAACGGAGCCTTAATTAAAATGTGTAAAGTCAGCAAAAGGCAATGTCGAAGCCCCGACAGAGACGGGGAGATGGCCGGCGAAAGAGAGGGAGACACAGTCGACCCCAGCGAATCCATCATTTCCGCTTCCATGCGTTTGCCCAGCAACCCAAAAAAAAAAAAAAAAAAAGAAGGCAGGAAAAAACTTAAAAAAAAGAATACAGCACAACCAGTAACACACACTCACACTCACACACAAAAACAAAAGACATCAAAATGACTGAGAAACAGCTGAAAAATGTTGCTCTTTGCTGTTTTTGTTGCTGCTGTGCATCATTGCTGCTGCTGCTGCTGTTGTTGTTGCTGCCGCTTGTATCATGTTGTTGTCGCGCGCTTAAGGTTAACCCATACAAATGTGCGGAAGACGGTCTCCGAAGAAAGTCTTCTGGCAACGCCATTTGGCAAGAATGCGGCACAGAAAGAAATAATACCTAATTTAAGCCATTTTTACAGGTCACATTTCCTACGTCATTAACTGTCATTAACAACTGGGAAACTTGAGTAGCAGTCAAAGTTTTCTTCTTGAGAAAATCCTAGATGTTGTAGAAAATAAAATAAATAATATCTACATATAAATTCACAATTAAAAATATTTAAACTTTTAAAATCTCTTCTAAATTCTTCATTTCTAAGTACCTGCCACATATCTAAAAACACTTAATATTTTAATTATAATTTTTAATATTACTTGCAGAGGGACGCGAGTGTGTTAATTGTGGTGCCACATCGACGCCACTGTGGCGACGCGACGGAACGGGACACTATCTATGCAATGCCTGTGGCCTGTACTACAAGATGAACGGCCAGAACCGACCCCTGATCAAGCCAAAGCGAAGACTGGTAAGCAAATACTGGATAATACATATAGATTTACTATATACGACCCGCTGGGCTAAACATCCACACATTCGATCAAATTAACTAATAAATTCAGCAACTGTATTGGGGCGGGGTTGGCTTGCTGGGGATTTCCTGGGAAATCGATGCACATGAGCATCAATCCCGGGCCACGTATCTGTCGCCAAAGGCCATAAAAAGCAGCGTGAAAGTTCTCAAATGTCATAATACGATTCCGGGAACCAGAGACTCTTCGCTTCTCTCTTGATTGGAGGCTGTATATGGGTATGGGAAAAATGCTTTCGATTTGGATGCTGGCCCGATAACGATCGAGGTGCATCATCATTATCACTTAGCGCACTAAAAACATAATCAGACAGCAGCCACCAAGAGAGTGTGTGTGGGTTAGGGGCCACGCTTTATCGAGCTGGATCATCAACAAACTATGAAAATAAATGTAACCTTCGTTCGGACGCTTGTTCGTTCGTTCGTTGGTTCTTCTTCTTCATCGCTTTCTGTGGCGCCAGCAAACGAAAGACTCAGGCAGCGAACGCGAAAGAGCCAGGGCAGAGGTAACCACACGAAAAATTGGTCTATTAAAGATGCGTAAAAAGGCAGGCAACAACCATAACAACAGGCCCAAAACAAACTGTTAAACGCTGGCTCTCGTCCGTCGTCGTCTTTCGTCTCTCGGCTCTCGGCTCTCGAGTCTCGGCTTGGCGTTGATTTTTTATTGGCATTTAAATCGTATGCGTTTTGATTGCATAACATTAACATAAATAAACCATTATTATCCCCGCTATTCCCCGCTGACGTAGGGAATTCCCAAGAAATTCACAGCTGGAGCTCAGGATTTCTTTGCCGTTGACAAAATATGCAACAAATTAAAATTTATGTGGCACTCAGCTGACTTATGGGCCTGTCTCTTCGCTCTCTCACAGGATGCGGCTGCCCATCAACTTCAAATGTCCTTAGCTTTGGCTGCTTGAAATGCAATTCAATTGTTCACTCGAATCCAACTGGGCCCCCGGGCTGACCATTGAAATCTCGGACTCTGACTCTTTGGGTGGCAATTGTATTGATTTCCAGTGCTCCTCCGTCCACCGGTGAGGGTCAAGTTCTGCCTTTGCATACGACGAACGAGTCTCGGGGTTCGAGCCGAGTTGAGTTGAGATGCCGCTCTGCACCTGCAGCCAAAAGACCTCATTGTCTGCTTTGGGGCCGCCTTTAATTAAATCTCCCGAATCGTATGAAAACAGTCAACAAGTCGTTATTCTTGCAGCGCAAAACACTGCAAAAATTCAGTGTCTGTGCCTCTGCCTCTGACTCCTCTCGCAAACAGAACAATGCAAATTTTTAATTTATGTATTTTAGCCTGCAACAAAGTTTCGGTTTCGGTTTCAGTTTTCAGCTTTCAGCTTACATATGTTTTCCAGTTGTTTCGCTGTTGTTCTGCTCCTTTGTTTCCGAACTGAACTGAACTTAACTGAGGCTAAGCAGCCCGCTGGCGTCGCAATAATTGCATTTAATTATAAGGCCCGAAAACTTTTAAGAGCGTTAAGGTTTCGTTTTGTTTTTGCGCCTTTTAGCCGCCAGGCTGCCAATATAGCCAAGCCTTTTGGTTCCAGCCTTGAATGGCATTTGTCACATTCGATAAACAGTGCAGGACGCAACTGTAAGGCGGGAAAAATAGGAAATAAAAAATCTCAACTCAAATAATTATAAATATAGAATAAAAGTAGTCAAATATTTCGTTGAACTCTTGAATTACTTAACAATTATTAAATTTTTTATTAATTTAACTGTCTTTAAATATTCACTAATACAACACATTCAAAACGCTCTGTCCATAGATACTTTTAATGTCTATAGCTAATTGCCAATCCATGTTTAATGCCGTAAATCCGCAAAGAACACACAACTCTTGCTGGTGGGGTCAATCGCAGTCAACAGGCAGCTGCTCATCTCACCGATCGTGACTTATATAATCAGCAAGTGAGGGCAGGTGAGGTGGGGCCAAGGGGAAAGGAGGCGAGACTCGGCGCTTGCATTTTGCATAATATTTATGCCTCAGTTGCTGCCAGCTTAATTTATGCGAATTTTCACACAGTAAATTGAACAAAACGACGGCCACGTCATGGTTAAAAAAAAAAAAAAAAAACAACAGCCAGCAAAGCAGCAAAAACAAATTTAAAAATTATTTATTCTTACGCTTATTACATTGGCTTATGTCACATTTGCATGCGGCATTGTGTGTTACCAAGAAAAGCTCGCGATTGCTATTGCCATTTGGAAATAGTTAAATAGTTAAACTGCCGCCTAACAATAAACCCATCAACACTTGACACAATCGCTTATAAATGCATTCGGAGACCGAGGCTTAATTAATTATTAATCCGCGGGCGTATTTCAACGCTAACAACTCAACAGCCATAAACCAGGCTTAAACGATCGCAGCGGGCCAGCGAAAGAGAGAGCCAAAGCAGCAGCAGCAACGAATGGTTAAGAGAGGCGAGGAGAGAGGAAAAACTAATTAACACATTTTTGATTTTTTGGGCCAGCTGTGGCATCTCCTCCTCGGGTTCCCCGTGGGAAAATCGAACCGATTGTAGGCTGTGACGCTAAAAATTAAATGCACAAGGGCAGGCGATCGATAAACGAACGACAGCCAGCCAGCCAAATCAAAACTAAAGCAGATCGCAGATCGAACAAGGAACAACAACAACAAATCACCAATAAAATGGAGAAAAAAGGAGAAAAGAGTAAAAGGTTCAATGCACGTTACTCCTTTTGTGGGCCCCCGTCGAACGGGGCGTATACGCAATCGCGGGCATTAAGCTTGTTTTTTCGGTTATTTTGTATTTGGGGCGCTAGGATCTTGTTAAGTGGGGGCCTAATGTTATTAAAATGCACTTGAGGCACAAAGGCTGCCTCTGCTGCTGCTGACGAGCCTGATCGATGCGAAATAAGGAGGAGAGCGAAGAATGCTGCAACGCAGATCAATTAAAAATTAACGATACGAAGCGCAACGCAACGCAACGCAGCAAAAACGGGGCGTGCCAATAATAATAATGAAAGAGGGCTCAAACGAAGGCTCAAACGTTGCCCCAGCCAAAGGGTTGCCCCGCCGCCAGATGATTAAGGCCAAGCCAGCCTTTGTCTTGGCAACTTTTTGTCTTTTTTTTTTGTGTTTTTTATATCAAGTTAGCTTTTATATTTTGTATTTTGTATATATATTTTTTTGGAAGCTTGTTAAGCGGGAATTCAGCAGTTTTCTGAGCTGCTTTCGCTTTTTTTGTGGCTAAAACGAAATTTATGGTGACTGTTTAATATGCAAATGCATAATTTTGCACAGGTTACACACTTACTTTGTAGCACCCCCGCCAGAAAAGGGGTTGCTTGTGCATTTTCTAACCCTTTTTCCGTTTACAGACAACGAACACGCATTCATGAGCGTGTTTAGCGCACATTCATTTTGGCCAAGTCCAGCTCCACCTTGCCTCGTGGCCAGTTCCATAATTTATTTAGCTTTTCGCTGGCCCCATTCAATGGCCACTGGCCAGTGACAAATATTAATGACGATTTTCATGCCTCCTAGGATATGGGATATAGGGTCTAGGGGGAGTTGTCTGTCTATTGCAACTATAGTTTGCTTTAAATGCAAGTCAGTGCACTTGCAGAAATTGGTTTGATTTAGGGACTAGTCATTAGGTTTTAAAATGAGAAACTATATTACATTTCTTTATTTTAAAGGTAGAATATCTGTTTATATTTAATTCAAATATTTAACATGAATATTATTATTTTCCCTTTAAAGCTGCCCACCTGAAATTCCCACCAAAATTTCTCTCTCATTTAGGGTCAAGCTCTAGTAGCCACTATTCTGCTTAAAATGCACAACAAAGGCCCAATGACATTTTAGCATTTTCAAGCGACAATTTCAACCCAAAGAGCCTTCAGCGGCTTTAACCCTCCGCTGTATTCCCGGGCCGGACGGCTCGTAAAATTCATTGAGCAGCATTAATGAGCGACATTAATGGCTTGTTCTGTTTGCTGGCCATATAACATTTTATTGATTTTTTATAACCAACAGCACTCTTCAGGGGCAGGTGTGATTTTTAGCAACAGTTTCGTGCCAGGTCGCAGCTTGAGCATGGAAATGAGTTAAGCTGATGTTTTAATTAGTCAAATTAGCTGCAGGGAAAGCCGAAGAGGCCCACAAACCAAACTGAGTCACGCCCCATCCCCCTTAACAGCTGCAGGAAAATAAAAAAGGATGACGAAGAAAACTAAAAGGAGAATTTCGAGAGGAAAAAGGAAATAAAATTTGAATTTTTAAATTACATTTCCCGTAGAGATATACGTTTACGTACATTCACCGGGCTCTTCGAAATGTAACTGTTATGTGCCAGACACAAGCTCAACAAACCCCATTTTCCCCCCTTTTTGGCACACAGCATCAGATATAGAAATTTTCTGCCCGCTATCTTTAGCCATCTTCCCTTGATACACTTTATATACATTCATATATATATACACTGAAGGAGGTGGGCCAGTGGGTGGCTCCAAAACAACCCCCAAAATGAGGGGGCGGCCATGCGCTGTGAGCCAAGTTAAGGGTAGAAGAAGCAGGGAAAAATTTAATGAATGTTTTGTTAGATAACACACACAGACACACTCGCACACATAGCTACAGATACAGATAGAGATACAGATGCAGGGAGAGGCAGAGGAAAAGATACAAAAAAAAATCCAGTTGATAAAATGTCCTCTGCAGAGCGAAAGAGACGCCCCAAGTGAAAGATGTTACACTGAGATACGGCTGCGAACACTGGATCCGCTGAGCAGGCCCCCATAGCCGTCCATTTTCCACCCATTTTCCCCCCTCAATTCCCCCCCAGCATCTTGACGTATCTTAGATGGCAAAGGGCATTGCCACTGAGCGCACAAAAGCTGCGCAATAAATAGCAGTGTAGATGGGGGAAAATCTATTTACTTGGTACATATTTACTCAGCCTTTGCAAAATGTTTTTCTCTGTGTTTCACTTACAATTAAATATTTAAATGCCTGTGTGTGTCTGTTTGTGTGTGAAATGAAAACGAAATTTGCATAACACAACAAAAGCTAAACAGAAATATGAGAAGCAGAAAAAATAAAGGAAAATCCCAAAGATAAGAAAAGTAAAACGAAGATGGGTCGACCATTTTGTGAGCTTTTTTCTTTGGTTTTTTTTTTTTTCAAAAAATATAAATAAATCAAGTAAAGCGCAGCAAAAGGTGTCAAATGTGTTGGCCACACAAAAGGAATGAAAGAGAGAGGTATGCAAGCAGCAAAAGAGACGGCAAATGCAAAGCGCAAACAACAATGCAAACGCATTTTGTCATGCATTGATAAATCACAATTTACGGTCACAAAACACTGAAAACTATAAAGAAAAACGATTGAGGTCAAAATAGTAGCAACTAAAAATAAGTTATACTCTTTTAATTTGTGCTCCATTGTGTTTTTATTTGACTTATTTAAGCATAGTTAATGAACTCATTTTGGGTAAATACACAAAAACAATAATCATTTTCAAATCAAATATTATTTTGTTTTAATTTATAACTAACTAAAATTACCTATAAATACTACTTGGGAATATATTCTTTCTCCAACTTTTGTAAAGAGTTTAATGACTTGTAATTGGTGATATTTACAATATTTTTTAAAATTAGAAAACCTTTAAACTAAAAATTTAATGGCTATTATGTTAACCGCTTCTGTTTGCATGATTTTTTAGTGTTTCTTATGTGCCTTTTGCTTTTGTTTATTAATCGCAAGCGCCATCTTGTTTTGTGTGTTTACTGCTGCTGCTGTTGTTGTTGCTGCTGTTGTTTTGGCGCTTGCGCTTTTTGCATTTCAATTAAACCCCAAACGCCTGTCAATGTCTGACAGTTTGTCAATTTTCCCATCACCCCCGCAATTATGCCATCTCTCGCTCTATCCGCTTGGCCTCTCGCTTGCTCTTTGCATGCATCGCACTGACATTGATTTATGTGATTTGCTGTTTGATTGCTGGGCCCGTGATTGTTGTATTTACTGTACTTTATGTTATGTCAGTTAGTAGAATCGAAGTGACAGTTGGAGCGGAGAAAACCGATATGATGTATCGACAGAAATATTGCTTTAATTTTGTATTGAAGCACAAGAAATATGGGTTTTCTTAGGGAATATTGAAGTAATCGAAAGCTTCGATTTAATATCGTTTCACTGTTTATCGAGTGGCTTCTCTGATCCTCAATTGTCACTATTGGCACACAGAAGTTAACCAACACCCACTGGATTGACTGGGAATGGAATGTCGATTGCGAAATCCTGATCCTGTTTCGAATCTCTCTCGCTGGACTGTTTTGTTGCATTGTCATGTTAACAACTTAATTTATTTACGCTTAAGCATTTTGGCCAAGGCAAAACGAATGCAGCATAATTACCACAAAACTTCCAGTTTATCTCCACCCCAATCGCATCTCTCCGCGTTCCCCCTTCGACCGTCTCGTAGGCGTTGAAATTAATTTTGAATTTCTCACTTTTCGCATTTGGTCGCTGTCTGCAGAAATTGTTACAAGCTCGTTAACACAAGACAGTGCCACCAAAAAAAATGCAGACACTGGCCGAAAGCTCCAGCTACAGCTACAGCTTTAGCTACAGTTCCAACTCCCTTGCCATATGACCTCTGATTTATGTTAATCGCCAAATCGGGAACAGGTGAGACACACAGTGCAGAGCAGAGCTGTACGAGAGAGATCGGAATCGAGATCGGATCGGAGCAGATCGAACTCCAAGTCCAACTGAAAGACGAAGGCGATTCCCTTGTGGCAGAGGCAACAATTAAAAATCAAAGTCAAACATGATCAACGCCAGTTTAAGGCCTCGTAGCCATGTGTTGTACCAGCAGCATGAACAAGCCAAACTGGAAGGCTGCACTGCAAGAAATAGTTTGATTTAAATTGGAGCAAAGCTATATTTTAAATTCCTAAAGTAAATGTAATTTCTTTCAGTGCTTATCGAGGGGGCACCCATGGAGGGGAGCATGCCATAACGAAGACCAAAACGCAGACAAAGTCTGTACTGCAGACATGGATCCCAAGGCAGGGGTGGGGATACAGCTTCTCTGGGTTTTTGGGCTCTCGATGCCCGATTCTCCAATCTCGATTCCTTGGTTCTCCGTTCTCCGTAGCTCGATTCTGGGGTCTCCATGCCCGTTGCTCGATTCTTGGTTCTTGTAGCCAATTCGTGGAAATTTAAGCGTGGCACAGACATGATCCCCGCTTGTTGCTGTTGTTGTTGCTGTTGCTGCCGCTGTTGTTTTTGGGCAGTTTTGTAAAAATTGTCATTTTAATGAATTGATGCTGCTGTTAACCCAAGTCGAACGCAAGGCAGGCACAGCCTGAGTCTCTACATCTCCTCAGCTCCGGGGTTTGTTTTCCTTTTTTTTTTATTATTTTCTTTTTTTTTTTTTTGGTATGCCATTTAAAAAATGTTGTTGCCCGGTGTGTTAAGCAACTTTGTTTTGGAGGAGGTTTGTGCCTAGAGGTAAGGGGAAAATAAGGCCAAGAAATTCTTGGCTTTCAAGGCGGACTCTGTTGCGTTAGTTTTGGCGCTGTTCAATTAGCCAATCGAAGTGGATTAGCATAATCAATTTGAGGTTTATAAGACACGCTTCTAATAACCATAATCTAACCCTTTTTCTATTAATTTTTCCCCCTTTTATTTTCAGACCCTCCAATCGCTACAAAGTGCGGCCAAGAGGGCGGGCACATCCTGCGCCAACTGCAAGACCACAACCACAACCCTTTGGCGACGCAATGCCAGCGGCGAACCCGTCTGCAATGCCTGCGGATTGTACTACAAGCTGCACAATGTAAGTATATCAAATATATTTAATACAGTTGGGAAAATATAAATCAAAATAAAGCAAGAATTAAAGTCAAGAAAGGAAAAATGAAATTTATAAAGTTCAAGGAGCTAGATGAATCGAATTTTTCTACAAACCATTTTCATCTCCTTAGATCTATGTATATCCTTTTTCCTAAGTGTAGTTCAGGACCATTGGTCAACGGAACTATTAGAGAAAACTCCCAAGTATATCGATTTTCGATTCCTGCGATTTAACACCACATTTAACATTAGAAACGTACACTTTTTCTGCCGGAGTGTCGGACAGGAAGCGCGGCACGCTCTCTCTCGGATTAAATGTGACAAAAATGAAGTGTCTGCTGAAGCCGCCCCCCGTTTCCATTTTCCGCTTTTCCGGGGGTGACCCCGGGTGGTTGACTGCCGTTTAGCTTCTCCATTTGTTGCCGCAGCAGGTTACCCTCGTGATGATGAATGCCCGATGATTATTTAAAGATGCCAGTTAGCCAGCCACCACCCACCATTTACCATCGCTGCGATAAGCGTCTGGATGTTTGGTGTTTGGTGCTTGGCTGTGAAAATGCGATAAGCTTTCCCTGATTTCCAGTTATGGGCAACGCGTGGCAGGATGCTGGCTGGATCTCCCCTTTTTCCCGTCGTTGAGTTAATTTATGTAATCGACTACCCGGCAAAACTGCATTGAATTGAATAATGTTATATGTAGAGCGGACCCTTACAAAATCTCTTATTAAATATTCATTAGCCACGCTTTTCACAGGATAATCTTGAAGTTTTTTCCTCCAACTTCCTTTTTTTGTGTTTGTGTTTTTTTGTCTTCCTTCCTTGGGGTTTGTTTTTTGTCTGTGTGTTTTATTTTGTGCCATGGCCTGCAGTCAAGTTTTAATGAGTTTTGCGGCTGAACTTTTGGCACATTTACATGTCAGTGGCCCTTAAGTGATGGGCCACCTGTCTGGCTGGCCCCACTGTGCACTGTGGCAAACTAATTAAGTTGCGGCCGCCACTTGCTGCATTTCGATGGCTATCGCAATCGGCAAAAGGCGAAATATTTTTAATTGAGCCCGTCCATAAAAGGCAAATATCAAAGGCACAACACACACACTCGGGCATACACACACAAGTTGCTCTATTTTCTCTAATCTGATTTGCACAAAGTAAAAACTTTTCCGACACACGAGAAAATGCACTCTGGGTGGCTGGCCACCGCACAGGCGAAATTTATTTTTGCAAAAATTTTCCTTCAATTGGACAGTGGCCCATCTCGATAAGATGCCAATCAGCGCGCATTTTTTTCCATTGCCATCTCTGTCTGGGCCCGGTATAGTGCTCTTTCTCTATCTCTTTCTTTTGCTCTCTCTCTATCTCTTTCCTTACCCCTTTCTCCTTGGCTTTGTACGTATTTGGTTTTGGCTTGCAGTTCATTTCAATTCAATTCGTTTGTCATTTGGATCTGCCGCCTGTGTGGGCCTCTAAGCGAAGTGATTGGCACATTTTATGGAAATGTAGCAAGCACTTGCTGCAGCACAGTGGATACTGGCTAAAGCTTACAGATGTAACAATTTTAATTTATATATTTTGATATACAAATATAGATGAGTTGGCCTAAAAGATAGATAGAGACGAGACTTTAAAAGGACATTTATCTTTGGGATTAATTGTATTGATAGGATACTTTGACTCCTTTTATTAAAGATATTTAATTTCCCTTAGGTTTAATGGTATTTATTTTTCTTAAAAATTAATCACCACTGTCATCTACGAAACACAATTGCCTTCTATCGGTGTTTTCCTCATTTCTTGATATGCACTTGCTAGATCTCCGATCCGATATCTGCTGGCATCTGCGCGTGTCTGCTCGGGATTTCCTTGAAATCGAATATCTCTGGGAGAATCAGCATGTTAATTAACAGCAAATGAGACAATTCTTGATCCTCTCTCAGCCTGCAACCTGCTGTGCGTTATCCTAGAAAAGAATGTCCTGCGGCGTGACAATGACAATGACAACGGCATGAAAAAAAGTATAATAAAAACCATAAAAGTGACCTAACGGTCTCAGGCGCCGTCTTCCTGTCGCCTGGATTGTCTTGCTTGCTCTTTCTTTAGCCACCAGATCTAAACTATATCCATATCCATATATCTGTGGGTGGCCTGTTGCACTGCCTGTTTATTTTCCCCGATTTTCCTTCCCCGGGGGCGGCTGTCAAGTTGCCAGTCAGCTGCATCGGCGCGTGTTCGCTCCACGCTCGATTTAGATTTTATGCATAAAAAGTGCTATCTTAAAGATGCTGCTCCCCTTTGGGGGTTTTCCTCTGAATTCCCTAATGAGCTGGGCCTGGGCATTAACAACTTTATGCTTTGTTGCTGCATATCAATTAAAGCTCAAGATCCACAATCCGCAGCTGCCACTGCCGCTGCCGCTGAGTTGCTAATTGCCGCAATTTGTGCTAAACGCTACAGAGAATATCAATTACGTGGGCTTCCCGGGAGAGATCCTCCCCGGCTAAGTGATCTGGACGAGGGGTTTCTTTTTTGTGTGCAGTGTAAGTGATATGTTTTGGAAAAGCAACCCTCACGACAAAAATCTCTTCTCCGGCTATTCGGCTCTTCAAAGTGCCTGGGCGCTGGATTGCCGGCAATTTAACAATTTCTGTGTTTGCAAAGGCGCACCAAACAATGTCGTAATTCACGCCCAGGTAGCCCAAAGTCCTCTCATTCGCTTTGTACTTTAATGTAACATTTCTGGCTACCCAAAGAGACCCTTTTTCTTCTCCTGCTTTTGTTGCTAATGTCGCTGCTGGGAATGGGTAACCCAATATTGTAATTGTAGCGCAATGAAGCGCATGCTGCCGCTTAGATGTTCGCAAGTGATAGGGAATTGCATATGAAGAGAGTCCCGTCGCGGCAACAATGGCCCAGGGAACAGCGGCAGCAGCAACATGCAGCAGCACAGCAGCAGCAGCAGCGCAGCAACAAACGCTTCAAAATACATGAAAGAAAAAAAAAAAAAACGTTGGGAGAGCGCTATCAGCGCCAACTAATCGCATTCGCAAATGTCGCTTATCTGATCGTGTAGAAATGCTTGTAATACTTCATTTTCACTTCCCGGTTGCACTCACACACACACACACATGATGTATATATAGTATATATACCACCCCTGTCTCACACAGACAGCGTGTGCAGCTAGCGGCATTTCCGGTCCATGAATTTGCATAAATTTGACCCATTTTAGTGGTCAGACACTGACGTTTTTAGCCCTCTTTTCGGCCGCTTTAAGTTTATTGATTTTCCCCTACACTTTGAGAAAAATTAAGAAAACTTTGGTCAGTTTGTAATTTATTTTTAAACAATTTGGCACTAGTTCCCTGGAGTTTTTTAAATAATTTTAGATTCTTTACATAGTCACCTTTCTAATAATTTTTTCTTTCTTAACTTTTTCAGGTCAATCGTCCGCTCACAATGAAAAAGGAGGGCATTCAAACGCGTAACCGCAAGTTGAGCTCCAAGTCCAAGAAGAAGAAGGGCTTGGGTGGCGGCTGTCTGCCCATCGGTGGACACCTGGGCATGGGCGACTTTAAGCCACTGGACCCCTCCAAAGGCTTCGGCGGCGGCTTCTCGGCCTCCATGGGTAAGCATCTTCATCTGCATCTCCCCAAGCCTATGGACAGCTTCTGCTCCAATCTCCCCCAGCGCCAATTAAATGCCCGTCACTCCAACTAACGCTCTCCCTTTTCGCATTTCTGCTCTCTCTCTTTTTAGCGCAACATGGACACCTCTCGAGCGGACTGCATCCGGCACATGCGCACATGCACGGCAGCTGGTACACCGGCGGCATGGGAGCTCTGGGTGCCTCCAGCGGCCTGCAGGGCGGCTTCTCCACCGCCGGCTCTCTTGGTGGAGCAGTGGTGCCGCACTCGCAGCCTTACCACTTGGGCCTCAGTTCAATGGTGAGTAACTGAGAACTTTCTAGACAGGAGCAGCTATTAGGCAGCTTTTCTAGGAAAAGCTTTTAGTGCACAGAGAAAAATAAAGGGGAATTTATGAGGGAATTAGGTATTTTTCCATTGTTTACTGTACAAAAAATATATTGATTTAATATAATATTTTACAAAACTTTGAAAACATGAAAATGTTAAGGGAATTAGTTCATCTTAAATCCATTTATTATAAAACTTTAAAGTAACTTTTATGTTTTCTCTGTGATAGCTTTAAGTGCCACAAAATATTCAAATTCCTTACTAACGTTTCACCTGGTCCTTTCTCCTCTTTCCTTCCGCAGGGCACCTGGCGCACTGACTACACGTGATGGAGCGGGAACAACTTGAACAACAATCTGTTCAGCTAAAGCCGCGATTCGCCCACATTCGAATCGATCGATTCGAGCAGTATATAAATCGAGGCAAAGCAAATCCAACCGAAACCAGACAAAACACAATGCCAAACTGAGGACTCCTTGGCCAGCGATTGACAGTGGCACACCGAGCCCTTGACATCCACACACACACACTTCCCGTGCGGTGTGCTCTGTGTTTGTGTGTGTAGATGGTGTGCGGGGGTGGTGTGTGCCAGCTGGACGAGAGCTGGCTATTCCTAATTGTAAACATTGCGTGCAATTTTTAATTATTTAAGCTTTGTCGCTGCTGTTGCTGTTGCTGTTGCTGTTGCTGCTGCTGCTGCGAGCGGAGAGCGTATATATAGCAGCAATAACAAAAGCCCCATTAAAACTAATTAAAGGGCTGCACATTATTTTTATTTTATTTTTCCTTTATGGCTTTTCTGTGAGTGTTTGTATAGTTCTCTCTTCTTTTTCCTTGTGTTTCATATTTCGCTTAATTAATTTAATTTCTCGCCGCAAATTCAGCGTATTTAAGCGTGCTTTATATGAACTGCCATAAAAAAAAAACAGAACGGGAGGAAATTTCATAAATATTTATTGTGTACATATAAACGAAAGCCAGAAGCAAGCACACAGAGAACTAAAATTATTATATACTATAAACGAAAAACAAAAAAGAAACAGTTACAATGCACGTCCAAAAGTAAACATTTTTTGTAAAAATAAATATAAAACGGAAATTCTAGGTGTAAGAGAAGTTGCTTGAGATGTTTGTCCTAATTCGCAAAACGCAATTAAAAATTGCACAGACACTTTAGAGCGTATGCCTACTGTAAACTAGTTAAATTCTTAGACTCTAAACAAAACAGACGTGATAAACAAAAAGTAAAATCTATATATATAAATATAAATTAAAACTTGTACTATTTCACTAAGGCGCGCCACTGGCAGTTGTAAAATAAATTTAATAAGAATAACACGGAAATGTTTATGATTAAATGCAAAGGCCGCCGTCAACTTTTTAAACTAAAAACACACACACACAAACTTAAATGTTCAATGTTAATACCTAAGTCTTAAAAATATACATACACACCTACACACTTAAATATCTAAGATCTAAACGTAATATATTAAATTTAATTAAATTAAATGTTAAAGGCAATTTGTAAAATACATTTGTTAGCAATTTTTGTATAATTTAAGTGATAACAAAAGTAGAGAAAAAGCGCAAAAAAAGAAAATTCAAACTAAACATTAAACCGTAACCCCCTAAGTTGTGTGTATAAAGCCAGTTTAGTCCTAACCTAATTTATGTCTGAGGTATAAACAGAATACGATACGGATAAATCTATATATATATATATATAAATATGATGTATTATGTGCTAAGTGTAAACGATAAATGTATTGTAATTTGGCCATATTGATAGTTGAATATATATAAATCAAAGCAAATGTAATGTTTATTTAAAATCAAAGCAAACAAGAAAACAAAAAATGGAAAATTGTATTAAATTTAATGGCAATCACCAGAAAAATCCATAAAAAAAAAAATCACAAAATAAATAAAAATAATTTATGAAGAAAAAAATATACATAAAAATACAGAAAAAAAAAAACACAAAAAACGATTCTAATTGAGGAACGGTAACTGAAGGCTTCTGCGATGATTAATTGCTGCCAGATGAGTGGACAGAAAACCGAAATTGGTTTGGTAATAAATCCAATAAGCAGCCATGGGCCCGGCCAGCGCAATGATGTCTCTATAATGGCCATTTATGCTTATGAATTGCTCTTTAAATTTCGATGCGTCTTCGCTACACAAGAAACGTGCCTTGGTTTCCCTCAATATTCCGATTCTCGGTGCCTATGTTGGTCATTTGTTATGCAGCATTTGTTGCTGGCCATTGAACGCATGAATTATGAGTTGTTTGGAGGCGTGAAATGGCATGTTCATACCGTCGTTGTTGTTGTTAGAGTGTTTGGTGTTCTTTTTTCGGTGAGTTGCCGCCAGAACACAGTTCGCTGCCTAAGTCTTTTGTTTTCCAGCAATGACCACGCCATAATTCTGGCCAGGAAAACTCCCAAACGAACGCGTGTTAGCCGGCCATTAATTTTTGGCATCCAGTCGCCGAGCAAACTGCAATGATGACCCCATTAGGCTTTTGTCATCCGCCGCGCATCCGTTTCCGCTGCACCTTGCCGGGAGACCCTGAGATTGGGCTCTTTCGTTATCAATTTTCCCAATTACAAACAATAAAATAAATACGAATTTATCGGTTGGGTATATCTCTGGGCAATGCAATAATTGGGACAGCAATTAACTGCACGTCAGTGCAAGCCGGGCAGTCAAGCAGGTCCGATTTGTTCAGTTATTGGCGTCTATATATCGCGGGACAGTGCGTGTTAACAATATATGTTCTTAAGACTTGATTATAGATGGGAATAGGTATAGCTATAGTAATTTATGGAGATCCATAATTGCTATTTGCAATTGAATGCATTAAATTAATGTTTACACATTTTAAAGAATATTTTTATTTATTTATTATTGAGTATTAAATTCTTTTTTCTTTAGCTAATAAAATCTATCTCATTATGTTTTAATGTTTTAACTTATGGTTAATAATTTTAAATATTATTAAATGTTTTTCAGCAGTATTTTAGTCAAGAAAACACTAAACCAACAATGAAAATTACACATTTAATAATATATCCATATATACAAACCTAATTGCAGGACTTTAACTGTAAGTACCGCACTGTATCTCCATGGCATATATGCACTTGATTCGTCAGCATCACATGGGCATTACGTGCTAAGCACTGTCCTCTACCATTACGACAAAGGTAACCAAAAAAAAAAAGTAAAATAAAAATAAAAACAGAGGCCGGCAAAAAGGTAAAGCTAATTGCTATATAATTACTATATAATTAAACTAAAATAAGTCATTTGAGGCTCGGAAATTACACCGAAACCAGACACTAAAGTGTCGCATGTGTCACGGGTCAATTGTAATAGTAACTGGATTCGGTTATTCTAATTCCAATACCGATTTCAGGCCCAGTCCATCAGACAAACAAAAAATACGGTGATCAATGCATAGGCAATGACCAGCCATCTAAATCAGTTAATCAGCATCGCAGATAAGCGTGGCACTGCGCATATGTTCAGCCAATGGGAAACAATTCACACACCGGTACACACACAGGCGGCATCAAGCATCGGATTCCGATTTGAATTCGGATGGAGGGCAGGGGATTTGGGATGATAATGGGGGGCACGCCACCTGAAACCAGTTGGAGGACATGCAACAAACGACATAAATAAACCGCACTAAATATGAAGCATAAATCAATGGTTTCGTTTAGGGATAGGGCACATGGGGTGGAGTTGGCCTATTAGGAGAACCCTTGTCCCAGCTGGTCCCACCACGCATTAACTAATTAGTTGGCAACAAGATATGGAATTTATGATTCGATTTGCTGCTGGGACAGCTTACTTATGTTTCAAAATCCAATGCGCCAATGAGCTGGTTTCTATTTGGGTTAGTTTATGGAAGAAATATCTAAATTACTGATACATTATCTAAATATATTTAGGTAATCTTTTAAAATCCAAATTTTAGTATAAGAGATATTCCTTTACTATAAAACTACTCTCTTTACTATCAACTCAGCAAGCTCATTTTAATCCAATCAATTTGGTCCTATTAAACGCAGCAAATCAATGATTAAACAGTTCAATAGAAATCGAATTTGCCTGAGTGCTGGCTACCTTTAGAACTCTCTTATCCAAAGGTTCCCTCCTGTTCTGACCAAGGCAACAGCAAATATTTGGTCATGCATTAACTAATTAGTGGCAGAGAGGAGGATTGGAGGATAGGGACAATGCGTGCTCCTCCCCTCCTCTGGCTCCTCCTGCTGCCCTTCGGGGCCATGTCCATTTCCTCATTGTCCCGGTCTCGAGCTCCGCCTCCTTCTCCTCCTCCCCCTCTCGGTGTGGGTTCCGTAATTCCGTTTCTGTTTCAGGTTTAGTTCGTGCGTTTCGGCTGCGTGTTTATCTGATTGGAAATGTGCACCCAACAATGGCGACACAGACCCAAACACACAACACACTTCTTTAGATGATTAGCTGCGATAGGCCCGGTTATGGCTTTGGCCATTCGAGTCCATTTAAATGAATTTTAATACCGATCCGAGAGGAGCGAGCTTCGATTGCAATTCAATTTAGATGGCCAACAAACAAACATTATAATCTGTAAGGGCAACTTCCATTAGCCGTATTTATCATTGGGCCCCGGCTCATCAATGGGTGTTCGTTGGGGTTTTGGGCTTGGGCTTAGAGTTTGGGTTCAAGTCTCCTCTGGCAAATGTAATTGGTACTCGCGTTGGTTGGCTGCTCCCTGATGCACACAGAGAAAATATATTAAATAAATTTTGAATTAAGCTGAAGTTTGACTGAAATTGTGTTAAATATTAAACATATCTAAAGGATAGGATATATCGAGAAGGAAAATATGATTGACTAAAGAATCTAGTTAATTATAACCCAAAACCATTTTAGACTTTGATTAATTTAAATACAAAACTTTTAAGACTTTATAATAACTGTAAAGATCTATACCTTATAGTAAATCCAAAAAAGAAAAAACCCAGAATAACCTTCATCAATCACATTCATTTTTTTCAATGTGCATTGGACGTTCCAATAATTTCACAAAAGCTGCCACAATTTCAATTAAATTTCCGTTATCACACGGACACACACTGCTGCATCCCGGGTGGCAGAGCTGGCGCTTAGTCAAACGATTGCTCGGCTGTGATAGCACCTACAACTCATTGCTCTAATTAGAATTATTCTAATGAAATTAAACTGCACAAATTGCATTTGCCAACACACTGGAAAGGGACGCAGGAAGGGGCGAGGGAGATGGTCAGCGAATTAATTATAGAAATTGCCATATGCCCAACCATATGCACGCTGCAAATTGGAACTTTGTCATAATTTGCTTTAGATCCGCACAATCAACTGATTAACGTAATGAGTTTCTGCCTCTGACCGAACAATTTCATTCCATTGCATTCTCAGCTAATTTGATTAAATTAGGCACGGATACGGATGCCACTGCCACTGGCGCAGCGGCTGTAACAGCATCTGCATGTGGCCCATGCAATGTCATCACATGTCCAGCTCCCAACTCCATACATGGCCGGGTCCTGGTGTGCTGGTCTTGCCAGGTTTTGCCTTCGGTTCTGGGCCTGCTCATATCAAATGCTTAATGGCAACGGCCCATGTCAATTCGTGGCATATTAAACAGGAAAATTGGCATTGGCAATTGCAACAGATATTAGTTACCTGGCTGGCACAGAACGGGAGGAGGAGCGAGTATTCCTAGACTGTGTAGGTAGGCCTGCGTTTGGAACTGAGTTGGCCAACAAGCTGCAAGCTGCTCAGCGGATGCCACAGTGGATAAAACTGATCGGTTAGAATAAAATAAAATAAGTTAAAGTGGCCAAAACACTAAAGAAACATACTTTTGAATAGGTTATAATCAGGGATCGTAACAGTTATAATTTTTATAATAAAAATTATGAAATAAGAGTTATTTTACAATTATATAGAAAAAATAGGAAATTAATTCTTATTATTCAAGTTTTATAAAAAAGTTGTAGAATAATTATTATTTTTCAATTTGTATATAAAAGTTGAGTTATAACAATTATTTTCAATTTTTAAAATAATAATTGAAAATTAAAATTATTCTCCAATTTTTATTTTAAAAATTGAAAATAACAGTTACGTGTCAATTTTTATTTTAAAAATTGAAAATAAAAATTGAATCGCAATAACTTTCCAACGGAGCGGTATATCTTAAAGATTGGCATATATAATGATTCTACGCTTCAATACCTTTCGTTTGATGTATATATTGTGGTTATTGCATGTACACAAATATGTACATGAACATAAGTGCATATAATAAAAAATTCACCGTTTCACAAACAAACATGAATACTGAGATAATTACCCAGCTACAGGTAATAATATTTAAATATAAAGGTGACAATTTATTATATATATTTTTGTTATCTGCATTTTTGACTTTCCATTTGTAAAAGGTATTTTAGTATCCTTGTTTGTTTGGGGAATGTAATAAGCAGTACGTATACGCATATTTTTATGCATAAGCAATAACCACAATATATACATCAAACGAAAGGTATTGAAGCGTAGATTAATTACATATATAAATCTTTAAGATATACCGCTCCGTTGGAAAGTTATTGCGATTCAATTTTTATTTTCAATTTTTAAAATAAAAATTGACACGTAACTGTTATTTTCAATTTTTAAAATAAAAATTTGGAGAATAATTTTAATTTTCAATTATTATTTTAAAAATTGCAAATAATTGTTATAACTCAATTTTTATATAGAAATTGAAAAATAATAATTATTCTACAACTTTTTTATTAAAATTTAAAAATAAGAGTTAAAGCGCAATTAAAAAATAAAAATTGGTTATAAAAGTTTATTTTATTTTTGAACTCTCCTTAAAAAATTATGGGATACCTAAATTTTTTATCTTTCCAGCTCAATTTTTTGGTAGTAACTTTTATTTTACTCATAACTCTTATTTGCAATCCCTGGTTATAATCTTATAATCTACAAACTTATTTATTATTGATTATTTACTATTGAAATTCTAATTCTAATTTAATAAAAATTTATTCCCTTAATTAAGCTAGTTAGTAAGCTGATTAAGCATTATTTCCTTGGATGCTGTGGTCTTAGAACCCCACATTCCGAGTACCACTGTCCATGGCCGGCGCTATCTGGGAGTGCGATCAATTTGTCGCTTGATTGTGTGCGTTTTGCATGGCACATGCAATGAGCCTTGCCTTTTTAGCCCGGCTCTGAGGCTAAAGTTTTGGCCAAACTTCTGCAGTGGGTCCTCAAGATGGAGACAGAGCAGGAGATGACTGGAGGAGGCAAAGGCTCTGAGGTTAACTGGCCCCTGGGTTAGTTGTTGACAAGCCAGGCAGTGGCCATATTTGTGTATTATTGTTAAACAAACGCACAAAACACGGCGAACCTAAAGAAGAGCCTGGCAAATATGACAAAGGCACATAAATTCGGTAGCCTCGCGACTGGCAGGGATTCTATAAACGCAGAAGAACAACAACAAAAAGCAAAAAAAAAAAAAACAAAGAGCACATGCAACATGTTGCTGTTGCCCGTCTGTCTGGCCAAGATGCGGTGAAAATTTGTGTCGTCATCCCGGCCGAAAGTGTCAAATTTCACGCAACATGATGCGCTAAATGTGGCCAGCAACTGTGCTGCAGCAACCGCCGCTGCCTCTGTTACCAGCCAACAACTCCTTGGCCAATCCTCCAGCCCCATACCCAACCCCATCCGCGATCCCTTCCACACAGTTGCATGTTTATTGTAAATATTATGAAATGTTGATACCTGCGATTGCTGTGTTGCCTGTGTTCGGCTGCCTGTTCTCGGTGCCTTCTGCCAGCCACAATTTATTGATGCTGCGCGATAAATGCGCTTTGAGCATGGCCAAGAAGCTGGCCAAGAACACGGAGGCATAAATTTCAGTTTCCCGGAATTATGCCACAACGAATTATTGTTGCCGACATAATTTCGCGTGTAATTACCAGAGGCGAAGGTGATAAGCCGGCCACACTTCTGCCTAATTGCGATTGGCGAAAGTTATCCGTTTTTGGCCAAGCTTTCATCGTCATTAGGGGGCAACAACATCATCGAGTGCTGTTCCTGACAGGCGATAAGTGGTTCGATCTGGTCACGGTCTCCAGTCGTCTCCAGTCCCCCCTGTCCCCATGGTGGTAGGTGAAACAATGGCAGCGCATAGTTCCCGCTCCAACTTTTTTTTTTCGGACCCCGGACAACATTAACCTGTTAACCCAAACTGACGGCAAACGGCGACGGGCCCCAAAGTCCCCGAGCGAAGTCCCGAGCTCGGCCCGGTGTCGCCTACTTTTGGGATCTTGGATCGTCGGATCGCCGGATGCCTTGCTGGATGCAGTGCATGAATAATGCGCGCCCACAGCTCAATAAATTTTCACTCTTTTCGCCACAGCCCCAACCGCAGTTCGCAGTCCGGAGTCCCGAGGTCCAGTCTTAGTCCCAGGCAAGAATCCAAAAAAAATTCACACATCTTGTGCAAGTCCACCTCTCTAGGACTCCCTCTATCTAAAACAGACTCTGTGCACTCAAAAAAATTAGATTTTGGAAAAGATTTTAGCTAATAACTTAAGATTTATATAGAAATATTGCATTAACAAACCTTACTTCTAATCTAAGCCAAGGAGATTACAATCAAATATTTATTTGAGCTTACATTTCTAATCCATCCCCAAAGTTCAAATATCTTTAATATATTTAAATAGAATTTATTGCTCGGTTCTTACAGTTCATCCATAGACTGGACTTGGACTGGTCACAGTGCCCGGCACTCGACGCCACAGCAGGGAGGAGCTGCTCCATGCCCCAGCTGGGATGATTCATATGCTCGTCGCAGAAAAATTCTCAAAAAAAAATCGAAAGAACAGAAATAATAAGGAGCCAGAGGAGGTTGGCAGGAAAAATTGTTACGAGAACCATTTAAAGGAATTCTCTCGAGTTAGAACTGAGAGACACGATCAGGGGACTGGAATCTGGAATCAGGGACCATGGTCATGGCCAAAAACAAAAAAAAAAGATACAGCCAAGCGAGTCATTGCATTGGGGCATTAACAGACCTTAGCAGACTGCTTGGGGTCTGCCACAACCACCTTCAGCCCACAAGCCTCCTCCTGATCCTCCAGATTCTACTCCTGATCCCCCCCTCCGATGCAGTTGCATTTTGCGATTCCATTTCCTCTTCGCATGATTTCTCGCTGAGCTCGGTGTGCGCGCCCACAATTGTCGAGAGATTAGAGATGCTGTAATTCCATGGCTTGCGATGCCGATTGGCCTGGCTTACTCCTAGTTTCTTGGGATGGGGGCAAATGCAACAGCAACATCTGCCACAGCAACTCCAACAACGCCAACACCAGCCACCACGACGACTGCTATGATGATGATGATGCGGTTGATTTGGGCTTATCACGTTCACGGGAGACTTCCAGACGCTCCACAGGTTTACACGGGTCTCCAAGTTTGCGATATCTAGGATAGACTATAAATATTTTGCAAATATGTATAAGCCAGAACGTTTCACTTTCCATATTAAAAAAGTCTACGCAGTAAGTAATAAATTACACATTAGTGTAACCCGATCCCAAGCCATTTAATTGAATAATCAGATCATCTCATAATTCTTTACCACAACTGACGCAATTCAATAAATAAAATAACTTGTGTGGTTTTTTCAGTAAATGTCCAAACTAATTTCAATAATGGTTTTATGAGATTACCGAAATCCAATATCTCACCTGTCCATCACGAAAATATTTATCGTAATTAGCATAATGATATGCAAAGTGCCCGAAAAAGACGAGCAAAAGAAACATGAATATTTCGAATCTTCTATTTATAGAAACTAGTTTTAGCCTATATGTTTCGCGTGTAGACCGTTAAAATCTAACGGTCCTGTGGCGCAATGGATAACGCGTCTGACTACGGATCAGAAGATTCCAGGTTCGACTCCTGGCAGGATCGAAGACTTTTTTTATTTTACAAATTTATATTATCTATATATCTTTTTTAAAAATGTTTAAGTTAAAAGAGATTTTGTTTAATTTATAATTTGTAGCTTTATTTAAAAATTTAAAAATTTTCATTCCGAGGGTTACCAAACCGTTAGGTATCCAAGGGTCCTGTGGCGCAATGGATAACGCGTCTGACTACGGATCAGAAGATTCCAGGTTCGACTCCTGGCAGGATCGAAGTCTTTTTTATTAATTATCGTTATATCTTTTTTTTTAATGTATAGTTCAAAAGATTTTGTGTTTAATTTTTAATTTGTAGCTTTAGTTAAACCTCTTTTTAATTCCGAGGGTTACCAAACCGTTATTTATCCAAGGGTCCTGTGGCGCAATGGATAACGCGTCTGACTACGGATCAGAAGATTCCAGGTTCGACTCCTGGCAGGATCGATGTGAATACTTTTTATTATTTCCCAATTTTATGGTAATAATTTTTCAATATTTTAAGAGCATTTTGTAATTTAACTATAAAATAATTTTTCGGATTTATTTAGTTTTTAAATATAAATTAGACTTTCCGATTAACTTAAGAATATAGTATATTAATTATAATTAGAAGAGCTGCCAAACAGCTGGGTTTTCAGCGGTCCTGTGGCGCAATGGATAACGCGTCTGACTACGGATCAGAAGATTCCAGGTTCGACTCCTGGCAGGATCGGAGTGCTAATTTTTTATCTTAGTTTATATTATTTATTAAATTATATCTTAGTTTATATTATTTATTAAATTATATTTAAAAATAACTTAGTTTATTTAATTTAGTTTTTTAATTAAAAATACACATTTATTTATATATTATATTACTTTTCCTATGCATAGATCCAGTTATTTCCAGCTCAATAATCAAGTTTGCATTTTCATATTCATAAAATATATATTTTTATTTGCTGATATAGCGTTTTTATTGTTCATAAAGAACTTTAATAAATTTAATAAGCAGTGGAAATTTACTCGAGTCAGAAAAATCTATTTATAGCTCACCTTATATATAATATTCTCACGCTGCAAACCCTTACTATGAACTTGGACTTTGGACACGCTAAGATCATCTGCCTCCGTGGCGCAATTGGTTAGCGCGTTCGGCTGTTAACCGAAAGGTTGGTGGTTCGAGTCCACCCGGGGGCGAAAACAAATTTTTTGTTTCTTCTTTTTATTAATCTTGTAATTAAAAGTTATAATTTTGTTATATTTTTATTTTAACAAACATAATAATTTAACAAACAAATAATTTTTTGTCCATGTGACTTTCGTTTACTTTACCGTGTAAACTCGAAAGTGCCTGATGCTCAAGATCTGAGGCTTTGGTGTCTCAGTGTCTGCGTTTGCGTCTGCATCTGCGTCTAACAATGGCCACCAACTGCAGCGGGTCTAAGCCCAGACTGAGGCTGACGCTGAGTCTCAGTCGGGGCTTAGTTACTTAGTTAGTGCTCCAACTGGGGGATCTCTGAGCTGCGCTGCGCTATTCTCCACCACCGCCCAACTGTATCTATCCCCCTGGTGCATTGCATAAGAGGAATATTTGTGCAATTTGATTTCGCAGAATTGCGAATTCGCTGGAATGAATTCCCCCCACCAAGTCCGACCATCCCTTTTGGATGGCGGCTTATGCGCATTATGATTATGATGATACCTTTTGCCGCTCTTTGTTTGCTTGTGCCGTTCGCTGTTGTTACTCGTGTTGTTTTCGCCTTGTTTGCTGGTTTGTTAGCCGCTCGCCGCGATTATGCTTGAAATTCTATGCAGTTTCGCAGTCGCAGTCGGGCCCCCGAAGTCATGATCTGAGGGCAACCGAGGGAAATTCTGTGGAAAAGCATTTTCCTCCACTCGCAGGCAGGCGAGATCAACATGGTCCGATTGTGTTTGCAATCATTACAAACGGCCACGACCAAGAAAGCGGATCAGTTTTGATTGGTCGCTGTGCAGTTCAAGCAATTTGTTTGGGTATTATATTCACTCTATATATGTATGTATTTATTCCACCCCCGGTCCTGCCCTGGCTGGTCTTTAATTAAAAAACTGTAAAAGAGACACTGGCCAACATTTAAAATTACATTATTACGAATGAATTTGGGACGCACAGAGATCTGAAGTAGGGGAGTTTCATATTTACACCCTGGTAAAAACAGCAATTTAAAAAAGGTTCCCTAAATATGTGTAATTTTTAGTACAGGGTAGATTGTAAAACTTGGAACAATGAACATTTCTATTGACAGGTATTCCTCAAAATACTTAATAGTAATTTTTCTTAAAACAAATTTAGCTTTTTAAGTATTTTAAGATTACTTACACTAACTATCTACAGTTTTGTTAATCTAAATAAAAATTGTACTTCTTAAGTTTAATCCTAAAAGTTAAGAAGCCAATTTGAAAATATTTTATAAAAAGTAAAAACAGATTAAAAATTTTATGTTCTAGAGTTCCCAGCAAATATAGAGTTATGGAAGTAGTACTGTATTTCCCTATAATTTAAATGCAGTTGTAGGACATTCAAGGTCTCTCTGCACCCACCTACCCATCCTTTAGTCCTCACCCCTTCGTGCAACCCATTGTAGGCGACACTTTTCATGTGTGTGTGTGTGTGTGTGTGCGTGTGTGAGGAAACACGCCCCTTAAAATAAAAACTAAATGAAATGGAAAACGTGGAGAGACCAAAAACGAGAAGTGACCAGAGAACTGGACCCCGGGCAAGCTGCTAGGAAAATGAGCGGCTTATCTAAATCTTCATAGTTGGCTAAGTTCCCCTCCTACCATCCTATTTTTCCTCCCCCTCGCGGCTCTCAGTTCCCTTTCGTTCGGTTTTAATTGCAGCCGAAACGTGAGCGAAATGTAACCAAAAAATGCAATTGTGGTAGCAACTGGGACTGCAACGTTTCCTTCTCAGTTCTTTACTACTTTTTTTTCGTTTTTTTTTTGGTCATTCCTTTGGCTAGTTAATCGCGCGCATTCGTGCTGCATTCCTTTTGTCCAGCAGGGACTTCCCCTCCAAAGGCCATCCCTAATGAGGAAGGTTCCCTTTTTCGGGTTCACTCTGGCATTTGTCATCGAAACATGTAATTATGCCACTTTGCGTCAAGTTGCAAGGCAAACCATTTACAATGCTCCCTTCTAACGGGTCCAAAAAACAGGAGACCCTCAAAAACCAGGCCAAAAAGACCTTGAGCCCATTAGGAATTTGTTTAGCAGCCTGCTGCTGCATTCCAATGGTTTGTTTCATAGTTAAAATATTTAATTAGAAGAGGCAATATGGAAACTAAGGTGACAGCCTTAAAAATTATGCGTTTAAGGAATTTATTTATTATTTTTTATTGATGATTGAATAAAACTAAATAATTGTAATATGTTGTATGTCAATAAATGTTTTTTAAATATTTTTAAATTTGGAGAATGGAATGATTTCCCCTCCTTGTTAGGAATGCAATGTCTTAGAGGCTAACCGCCATCCCTCTGACACCTTACCTTCATCAGATATTAATAACCTGTATTAGCATGTTACTTAATCACACCTACCATCAGGAAATACATGTAATTCACGTGTGAGGCATCTCTCCCAGAGATCCCGGCAACATTGCGCCACTTGGCAACATGTTGCCGGCCAAATGGCACTGCATAATTGTCGCCTCACGTGCAACTCGGGCATTTGAGTATATCCAGCCTGCTTTTTTAGTTTTTTTATAGTATTCAGGTTTTCAGCACTTCGCCACCCAAAAAGCGGTCATTCGCCAAGCAAACACACACTCACTACGCGCACATGTCAATTAAGTGGGCGAGTGAACCCGAACCTGAGCCCGGTCCCAAGTAAGTGACATGCGAGCTGAGCTGCAGCACAGATCTGCAAAGAGAGCCAGAATGACAATGGCCTCAATTAGGGCGGTAATAAGCCATAAAACCAGTGAGTACCCCATCCCATTGCCCCTCCTGTTATTGGGCCTCACGCGATGGCCGTCATTATTTTGCAAAAGGCTTAAAACATAAAATCCAGTATAACTTTATAGTTTTACAAGTTTATGGCCGCATTCCGGCCGTATTTTGGATCTCCTGGTCAGGTCCAACTCAATTACACAGCTGAATGGCTGAAAGAAAGTAAATCCAATTGCCCAAAGCCCAAAAGTCCAGCAGCATAAATCCAATAAAAAAGAATAAACAACAAAATCCTTCGAATTGACGGCAAGTTCAAGCGAGTGTCCAGCTTTCGGTTTCAGCGATAAACAAACATAAAAAGTAAACGTCATTCGCATCGCTTCTACACAGTTCAATTCTTATTTATACAGCAAACAGCCAGCAAGCAGAGCTATAGCAGAAGCTATAGATATAGCCAGCACCCCCGACTAGCTCGTGGCAAAGAGTTACAGTGGAACTTCTAAAGTTAGAATATATTCAAAATCAAAATTTCAACAACTAGGAATAGAATTAGATATATGTTATAAAAAACTTTAAGATATAAGAAATCTTTTATAAATTTATAAAAAACAATAATATGTAAGCTTCTAAGATATATATTTCTCTCAACTATTAATTTTTAAAATATCTAAATATATAAAAATAACTTATATTTTCCAAATGGCCACTCTGAACACAAACCATAGAATTCCGACTGTATTTGCTATGCATTCTGCGCCTGGACAAAATTGTATTTTATTGCCAGGGATTAGATGGCAACCCTTTCGCCGCCGCCGCTGCTGCTACTGGCCAGAGCGGGTCACTACTGATAAAGGCCAGCAGCGGTCAGGTCAAGTGGAAGGGTTCGACTTAGAGCTAACCCGTCGGAAAGGAAAGCAATTTATTTACACGTGCCACGGTTCCTGCCCGAGGATTCCTGCGGCTTAGCCCCCATATTTGCACTGATTTGATGCTATTCTTTATGGCAGCCAATAAAGTTTGACAACGCAAAGAATCAATTTCGTTTGTTTATGACTAAGCCCGGGTTTAAGCCACAATTAAGTGTGATTGTGTGTGTTAGCATGTAGATGTCGACGGTCAGTGTAAGACATGTCCAGCTATCGCATGGCAAACACTCATCTCTGTGGCTAATTAATGCCAACAATTAAAAGCCCATTTAGATGGCAATCGACATGCTGAATAATTGTGCAATATTTGCATTCAAAAATGCATTGAAAATTTATTGAAGAGCACACATCTAGCTCTAGCTCTCAGTCATTATTTGTTATTGATTCTGTAGGCCACAGCCCATATCTGGTGGTAGCACGCACCCAAAAAAAGATACAAATAAACATAAAAACCCACCCGGGGAAAATGAAATCCAAAGCGAAACGAAAGCGGATCAATTGCCCAAAAGATCAATTGCCAATTGACAAAGCGATCGCTCAGTCGAGATCAGATTAGATCAATTCATACCACTTCAGTTCAGTCGGGTTGCATTCGCATATAGTATACCCGGCCATCGAGGCGTTAAATCTGTGTACGAGTTCCAAATCCGACAATACCTATACACTGAGAAAATATTAAGATTGGGAAAATTAAATAGGTTTGACTTAGTATTTTGATATGAAATTATTGATAAACATGAGAGACTAACTAATAAAGGTAATATGAATCAAAGATTTTGTTGAATACAAAAATCTACAATATATTCAGGATTAATACTCCCATTTTTTCTGATTAAAAATATATCTTTTAGCTTCTCAAAACAATAATTATTCTTATTTTAATTCATCCCAAGGTTTTCCCTGAGTGTACTTATGTTGCGGTTTCTGTCACTCAAGCGCAAAACGAGAAATTCATTAATCCGCCTAGGATTGTGGACTTTTCAGCTCCTATTTTTATGTGGTTCTTTGGTTTTTCAGTTTTCAAGGGTTTGTATTTTAGGCTTGCCTTTCGGCTTAGTCCCATTGTCGGTTTAATTCAATTACCCCATGTCCAAAAAGGTTCCCATTCCCATGCTTATTCTCACATTTAAGGCCTTGCACCTTGCACTTTCGATTTCTGGGTTTAATGTTTCCTGCGTTGTCTTATTTTTTGGCGGTTCGGTTTCGGTGTGTTTCTGTGTTTGGTGTTTTGGGGAACACAAATACTCGGCACGCGCTGCATTTTTACTGCTTCATCCTGGCCGCAGGTTGTCCAGGCAGGTGCAATTCCCTTCGAGTCGAATTCGATGGCCCTAAGAAATGTGTAATTCATGTTTCCGCCGACATCGAACATCTCAAATAGGTAGGGGAGCCTGCAGGCTGGGCATTTAGGGAAGATTTTAATTGTGTGTTTATTATTATTATCCTGTCGGGAATAAATTCTATTCGAGAAAGAAAGAGAAATTGTATTTTTTCTGGAAATTAGATATAGTTACTAACTAATACTGAAATATATAGATAATCTTAGACACAAGATTCTCTTGAAATAAAGCCTAATTTCAACAATATTTATTTGTTTATCATATTCTTATTGCAATTTTAACTAAATTAATTATAATACAAGCTAAAAACTATCACCTTTTAATTATAAAACTCATTACCTATTCCTAATCCCTTGCAATTAGGATATGAATGCCATAACTCCTTGCGGATGCTCAGCAGGCGGCAGCGGATGTGCTGAGCCAGCCCTAGACTTGGCCAGAAAGTCGGCCGCTGATTGGCCAAAAGGCGGAGCCAGAGCCACAAGACCGAAAGCAAGTTGTGCGCATAAATTATGGCATTAAGCTAGCGTCTGGGATTGGTGCATCTGGAAGTGGCGGCAGGCGATTCCGGATTCCGATTCCAGTTGCACCAGCGCAGAGTAGCCTCCGCAGCCTCCACACGCAAGGCAAGCCCAAGCAGGTTTTTTTTTCCATCCTGTTTGGGTTTTTTGGCTTGGGCCTTTGGGCCACAAAACTGTTCCCAGCCAGCGCTCAAATTAGTTGGTCCCAAGTCAAAGGCTGAATCCCAAATCCGAATGCGAATCCGAGAGATCGAAGCTGCGGCCTGACATGTTTATTACGAAACGCCGGGTAGACATAAATCGGAGGAGCCTTTCGTCAGTGCAAATTCAATTAAAGTTGACATTTTCCACTGAACCCCCAATGCAGTTTGCCAATTGCAAATTGCAAATTGCCGGCCCATGACAAACGTCAGGCGTCAATCAGCCGGCAGCAGGATATTTATGGGCAAATGCATTATTTATCTAGCTGCTGCTCCTTCTCGGCTAGCTAGCCAGCTAGCTGGCTGAAATTTATTATATTTTATAGTGTAACAAATGGCTGAGGCCAGCCGACCACCCGATCGCTCCTCGTACGTGAGTTCCAAGGAGTTTCGCCTTGCCACAACCGCAATCGAAAAGCCAGAGTTTGGCGGAGTTTGCTGAGGGCATTCAACTCTTTTAGCTCTGCATCGAAAAAGGCGATAACGAAAGCAATTTGTTAACCACCAAGCCAGCCAAGGGAAAGGAAATCCCACCAAAGTATGTGAAAATATTAACAACATTTTGGAACAAGCTAAAGATAACCTTAAGGCAGCGAAAACTGGTTGCTCTGTCCTGTTAGAAAAAATAACTAAAGGAAATGGAATTTTAAATATTATATTTATTTATTTATAATACATTTATAAATATAAAAATATATAAGTTAGTGTGGCTACATCAATAAGCAAAGCTATTTTTAATTCAAAATTTCTATACAAAAACTTTAGGTTTTTATATATTTTCCCCTTAAACTAATCAAATTTTACCAAAAATAATATTGAAAATGTGTTTTAAGCAGCGACCTTGAAAATAATTTTAATAATTGGTTATATTTATGTAACAACTTTTACTATTTTACTACTCTTAATCTTTGTATAACTCTCTTTTTTAAATAATAGCTTTACTCTTCGTTAAGCACTCTTAATAATTCCATAATACCCCAAATTATTGTTAGGGCATGGAGAATGTAAAATGCTGAAAACATTAAAGTAGCCTAAAGCAGCTTGATTAATTTTATGAGCGATCAGCCGTTAAGTTCAGCGCACATGAAATTCGCGATACTAATCTAGCATTAAGCATACGCCCCGTTAACGTTAACGTGCGCTTACTTATAAGTTATAACCCTACCCCAAATAAGCCGTGGCCAAAGCCGCAGCCATTCCCAAAAGGTAAATACTCATTAGTGAAATTTCTTATCAACATTTTTCAGTTTTTGTTTTTTTAATATATATTTTTTTTTTTGAGTACCGCGCTTAAAGCTGGCGGCGTTTACGAGTTGATCTTGATGCAATTAATAAACGGCGTTGGCCATGCATTTTATGGCCCTGGATATCCGGAAGCGGGCAATAAAGGGTTCGAAATCGGGATCGCGGCCAGATCGCGATTATGAGCACAAGTTAACCCCAAACAAACCGCAGCCGAATCGATCTCAGACCACCAGCGCTCCGGGGGCAATTGCCAATTGCATTCATCAACATGACAGCTACTCGTCCGAGTCGAAATCGAAGTAGGAGTCGAAGTCGGAGTCCTCTTCTCCTTTCGCTCCTGCTCCTCTTTTGTGTGCTGCTGGTAAATTGACAGCCGCCGCTGCTCAATTTGAATGCAAACCACAAAATTGGATAATTTCCCAGTGACAATCCAGCAGCAGGGTCCTGTCCTGTACCCATCCCAGCCATTCCCTGATATATGCGCCCAGCAAAAAGTTTCCCAGGAGCGGAACACTTGCCGCTGGTGACCCCACAGAGTGCTCCACTCCATCCACGGCGAGCCGAATACAAAAGACAATGGGCGAAGGCTCTGGGTCTCAGCTCTCGGGTCTCGTATGCAAAATAAATTTCACTTCCGAAACTGAATCTCAATCCGGGGCCGAATGCGAATGCCAATGCGGAGAGTCCTGCTTCCAGCCGGTTGTTTCATGGCTTGTTTTACATATGTCCGCACCTAAGCAGAAGACACAAGACCACGACGGCGGATGGAGAGGCTCACCCACAGCCATGTCAGGCACACAGAAAAATCTTTAAATATATAACAGATTTGTAGAAGAGTTTATCGAGTATGTTTCCCAATAATTGGTTAAAGTAAATCAAAGGCAAAGTTTAAACCATTTTAATTAAACCTTAACTATTTATTTTATATAGAAAATATCATATTTTAAGAGTAGCTTTACCATTTCCAACTTAATTTTCTCCCTGTGCAGCATCATCTTCAAGCCCTCTCTGGGGGACACTCGACAATGGGCCAAATGGCTGCCTGGAAAAGGCAAAATTCAGGCTACTCGTAAATCCACATCGATTGCTTCGCCAGAAATCCATACTGAATTGATTGCATTTGGAGCAGGATCCATCGAGGGGGGGCTGGTTGGAGGTGAGGGTGGTGGTCCCTGCTCAAAATGTTGCAATTAATTTTTGCACAATGCTCTTTGTGCTATTTAGTTCTCGATTTTGCAGCATTATGGCAGCCGCCCGACTCTCCGGTTGCCTCGCTTAATTGCCCCCAAAAAAGATCGCTGACAAAGAGTTGGAAAACGAAACGAAAAAAAAAGATCGCTAAGAAACCCCAACCCAAACAGTAGCTCTCCAGAGGATACAACAACAAAAAATATATAAGCAGAGGACACAGAGGGACTCCTTTTGGGTTCTTGAGTTTATTTTGTGGCTGCTTTTTGGGGCCTTTGATTTGCATATATTTTGGTTTTAATTAGTTAACAAGCTGCTTTCGTTTGTTGCGATTGCATGTTGAACCACGACGCGTATCGTAGATGCTGCAGGTATCGCCCCAGCTGGCTCCGCTGACTCCTCCTGGCTTGGCATTGCATGCATAAGGAGCGGAGCAGCACTCCGGACAACAGCAACAGCTTCTCAGCTACAGCAACGTATAAAATCAAACACGATTTTTAGCAGTTTTCAATTCCCGGAAATCTTGTACGATATGTAGCACCATACAACTGTGGATTGTGCTGATTGTTGCTGCTGCTGCTGCTACGGCTGCCGTTCGGGGCAGTCTTTTTGCGCTATCCTCGGCCCAAAGAGCTGGCTCGAGAGCTCGCGCCCGATACGATTCCGATTCCGATTCGCCAGTATCGTGCAAATGTTTCATTATTTAACTGATTTTAGTTGGCCAGCCAGCCAGCGACAACAACAACGACGACAACGGGCCTATAACAGCTGGGCCAACGCAAAGGTAGCCAGAAGGAACGCCATAGCAGAGTGACCCCGACTATGAGATACCTAAGACTTCGGATACGTAATATATTGCGAACCAGAAGGAGGATTGCAGAATGTATTTCTTGGATAATACATATATTCAGTCCAAGAAATTATGTCTTTTAATTTTAAATGAAGAACTTAGGGCCCTAAATTAATGAAGTTGGATTTTTTAGACCAAGTTCTTATTTATATTATAACTATTTTGAAAACCCTTCCTGCCACAAAAACAACATACCCACTGGTTTACCCTCCATAAAATCCTGGTCCAATCTCAAGTTCAGGAATACCAAAAAAAATTCCAAGATGTTGTCATCAATTAAGCTGCCTCGTATGCAAGTGGAGAGCTGTTCACACCTGAGAGAACTTTATTTAGGCCGGGCCGTGGTCGAAAATGAATGCGTAAATTATGGTCTAGGTACGAAAGCAAATGGCGCTGGCCAATAAAATGCCAGATAAATCAAGTCGAAGGTGAAAATCAGCAGTTGGCGAGCGAAGTTTAGCGAATTCAGCAGAAATGAGCAGACGAGGAGACTTATTTGCATTCGCCCTGTTGTCAGCCAAGTTGTCGTCGCCGTCTCCTGGCCTCCTCCTCCTCCATCTTGGCATCCTGCTACTGACAGTCTGCTGGAAAATAAAGCAAAATAAGAGTCAAACATGAAAACTGTTGCCCACGAGTCTGGCGAGTACGCGGTAGAGCCATCCAGACCAGACAGCCTTTTGTTTCCATCTTGTTAAGGCCTGAACTTTATGCCAGCTCCAGAGCTCTGGAGCTCCAGAGTAACTAGTCGTCGTCCCCTCCTTGTCCCAGCTCTTTCTGGGGGTTATTGTTTCTGGCCAGGGGTCTCTGATGGCACAGTTCCAGGAACTTTTCAGGTGGCACAGCATGTTCGGGCCAGACACACTTTTGGTGGCCTCGTGCAGAAGGCATTGTGGGGGCCTTCAATTAAAATATATTTAAGAACAATTTGGTTAGAAAAGGATGCAGGAGGGGATAGGTGGATGTGCAGGAAAGAGTTTAGAGCTCTGTGGTTTGGTATTATAACTAAATTGTTAAAAAATATAAATAAATTCGAATGTATATTTCTTATTAGCCACCCTATATATGTTAGAACTTTCAGAAAAACCACAAGATTACAATCCACAAATTAATAAGTTATCTTTAATACATAAATAGAGCTTTTCTGGTTAAATTTATGGTCAACACCCTGCCTAGTTATTTTTTTGTTAATGTGATTTGCTCATTCTTTTCTCCATTTTTTGCGTTTTTTACTTTTTTTCCATGCGTTGACGGCTTTTCATCAAAGGAGTCACGATGAGGGCAACTGTGGCGCATACAAATGAATGGATCTGGCTCGATGAAGTCTGCGAAAATATATAAAAAACAGCTACAAAAAAATTTAATGTTGTTTGGGCATGTTTTATATGTCATTATATAATCAGCACAAGTCGCACAAATCGCTGAAAATTAAGCAGAAAGAACTAAGCTTCGTCCGCCGCTCTTTACTTATAATTTACAAAAGAATACAGTGTGGCTCATGGGGGTAAGATGACTTTAAAAACATTTCTTAAATTATGGTTTCTTTGAGAATTAACTATATAGATTTTATACAATCTTTATTGTATAATATTAAATTAATATATTTAAATTTAAACTCCATAAAAGTTATTCTAAGTTACTAAAATCCCAGATTGTTTTCATTTTTCATCCGCTTAATGCAATACCCATTTAGACTAATTATAAATAATAATTAATTACCTAAGAAACCGGCAAAGTCAAAAAGATTAAATCTCGTTGACAGTCTGTCATTAGATAAAATCTGTTTGCATTGAAGGCCAATCAACGAATCAGCAAAATAAATAATTAAACTGGAAATCGACGCAAATCGGCTTTCTTGTTTTACACTTACCTTTGGTGTTTTGTTTTAAGGCTATGAGCCGCACTGTTGACTTGGCTTTACGCTTTTATACGACATCTAAGCAGGGGCATATGCGTAATGTTCGTAAATGTTTTCAGCTTGTTTGAAGTTTGTTTATAGTTTTTGTATGAAAATTTACGAGCACGTCGTCGTTAGCCGCATTTTTTTCTTCTCTCTGTCTACTTTTTTCGTTTTTTGGAGATTCGCCTCGAGTTATGGCCGAATGTTTGGCTTGTGGCAAATGGCCGCGAAGAGAGATGCTTATCGCGGGCACTGTTAATACCCCGCATTTAAAAGTGTAATTAACGCAATTTGAAATATGAGGCGAGAGCAACAAAAAAAAAAACAAAAAAAAAACAAAAGACTCAGGCAACAAACTCGCCGTGCGTGGAGATTGAGGATGAGGACTTGGATTTGGTTACGAAAAGGAAGCAGGAAGCCCGGACATGGGACATGAGAGTATTTGATCGTGGCTGCTGACTCACACTCTCCCCCCAGACGGCTCGTGCTTGACACGTATTCCTGGAAGCCAGAGGCAAACCCCCACCAATTGCAGGTGCTATCCTCCGGTAGCAATGCCTTGATTCTGCACACAGAATTTCTAATTAGCCAAGGGCCTCAACGCTTTCCGATTTATGCGTTCTTAGGGCTGTCTGCATCTATCAATTGTTAACCTGCTACGTCTGCATTTGGGTGGCCGCCGGCCAGGCACTTGGCCTGCCTCTATAAATTACATTCGAACAAGTGTTTGGAATATTTGATGCTCGCATTCGCTGGACTCGCACTTGGTCGTTATTTATGAGATTCACTTAGAGTTTTGTAATGTTTTTATAATTTGTCTTTATTGGTTTTTCATTTATTATTTTTCGTTTTCTCGCTGTTTTGTTTGTATGCCTGGCTCGTTTTTCATTTGTTTTTTGGTTATTGTAGTTTAATTTGCATTGCTGTTTCATATTATAAATTATCATAATTAACTAGGTGAATGTTAATGAGTTGACGCGAAGCGGCGTGACAAGGCTTAAGGATCTCAATTGTGGCGTTTTCGTTTGGGAGAAACAACTCAACAATATCTTTTGCGTATTTTACAATCAATCTTGGAATTTCTTTAACTATGGCTTTCGCTGCTTAATTGTGTTTACATTCATATAGTTGTTATATAATATATATTTATAGTTTAAAACGTTTTTAATAGCTTTTTCTGTTGTTAATTTCCATATTTTCGCGTTTCAATTTTTCGCTAAGCAAAAGTTCCAATTAAAAATAAATAATTTGCAGTAAATTATATATTGTATACAAAAAGGATAAAAATAATATTTATGTATATAATAATCACACCAATAAACACTAAACATAAGACTAACTAAACGTGGACACGGCAACAGATTTGTAGAGGCAAAAGCGAAAGATTTCCATTGGAGATACTTGGTCGTACTAAATACACACGCTGTTGTCTTCGGGGTTGTGTGTGTTTGCGTGTGTGTGTGTTTTGGGTGTGTGGTAGTGGGGTCATAGATTAACTAACAAAACTTACAACGTACACAGAATTCATTTAAGCATCATCCCTTTGTGAGTCTACAAATTCGAGACAATCGAGCACCCAAACTCTGCACTGCGAAATTACACATAAACATACAAACAGACATACGTACAAACAGATCATCATCAAGGCATATAGTTATTTCTCGCTGTGTATTCTAGTTGTCTTTCTTAGTTTCCCTTTTTGAACTTGGAAACATTCTATCAACCGATCTACCCCAAATAGTTGGCTTATTGCTGGCTTTGCTCATTATTCATCACTCTGCAAATTATTATTAGTATATATGTGTATATATAGTTGTTCTGTGTGAGATAGTGCCTAAATGTGTGTGTGTGTGTGTGTATTGTGTGTATGTGTGTGTAGAGGGTAGGGAGGTTGTGTGTTCGTTATCTAACGACTTTGGCTTTTCGAATGTTGAATTAACCACTGCAGCGTTATGTCAATGTTGTCCTTCTCCTTACACGAAATACTATAACAGCAGATTTCACGGTCCTGTATGCTTGAAAGATTCCTAGAATAAAGGTTAATCGATTAGATAGAATTCAAGACTTGGAATTAAAACCACTTACATGCGTTCGATGAGCCCGGTTTCATCGAGGGCGCCTGGAAGATCACGTTTGTTGCCCAACACGAGCACTGGAATGCCGGCGAGCTGCGGTTTGTCCAACAGCGAATGCAGCTCGTTCCTCGAAGCCTCCAATTTGTCCAGATCGGCAGCATCCACCATGTAGCTAAAAAGAAATCATTTCAATAAATTAATTGGTGTCTCATTGTTGCCTCATTTATATATTAAAATGGCTTACACAATCGCATTAACACCGCGACAATAGCGCTCCCACATGGAGCGGAATCGGGGCTGGCCGCCAATATCCCACACCTTGATCGTCACATTGCCCCTGGTGATTTTGCGCATGTTGAAGCCAACTGTGGGTATCATGTCCTCGGCAAATTGGCCAGACTGGAAAGGTTAAGTTAACAAGGGATTAATATGGCATAAGAAATTTTAATAAATAAACCAGTTTGAAGATTTCTTTTTAATTTCCAAGGCTTTCATTCATAAGAAATTAAATATTTTGAAGCCTATTAACTTAAGCCCAAAAGTATGCACCTAAAATCTGCCAGCCCTGTATGTAAAAAATAAATGATAACTATTTAAATTCGCTCTTCTGCGTTAGTTAAATGTATATTTTTAACTGCCAACGACTAGACTGTTGATGCTAATTAATAATATATAATATTATGAGAAATTACTATATATATAATATATTATGAACTTTTACAAATAATAACAATCTAAAAGGATATAATAAATAGTAATAGTATAATAAATAGTAAAATGCATTTAATAAAACTACAAAAACGAGTAATATAAACATAAAAAATGCTTTAAGAAAACCAAGGGTTTATAGAATCAAGTAAATTTTGATAACGTTGAGATTATTCTTTACTAACAAACAGCCGATTTTAAACTATTTTTCTTTGGAAATTAGTTAGTTAGGAATAGTAATAATTAATTTAAAAAGTGTACCGAAATTAAATACATAATTTAAAGCTAAGTTTGGAATCCCAAATTTGAAAAAGAGGCAATTTGTTGGTTCTAAAGAAGTTCAGGTTCCCTTTCATAGTAAAAAACTGAAGTGTATCTTTAAGACTTCAACTAAAACTATAAAAAAAACAAACCCCTTATGGATAAACAAATTCCGCCAAGCTAAGACTAACCCTAAGCTCATAAGATATTAAACTCTACAAGTAAATGAATTTGTCCTTCGACAAATTTAAGATTAACCTTCATTCATAATGAAAACCAAGCACAATAATGACTAAATCCAAAACAAACAGCAGATTACACAGAGTTTTGTTCGGTTCACAAAAGGAGCCCAGCGATAAGCGGAGGAAAATTCCCAATTGCAGAGCACTTGAATAAACAAATTTTCTCGCTTAATCCCCTTGCATGTGGGAACATTTAAATCCAATTCGGATTCGTTGGCGGGCGGCAGCTCACATGACTCATAAGTCAAACGACTCCTCTCCTCCAGCTGCTGCTCCTCCGCCAGGGAAACCGCAGCATTAGACTCTGATTTCTGAGCTGGAAGCTACGGATCCCGACTTTATCAGCCTGCAGAAATGTGTGACAAAAGGAGGAGGAGACTCTTGGGTTCCGCGGTTTCAGTGAGGGGGGATTCACAGGGGTCGTTTTGCTGATAATGGCGTCATTGTTCGGAACATGCGTGGTTTTATTATTGATTGCCCAGCCGCAGAAACAGTAAACTTTGCCACTAAAACAAAACGGTTAGCATAGCGTTAATTATTGATGCAGTGAAAGAAAACAGATAAGAAACCAACAAAGGAAAGTCCGAAACAGCAAGGTGTTTCCTAGGGAGCTCCCTACCAAAACAATGGCCATACCATACCGCCTTTGTCAGCTAAGGTTTAGTATTACTTTTTACTGACTTTTAGTCATATTCCCCCGGCTTTCTCTCACCCCGCCTTCGCCTCGCCGCCCTGCCCCTAGCAAAACCACCCTCTCACCCATACACTTGTAGCAAAATTCGCACGCACACACACACACACACACCCACGAAGAAGTACTCACTGCAATAACATTGACGAACGTCGTTTTGCCCGAGAACTGCAGCCCCACCAGCGTCAGCTCCATCTCCTCTTTCCAGAAGATGCTCTTGAACCAGTCGAGGATCCTATTGATGAGGGCCAACATCCTGGGGTCTGGGCTTTGTTTTATTCGCGAAAAAAAACGTTTAAAACGAGCGATAAATGGCGTTGCCGTGAAAAAACAACTGATTAGTGTGACCCTATAAGAGTACCTAAAAATTACCTTAACTTGGCAGAAACGCATATATACGGTCTCATTTTTTACGACGTTCCTTGTGACTGGAAACCTTGGAAGAAGAAGAAAATAAACAAAATGGTAAGTGTGCCGAATTTTTAGCTAAATTTTAATAATAATGTCTAACATTTGTGCAATTTCAGGCGCGCAATGCAGAAAAGGCAATGTAAGTTACTCAGAGAAGCTAAAAAAATTAAAATGAAAGTACTTAATTTGCTCATTTTCGACAGGACAACTTTGGCACGTTGGCGGGCGGCCAAGGAAGTGGAATCCGGCGAAAAGGAACGCCGGCCGTATTTGGCCTCCGAATGCCACGATTTGCCAAGATGCGAAAAGTTTCGCCTGGAGATTATCCGTGAGATATCCAAAAAGGTGGCCCAGATACAAAATGGTACGTACTCGCCGCACACTTGCTTGACATCCGTATTAATGCTCGTTATTCCTTAGCTGGGTTGGGTGAATTCCGCATCCGAGATCTTAATGATGAAATCAACAAGCTGCTGCGTGAGAAGCGGCATTGGGAGAACCAGATCTCATCCTTGGGCGGTCCCCACTACAGACGCTATGGCCCCAAAATGTTCGATGCCGAAGGCCGCGAAGTTCCCGGCAACAGAGGCTACAAATACTTTGGCGCCGCCAAGGATTTGCCCGGCGTCCGTGAGCTCTTCGAACAGGATCCGCCACCGCCGCCTAGGAAATCTCGGGCCGAACTAATGAAGGATATAGATGCCGAGTACTATGGCTATCGTGACGACGAGGACGGTGTACTGATTCCCTTGGAGGAACGCATCGAACGAGCAGCCATCCTAAAAGCTGTTCAGGAATGGCGCGATAAAATGGCCAGGGATGGTCGTATTATTGATGATGAGGAGGAAGACGAGATTTACCCGCTGTCGGGACCTGCTCGCGAAGCTGCCGAGGATGCCAAGGCCCGCGCAGCCGTGGAAGATCCGCACGGCCTGTTGGCCCCCAAATTCACCGCCCACGTGCCTGTGCCCACGCAACAGGATGTACAGGAGGCGCTCCTCCGCAAGCGAAAGCAAGAACTCTTGGAAAAATATGGCGGAGGGGCCAACTGAACTTTAATAAAACAATCAAATTTTTGTAGTTTGATTCTTATTTTTCAGTTAAGAAACAATAATATTAATTCCATTTTAAACTAAAAATCGCTAAAGGTCTATAGTTATTCCAGAACATCCCAAGATCCTCTACCTTTCAGGTAGCAACATGTTTGATTAACAAAATTTCAAGGCACTCCAATGCGCTGTGGTCTCTTAAAACTACAAAAATGTATCGTTAGATGCAATTAGAAATCGAATCGATCAAAATTGCGGCCTCCACCCCCACCGCGTCCTCCACCGCCGCCGCCATAGCCGCGGCCGCCCCCTCTACCTCCAAAGCTTCCGCCGCCTTCGGCAGCCCGTTTCTCCTTCATGGCCTTGAAACGTCTGGCCATGTTGTGCAACTCGTCGGGCACCTCTTGATTAGCCTCTTCAAGGATTTCAATCAGCTCCTTGGCCATGGCCCAGTCCTCGCGGGTGATGAAGCTTATGGAGGTGCCTGTCCTGCCAGCGCGGCCTGTGCGTCCAACACGGTGGACATACTCCTCGATGTTGCGCGGAAAGTCGTAGTTGATGACATGACTAAAAAGAGCAATATAAACTTAAGTTAAGTTTGCTTTAAGGATATTTCGTAGGCTTACGTGATGTCCTCGATGTCCAGGCCACGCGAAGCCACATCTGTGGCCACCAGGATGTGCACGGCACCCGACTTGATATCGGCTATGGCCTGCTCCCGATCGCTCTGATCTCGATTGCCGTGAATGCACTGCGTCATGAATCCATCCAGCGTCAAATCACTAGACAAATCGTCGGCACGGGCCTTGCGCCCACAGAATATTATGATTTTGTCAGTCTTTGTCATTTGCCGGACGAAAGATTTGATTGTATTGAACTTGTCCATGTCGTTCTCCAAGAGTTGGATAACCTGCTTCACCGAGTGCGTGGCCGCCAAATCCAGTGACCCCACACACACCTGGATGGGATTTCTCATGTAGCTTTGGGCCATGCGGCGCACTCCCGGCGGCCAGGTAGCCGACGTCATGATGGTCTGGCGATCGGGACGAATGTCCAGCATCACCTTGCGGATCTGCGGCTCGAAGCCCATGTCCAGCATGCGGTCCGCCTCGTCGAGCACCAAATATGTGATGCTGCTTACATCGATCACGTTGGCCTGCACCAGATCATTGAGGCGTCCCGGGGTGCAGATGATGATCTCGGCGCCGCGCTCAACTTCTGAGATCTGCAGGCGACGATCGCCACCGCCATACACACAAACCCTGAAAATATGAAAAGGAAAAGTAAGATGGAAAGTTTGAATCCTTGAAAATTACAACTCACGCTTTCATGTTGCGGAAAGAGTACTTCTTCACCTCCATCTCGATCTGTAGAGCCAGCTCGCGTGTGGGTGCCAACACCAAGACATTGGCTCCACCCCTCGAACCCCTTGGAATGCTCTGGTATTCGGTGTGAATCATTCCCGGGAGCAAGAAGGCCAGCGTCTTGCCAGTGCCCGTTTGGGCTATGCCGATCATATCGTGACCCCCGAGAAGAATGGGCCATGCCTGCGACTGGATGGGCGATGGCTTCTCAAAGCCCTGTTTCCGGATCTCCCCCAGCAGATCGGGATATTCGGCAAAGCATTGATCGAAAGTCCACACTGGATTGGGAATGGGAGGCACAGTTTCTCCCTCCTTTGGTTCGAACACGTACGCCACAGTGATGTTATTGTTTTCTGCGCGAATGAGCTTGATCTCCGATTCCGAAAGATTCGCTACCTCTGGAGCCTCCTTGTAGAAGTTCTTCGTCAGTGCCGGCAACTTGGCCCAGCGAGCCGCTGAAGCAGCTTCCTGAAAGATAATTGAAATCAATTTCAACTTTTACGTCTCCTCAAGCTGTTCCAACTCACCGACGCCTTGTTTATAGCAGCCCAATCGATAGTGCCCGTAAGATCACCATGACCATCATCATTCCTCGGCGGTGCCGGATTAAAGTTGTAGTTGCTCTTGGGTGTATCATAGCTGCTCCTGCCGCCTCCTCCTCTGTTTCCGCCGTAGTTATTGTCCCGATCGCGTCCGCTGAATGCGTCGAAGCTGGTCAACTTGCGTACGTATTCTATGGCTTCGCTGACGTCCTTCTGGTCGTTGCCCGAGATCTTGACGAGCTCCTCACTTTTGTCCACATCAACGCGAACGTTGAAGTCGTCCTGGATACGGTTTATGGTCGATCCGCCCTTACCAATTACCTTTCCCATCATATTCGAGGAAACGCTCACAGAATCGCAGGACTTTCCACCATTGCGATCGGGGCGTCCTCCGCCGCCGTAGCTATCCCGTCGTCCCTCTTTGTAATCATCCCGGTTGTCACGTCTTCCTCCGCCGTACTCATCTCGGTTCTCGCGTCTTCCTCCACCGTAATCGTTTCGGTTGTCGCGTCTTCTTCCGCCGTAATCGTCACGGTTTTCGCGGCTTCCGTAGCTTTCACGTTTTCTGTCGCCTCCGATGCTGCGCTCGTATTTCTCGTTCATCGTCGAGTAGGCCTGGGCTGGCGGCGGCTCCACGTAATTTGGATCATCCCAATCGAGTTCCGACATGGCTCAGCGTTTTATTTTTTATTCGAGAAAAATGCAAGCACGTGAAAATTGCCGACTTTGCAAATATGTAGCTTTCAAACGGTAAAATTCCTTTGCGCGTGTTGGTATTGGTGTCGCAAAAAGACGCTGATCAGCGAAAATGTCACGCAATTTAAGAAAAGCTGCAAAACAGAGAGCAAATTTCGTCGTTTTTATTTATTTCTTATTAAGTTTACCTTACTTTGTCTGTTTTACTCCATTTTTTGGGCAGAAAGGAAGAAGAAATTAAACGAACCGCTAAGACGAAAAAAACATATATCGATATCTGTTTGTAAAAATGATATTTCTACTTTGCCCAAATATCGATATTCCGATTTTTTTCAAGTGCCACGAGAATGTATAAGTTTCTATTATCTGAAATATTATTACATCTGGAATATATATAAAATATTATCTGTATTATTATTAATTTATTGTAAACCTATAAAATACCAAATAACACAAATATCGATATAAGCCATTATATCGATGAGGCGCCAAATAGAAATGAAGGCAACAGGCTGGTCATACTGGACAGCAGGGATGCACAAATACAATATGAAATAGGTTTGCAGCACTATTCACCAGTTTGGCGGTTCCTTCGAAAAATTCAAAAGACATTTCATTTGTTTGATTACTTTTATAATTTCCGTTTACTTAACACACGGGTTACACTTTTCGCGTGTATCTTAGCCTACATGACTTACGACCTAATACAAATGAATCAAATCGCATTCATTATTCTCTCACGCGCGCTCGCTTCATATAAATAACTAAAACTAGAAAACACAAACACAAGCTTTCCTTATTTCAGGAAGTTACTAAATTATATGCAGTGTGTAGTGTAGGTGTAGGTGTGGGTGTGGCTATAGCGATTTGATAAAACTTAGAACAGTTTTGATAAGATCTTTGCTGTGTATATATGGCGGAGTTTTCCTTATTTGTTTCGGTAACGGGAAGTTTTTTGTGTGTGGCAAGTCAGCAGAAATAGTTGCAGTACATTTTGGATTTTCATTGTTCTATGTGAAGATTTTAATATAGTTTATGTGTGTATAGGTATAGTTAAGATTCGCTTACATACTATATTTAAACTAAATTAACATATACGAGGTGTTCTTTCTTCTCAAACAATTTTTTTGCAGTTGGTTGTTTTGGATTACTTTAGGTATTGTTTTGTTTTGTGTGTTGGTTTGTTGGTTCGAAGAAATACATTACAAAAGCTCTTAAAAGTACTGAAAATAGTGCAAGCTGCAATTGGTATTCCTCTTTCCTTGTTTTGTTATTTAGGTACGCTTGTATGTACAATTTGTGAATTTACATAATCCAAAAGGTGGCTCAGTGTTGGATGTTTGATATATCATTTGCATCACCTTAGTTTATAGGAAGTATCAGACCGTTTAAGCATTTATGATACGAATTGATATACTGTATGTCTCCCAGAAATGTAAGACAAGCCTCGATTAAAACTAGAGCCCATTTTACTTCTCTGTTTAAAACAATACAACATATCAATCCCATTCTTATCATGAATTTGGCCAAGGTCTGTACATTTTCTTTTTATTCACAGCTGCTTGGTGGCGGCTTCTCCTGGGGATTCTTCCTCAGTCCCTCGGATTACCCGCCAAATGGTTGCTCCTGCTTTCGGGCGCCTCTTCGCAGACGGGCGTGGCCGGTATGGAGATGCAGGACATGGACTTTGGGATGGGTGACGCGGGCGCATAGCTGGACTCCAGATTTAGCCTCAACTTGGCGGGCGAATTCCGCTTGAATAGGGCCAACTGCCGCGTGGGCGACAGCAGACTTGGCTTGCTGATTGCGCAGGATACGGATGAGCTGGTGGACAGCAGGGAGCATATTCCGCTGCTGCTGCTTGTGGAGCTTGGGGAATCTAGCTCCGAAATAGTAGATGCTGCCGCCGAAGTGCTGGGCGCCTCATCGTCGGGTGTTATGGGAGGTGAGGTCAGGCGCGAGGAGCAGTTACTGCCCGCCAGACTGCCGGCACCGCTATCCACGTCATCGTAGTCATAGACATCCTCGTCCATGGCCTCGCTGTCTGACTTGGACTTGCCGCGATTCCGCTCGCGCTTCTCTTCGATCTCCTCCTGCTCCGGCTGCTCCACCAGTTGACTAGATGATGATGGGTGGTTAAGACCCACCGAAGATACTCCACCCACGGATGGGGTACTGGGACTGTTGAGGTGCGGGGTAGCCGGTGCCAGGATGCCGCTTTTCCGCAGACTCTGCTCCAGCTCCAGCAGCTGGCCCATGAAGTTTAGATTGGGCGAGATGATCGGCCGGGCCACTTTCACCAGCTTGTAGGCCTCCAGCAGGGAGAGCGCCTTGTACCGCATGACGTAGGCGATGGCGATGGTGGCGCTGCGAGAGATCCCCGCGTGGCAGTGCAACAGCACCCGGGAACCCGTTTTCCGTGCATCCTCTGCAAAATAACAAGGAAAGATAATTGTTTTAGTTGGTTTTTTAAGGTTTGCAAAGTGGTTATTAGAGGGATGGTGTTTAAGATGAGTATGATTTCTAAATTATGATGTTTGTTTCCCAATTTGATACATTCTTAATATTATATTTCAGGAATTATGATTAATATAATTATTTAATTTCTCTCAAACACTTTGCCCACCGAGAAGTATGCAAAGCTCTTTTATGGGCCTTCCTTAGATTTAATTTAAACCTTTTCTAGTTATGATTTTCATGTTACCTCCATATTATAAAAAATATAAGATTTAATTTTCAACCTTCGACTGATTTTTGTTCTTGCCAATATTTATATTTTTCACTCTTCCTAGTGCTTCTTTTGTTTACTTTCTTGCTCTATCTAGCTATTTATATCTTAATTTTTTTTGTGGTCATCTCTGGCGAGGGAGAAACTTTTTTGAATTTTGAATGTCGAACGTGGAAGCTTCGATTGCCTGCTCTCCCTGTTGTTGTTGCTGCTGCTCGTTGTTGATATTGCCCTGTCGATAGTGCCCGTGTATGGGTGAGTTGTACTTGATTGCTCGCCGCCTCTCCCGCTCTCTCGCGCTGGCTCTCTCCCACCTCCGCCTCTGTCCCACTGTCGCCCGCTCTGCCGTCCTCGGCAACTCAACTGTGTGAATTTTGCTGGATGGATGAGTCATCACCATTGCCAGCAGCAGCAGCAGCAGCAACTGAGGCTTATTGACAGAACATTTTTATACCCTCGCACGCGCACACATACACACACTTATAATCGAGTGTGCACACTCGCACACACACACGTGGGACACATTAACTCATAATTTACGTTGTTATTTTTGGGCAAAGATAAGCAAGCAGCGGCAGGAGGAAGAGGAGGAAGAGAGCCCAGAAGAATCCGCAGCATACGGCGCACTTTTTTCCAAGGCTCACATAATCATATACAGTGGAAATTCAATAAATGAACTATATTTTGTAGCTTGTACAACAATGTATCTAATAATCACAGTTTAATATTTATCTTTATTTTAGATTGAATAATTTTAAGATCGCCTACAGATCCAAAGTTTTTGTCTAAAGACTTCAGAACCAATTCTTCTCGTAATATCATAACATATTTTTCCTTTCTCAGATACGCTTTTCAATCCTATAGAAGTTCAACTGTAGCCTTATTAAGCCACCACCGAAAAAAATGAAGCACTATCTTATCGCACAGGAATTGGCTGTGGTGTGATTTCGGTTTGGTGGTGGGCTGAACACACACAGTGGAACCCATGAGGTGGAGTGCTACGGGGGGATGGATGGACGGAAGGATGGATGGATGGGGCCGGTACAGCGTTTCCTAATCGATGCTTACTCATAAGGCAAACAAAGCAACACTTGTCTGATTTCCAAACAGTTGATAACCGAGGCCAGTCGGGCAGAAGCGAAGCCTTGTTGTTAGTCACCAGGCGCCCCAGTACCCGTAGTACCCCTTTCTACATTATATATAAATATATATGTGTGTGTAAATATACGGCCAAAGGAGGTGATATCAGCGATAAACTTGGAAGGCGCGTGGTGTAACCCACTCGCAATTGCAGCCATATTGACAGCCTAGCCTTCACTCCCCCTTTTTTTCCCAAACCCTTTTCAAGTGGAGCGATAGCGCCCGCTGTGTGTTTGATTTATCAATGAATGGGTGCAAAGTAGACAGCGATAAGGATGATGGTACCTTCTACCACCCGGCCCCACACAACTTTGATTTCACAAATTTCGACTACAATTATGAATTGCAGTTTACACACTACAACACAGTCAAGTGAAATCAAATCGAGTTAACGCTATCGATGTTCGGTATGACGATGATATGGCAACTATAACCGTGCCTTGGGGAAAAGCCATCATAAATAATCAACTACCAGTCGATGATAACCGATAAACGTTGAAAATGGAGGTTGTTGTTAGGTGCTAGAGCACCTAAAGTAAATACGTCAGAACCCCCAAATGGGTTCTTGCCTCAGAGAGACGAATACACTGGCCAAAAATCCCCCTCAGTGGGAAGCAATTTGTCAAGGTATTAAATCTTAAGAAGGGGCTTCACACGACCATTATACTAACACAGAAACTTTAAATCAGTGAAGATCGTAGAAGAAAGAAATAGCAAGACAAAGTATGCTCTCAAGTACCATTGTTTTAACTCAACCTACGAATTCTTTAAGATACCTGAACATTTCTCCGAGTGTCACAACTGGGGGAATCAAACGAAACAAATAAAGAGATGACCAATCTATAAGGCGGGCCAAAAATAGACCCACTGATCGGGGGGAGGCCAAAAGAGGCCGACGCCTAGATAAAGAAAGATGGTCATTAAGCGTACAATGGCAGACAATTGGTCACCGTCCTCGTCCCCGTCTCTTTTCCGTTCCGTTCCCCTGCCATTCCTTTCCATTCGCACGGCGCTCATAAATCCTCTTAGTTAATGACCCCGTCGCTCAGACAGTTAAAATCGCGCATAAAACGCGCCGTAAACGCGTCCGTCTCGAACACACCGCACACACCATATGATATGATACGATATGACATGACTCATATGCCTAGAAGAGGCCAAGAATACAGGAGGGGCAGTATAAGAAAGGAAGGGGCCCGGAGTTTCGCAAAAAGTCTCCCAAGAAGTAGCTGTTAATAATGAATGAATTTCGCAAAAGTCTAGTTTGAGTCACTCAGAAGTTGTACCAGTTCATTTAGCGCCAGTTTAGGCTCAAAATTGTGATTCTTGTTTGTTTTGGCATCTATATCCACTGTAAGAACTTAAGTTCTTAAGCTTGAAGTCTTAAAATTGTCATAACTGCGGTTTAAACTAATCCCAGCTTTCACCAGTTAACTTAACACCAGAAAGTCGTTCTCATCAAGCTAATCTTGTGTTAGGTTTTCGTTGCTTATAACAATTTTAATGAAACCGTTAATCATGGGTATATCTAGAAAGCCAACAATTATTTGTTTATTTGCTCGTCTGTTATTTTTGCATATTTCTGTGTGTGTTGTTTCGTTCAGAGAAAACGGAACTCGATGATAACTCTATGTTCGGAGAGGGAACTTTTGCTGGATTATTGGGAAGCAGAGCTTAGGTAATTGTTTATTGTTCGTGACAAATATGCGGCCATATATGTTGCGGCGGTGACTGCGGCTGAGACTAGTAATGGAAATGGAAATGTAAGTGAGGACGGAGGATTAGTAATCGCCAATACTTGCTATATTTATGACTAAACGGACCCAGTTCACCGGGGCGCACATTTTCCGGCGATGAGTGTGGATGAGTGATAGATCCCGAATCGTGTCTATAATGGGGCAGTCCACGATTCAACCATTTCACCACATAGGGCTACGCGTCGTGACTCCATTTAGGGGGCACGATGCGTAATGCCAACTTTGGGTAGTCACCTCCCCATCCCGGTACCACCGATGAATGGATGATTAAGTGCAACAGTAGCGATATTTTCTTTTTTTATTGTTGTCGTCGGGCCCCCGAATGCGTCATCTGGTGATTTGGGCTCAGAAGTGGGCCAAGTGGCAGACAACTGTCTGACAGCTGCGATGCGTTGGGATGGTATCGAATCGGAAGGCTATACGGGTGTATGGTGTTTCGGTGCAGTATCTCCGTCTGGCCAGAGTGTGATGACTGCCTGTCGCGCCGTTCTCGGTTCTTGTTCTCAATGTCCGATTGCCCAATGCATCATTTTCACTTTTTCACTTGATGATTAAGCCCTGGATCTTGGATCTCGACTCTCTCAGTTGTCGGTTCTCGGTTCCCGGACCCTAGGGTCAACTTTAAAGTGTCCCCGGGGGCGCGAAACTCTCGCAACTCCTCTGAGTCATGGCCAGAAACAGAAACGGCAACAGAATCGGAATCGAAAACAGAAACTGAAACTGAAATAACCACCGAGAGAGTACGTGGAACATGATATATGAATGAGAGTGCTTGTAAGTTCCACAGTAATGGTCAGGAGAGTAGTAACACAGGATCATGGAGATAAATAATGAAAAGGATCAAGAAATGAATGTTCTGCAGTCTTCGAAAAACCTAAGAAAATTTAAGGTATTGGAAAATTAGAAAGACTTTAGTATTGTAAATAGATCAAGCTGTATTCTCTCCTTTAAAAACTTCATTTAAACTAAACCGATACTATTTTCATGCTTCTAACTGTTTTTACCCCGGGGCATGCTGTCAAGCAACAACAAGTAGTTTTGTTTATTTTCAAAATATTTAATTACTTTCGGAGACCGACTGTTTATCATTAAGAATGCCCGCTTACTCATGCGTGTTTCTGATTCAGTCCGAGGCACTGACAGAGAGAAAGAGACGGGGAGAGTGTGAGTCTGAGTGCGGCAGGTGCCGCCAGGACACTTAAATGGCGATAAGACGCCGCTGAATCATTCGAAACAAAGAGAGAGGGATGAGAGCCGAGCACAGAGGTGGAGAAGTGGGTGAGAGGGGCTCTCAACTTGACCTTCAACTTGGCGAAGCTCGACTTTGACGTGTCGAGTCATGCGGAAACAACAAAAGCTCAAAAGGCAGCCTGGCCTGCACTTTGAAGTCGCCTTCAACTCAACGGATGGATCAGGGCTCTCCTCGAGTGATTCATAAAGAGCATGCGCAGCGTCAGAAACAACAAAAACAAGCAACAATCGCAATGTTTCATAAACAAATTGCGCGCAAAAAAAAGTAATCAGGAAAATACAAAGTGCGCGGGCGCTAAAGTCTTCAAAAGGGAGGCAATAATGAATAAGTACACTGGACATTATTTTGGCACCTTTTAAGAAATACAAAATTCAATCAAGAGAAAAAAGTGATATTTTAACATTGTCTAAAGATACAAATTTCTTCAGGTGTATAAAGAAAAAGAAGGAAGTGTGGACGTGAGCGTGGTTCCCTGTAAAATGATTAAGTGCTTTATAATTTCTCATTTCTCATGCGCCCGGCACGAAAAAAGAAAAAATAAATAAATAAATACAAAAAAGAAACCGAAGTCGCAACGCAAATTTCAAATTCGAAATTCCTGTGCGAAGATTTTCAGTTTATTTAGCTCGGTTGGTTTTTGCATTTTATAAATAGCCGGCTGACGAATATTGAAATTATGTGCACGGGGGCCAACAAAAATGTCACCTCGAGGTTTTTTGGTTCTTTCGGTTTTTGTTGTCTGCCAACGGATTTTCGATTACTCATTAGTCGCAGGACTGTTCGAGTTTTCTCTCTTGCACATACGTACACCTATCTACACAGGTACAGCAGCGGTCAAAATGATAAAGGCGAATTTTTGTATATAAAAAAATAGAAACATTTTAAAGGCATACATTTTTTTTAATATATAATTTTACTAAATGAAAACGAAACGGAATAACTATTGTACAAAATGCAAATTTTTAAACAAAACGTGCTAACCTTCTATTATATTAACCGCATCTGTGCTTGCTATATATTTGTACATATGCATTCATAGTTTTATCTAATCGGCCTTTCAACTGAATGTGTGTACTATATAGAATGGTATCACCAAATGTTCTCGAGGGGCCTCCGTTTTTCAGTTTACTTAGCTGCTTCTGTGCCTGTGTGTGCGCAACCCGTACCCGTACCGGTACCCCCAAACGTAACCCGTAACCGACGAGTATATTATATGCTCCCCGTATAGATTAAGTTAGTTTGTTAAAAAGGCCTTCTCCTCCGTAGCTGGCAGATAAAAGCTGATGGCCTGTTAACTGATAACGTGATAGCTTGGCGCACAAATAATAGGCTCTATATGGGTACAGTCAGCACAGACACCGAGGCGATAACTTGACAAATTGATTAGGCGGCGCGCAATTGATAAGAAAGGATCGAAAAAAACCGAGTTAGATAGATAGAGCCATTACAGTGAAAGTTCAAAGAGGAGTTATTCGAAATAAAACCAGAAAATTCCGTTTATTTACCTTGGTGGTTATTTTGTTGTTTCCTTGGCCTTATTTAAACAGCGAGCATATTTGTTTATGATTATGGCCTTCCTAAATTAGGTATTTATTTCTCTTTTAAATCCTACAATTTTTAAATGTTTACCAAAGCCAAAATACATTTTGGTCTTTTGGATTTTTTATCTTTGAATGTTTATTTTTATACATTTTATATTTTCAGTGGAGCCTTCAAGAACTTTAGTTATTTAATAGATAATCTCTTTTACTTAAAAAGTATGTACATGTACATAGGTTTTTGGACTTATTACTAAGTACTGATGATTTATTTATATTTATTTCTATGCACTTATTGATATCTTTTTTTTTTTATTTTGAAGTGAATCCAAGTGTGATACCGTTCGATTTCCTGACAATTGAGTCTTTGATTGCTTTCTAGGCCAAGTGGCTTTGGCCAGAGTTTATCATTCATGTTAATGACACAGCATAATGACATTAGCATTATCCGACAACTACAACAACCTCGAACTCTGCCGCCGCCTAATGAGCCTCTGCCGCTGCTGCGGCCTCTGCCGGCGTTGAGCTCATTTCAAGCTTTGCTTCACATAGCGGTGCTTCCTCCTTGCCCCCATCCCTCTGCCACCCAACCCACCCGCTCACACAAAGTGCTGTTATGATGAATGGAAACGAAACGCAGCGCAACACAACAATGAGAAATCATAAGAAGAAGTAGCATAATACAGGCGAAATAAAACAATAATAATAGGCATAAGGTGACGACGGCAAACCAAAAACGAATGCGCAAAAGGCACAGCAAACACAAACCGAGAAATGAAATCATGACTCATGCACTCAGTACGAAATACATATACTTTTCTCCTCCTCCGACTTTACTCCTCCTCTCCGTTACTCCGTGCCTGAGTACCCTGCCAACCATTTGGCGATTCTCGAATCGCCGGTCGCCAGAAAGAGTCTTCTGGGAGTCGCTTTGGCGATTGCTGGAGGACTTATTTACGAAAATCGCCAAGAAGAGTCTTCTGCGAGTCGCGGTGGCGATCATTGGTTAAATAACTTTCGGGAATCCCGAAGAAGAGTCTTCTGGGAATCGCGGTGGCGATTGCTGGAGGACTTATTTACGAAAATCCCCAAGAAGAGTCTCCTGGGAGTCGCGTTGGCGATCACTGGTGAAATAATTTTTAGGAATCCCGAAGAAGAGTCTTCTGGGAATCGCGGTGGCGATTGCTGGAGGACTTACTTACGAAAATCCCCAAGAAGAGTCTTCTGAGAGTCGTGGTGGCGATTATTTGGCGACTCTTAAAGCAGCGTTAAAAACTAGGAAATGAAGGAATCAGGGATTAAAGTACCGTACATAGATGCAAAGCAGAGAATGCGTCCAAAAGCAAAAGAGTTTTACAAAAACAAATTGCATTACATTTGAGTGAGAATAGGAGTGCCAACCGAACGTCTTTCAATATTTCTATGTTCATTTAGTTTGACTTCGTTCTTTTGTCTTTACGGTCGATCTGTATTTTAATTCTTCGGTTAACGATTTTTGTTTTATTAATTTGTTTTTGTTTTATATTATTTTCAACTAAAATGAGTTCATCATCGAGGCAATTGAATATCGTAGTAATCGCGAAGCAAAGCGATCCCAAAAACGTTTTAAATTTAATGAAACTTCCGAAACAGGACAACAAGAAACATGTAAAACAAATGAAATAAGTGAAAGAAGTGAAACAAATATTAAAACTTTTGTTATTAGTTGTGCAGAAAATTATAGCGTTGAAAGCTATGATTCATTGGCACCCTTACTATCTGACGAAGAGACGATGGAATAAGTGGTATGGATTAACTTTATCTTTCTTTTTTATTTATCTAAGAGTACCAAACTAAATATATATATTTTTGTTTCAGAAAAACAAACTGCAACAAATATGTGGGAGCGATGTGCGAACATTTGTACGGAACTCATTAAAGTTATACTAAGGTATTATTGAAAATAGTATAATAAATAAATAAAAATAATTTAATTTTAATTTTCTTTTGTATAGGTGTTGGTTAACGAAAGTTCCCGAATTCTTACGAACAAGATATGAACAAAATTTATCAGCAACCCCTGGTTGGAAACAAAATAAATATGTTAAATTTAAGATGATGTAAATGTAATAAAGAAAATTATGAAGTTATATAATTAAAAAAAAATAAATTAATTTAAAAAACTCTTATACTCTCTTAAGGCGACACTTCCGCGACTCTTTCACAAGACTCTTCCGCGACTCTTCCACAAGACTCTTCCGCGACTCTTCCAGAAGACTCTTCCGCGAGTCTTCCAAAAGACTCCTCTGGGACTCCTTCAGAAGAGCCCCCCGCGACTCCCTTAGAAGAGTCGCATTCTTAGGTACACTTTCTCCCAACAGAAGATCGGAAAGCGATCAGAATGCGATGTCGCGGGCGATCAAATTAATCTTCTAGAAGAGTCGCAGGCGACTCTTCCGCGATTGAAATGGTTGGCTGGGTACTAATGTGTTTCTGTGCGGGTGTGAGTGAGCGCGAGGGAGAAGGGGAGAGCGTTTATAAAAATAATACTTGAGGTGAAGGGAGATGGGGAGCGGAGGTAACTGTAGTGGGTGGTGGAAGAGAAAAGAGACGAGCAAAAAGGAAGCTACTGATCTGACAGATGCAACAAAAGGAATACGAAACAGAATAAAAGAGAGGGGCACAGATCCATACAAAGCAGCTGTTGCTCACGCACCTGACATCCGCACCAACACTCGAGGCCGCACGCACAAGGATAACCCACAAAACAAAAAAAATATACAACGATGACTCATGAACAGGAACCGAAAATGTTTACAAAAATAGAACATATGCCAAAAAGAAACGCGCAGCGACCGACTGAGTGAGAGAAGAGAGGGGTGAAATGTGCCGTTGGCGGCGTAATAAATAGCAACAATAAGAAGCCAGCAGAAAAATCGATGCTGCTTTCCCGCTTACCCTCCCACAACCGCCTCCCACTCTCGCGCCGTCTCGCTCTCTGTGTTCCACATTGCATTGTGAACGAACAAAACGGAATGGCGATGACTCATCGCCGTGCCACAGTGGTGGCCGAAAAATGTTTAACAGTCGCGGCAGGCGCGCAGGAATCGAAGCGAGGCCGAGGACACAACCCTTATCAGAAAGGACGTTTGCGGTTGGTTAGAGTTTTGTTGTTCTCGTTTGCTGCCCGGGCAATCTGCATAAAGTCTCCATTACCAGGGCAAACTTGTGTGCACCGCGAAAACTAAAGGCCAATTACTACATTTAATTTAGATTCTTGAGCTCAAACAAAAATTTTTACCAATTAAAATAAAATGTTGAAACTAAACTGTGTATTATTTTACTATTTTGTTTATAAGGCACAATATCCGAAGCCTTTGAACCAAAAATGTCTGCCGGAAATTTTTAAATAAAAAATATTCTTCCTTTGAAGAATATCAAACTTCAAATTGAAGTTTCCTTCTAATTACGATTAAATCCTTCTAATATATGTAATTAGTTTTTGTTCAGTGCGCCGAAGCCGAAGTCGCAACACAGTAACGGCACTAAAAGGCAGCAAAAGCAACGACAACGCTGCCGCCATGCTGTCTGCCAGAGCCAGCACGCAACAGCAACAGCAATGCGGCGGCAAATGGACGAGAAGGAGACAGAAGGAACGTGGATAAGCGTAGGAGCAGCAACAATAGCAATGAAGAGGAAGAAGGAAGGAGCAATGCTCCCAAACCCTCACACCCTAATTGCTTCTACGGGCGAGGTTTGATAGTCTGCTTAAAATCCCCTAGGGATTAGGGATTAAACAATAGAGCATTTTTAATGAATTCTTTAAAATATTAAAAATAGAACAGAAGAGTTTTAAATAAGTATTATGAGAAATACTATCTCTAGTTTAATAAAAAGATGAATATTAATTCTTTAATTTCTTTTCCTAATGTGTTAAGTACTCTTTATTTTGTGACAAACATTGTTTACTATTAATTTTATCTTAGTTGTATAATATTAAATATTAAAACTGTTTACTCATTTCATTCTGTTTTATCAAAGTCTTATAAATAAAATCATAAAAGCCTATTTATTAATCTGCTGTAAACATTTGTAAAATTTCACAAGATTCTACGAATACATAATGTCCTAATAAAATGGAATGAATAGTATCGTAAATATATTTGTATGTACTTCTTATTTGTCATCCTTTCTTATCTCGTTTAGAAAATAAAAATAAAAAACATTTTTATTTGAAAGTACAAAAATATTTTTGTTTACTTTAAAATGATGTTGATAAGAATAAAAAAGGGTAACATAAAAGTTGTATTTATATAGATATTTAAAAATTAAGCATTTTAATTGAATATTTTGAAGTCCCAAATCCAATTTGGCCTTATACCAGCTTATTCTTACTAGAAACCCCTTTTTGGGTCAAAGACATTTAAAATGAAATGAAATTTTTTGGGAAACCAAATCTTATACGTGATAGATCTCAATTCTAACAAAAAGACACTACCGTGTAGAACAAAGAATACCACTTTTCAAGAGACACCTATTTTGGAGGTCGCCAAAACCGCCCACTCGGGTTTTCTCGCGCGCTTGTTTTAAATGAAATATTTGCACTACTTAAACCAGAGACGCTAAAAAAAACACTAATAATACTGCTCGTGCACACGTGCCGAGATATTAGCTGCTGGTTATAAAAAAAAAGTACAAAACAAAAATACTTGATGAACAGCTTTAGACATAGAAAATGGAAATGGAAAAATGCGATTGACGTCAGCATTATATTCCACGGCTAAAGCTATAGCCCTCAACGCACGTCTCGTTCCTCGTTCTTCTTCTAGTCGCCCGTGTGTACATATTATTATTTTCATTTAAAATTAACAAAAGTATAGTGTGTTTGCTTGTGTGGGAAAAGCGCTGAAGGCAGCACAAAATACCAAGAGCACAAAGCCCAAAAATAGGGGCAAACAAAAAAGTCAATAACGAATTTTCCAGCCACACGAAAGAAAGGGAAGTGGAAGCCAGACCAAAGCAAAGCCGTTATGCAAAAAAATCACAAATGACCGCTGAAAAAGCCCGCCGCCAGGCATCCAATAACAAGTCACGTTTAGCAATCGCCAATCGCAAATCGTAACCAAAGATGATGACTAAGCGTAACTCGGATTCGGATTCTCAGACTCAGTTCGGGGAGCCCTAGCTTCCACAGAATTTCGTATTATTATTATTACTTTTTCCAAGCGAAAACAAGATAATTTTGTCTAGCCTAATCTCTGGCAAATATTTGGGAAATTTCACCACGATTGGGAGACATTCCTCTCTATTTGACAACTGCGAAATGTTCGTAGTTTGTCATACACTCGGAATTTTTCAGATGAAAACCTATCCTTATCTTATTTTAGTAGTTGAATATTGCTTTAGATTTATCTTTAATCTTTCCAAGAAATTTCCAAGTATCTCGATAAAGTAATAAGGGTTTAATATTTAATTTAATGTACCGAAATATTACCAATTATTGGCTTTATAATCCAATTATATTTAAGAATTTCCTCTAGTAAGTATTTTCTTAATTGGTTAAGGATGTGATATCATCACTATTGACCATATAATATCCAATGAAATTGCTATGATGGTGATGGAATGATTGAGGAAATACGCAGTTTAAAATTGATTTAGCTGCGATGTATTATGATATATTCTTTGGACACTCACCGATAAAGTCGAAGGCCTCCTGGAAGTACTGCTTGATGTTTTGATGGGGCGTATCGCTGGCAGGTATTTGCATATACTTGAGGCCCTGCAGATGACTCTCGTTGGGACTTTGGCAGGTAACGTTCAGCACACAGTTGGCGCCCACGCTGCTGGGATCGTCGGCATCCCGGCCATTGCCCAGTAATAGATGCGGGAAAACGGGCGAGGCGGGATGTGTTTCTATATCTGCAAGATACATGCGGATTGGATCATTAGTTTTTATGAGTAAATAATGGAAAAGTTCTGGCCCATTGTCGGATTGCGATCTTTCTTTATTTTTTTCCATCTATCTGTATCTCTCTTGGGGCGGAGGTTTAGGTGGAAGTTTGCCAATTCGCGATGTCATGCAACAAAAGAGTCTGGCCTGGCCTGGCAGATGATGATCATCATCGCCTGGCCCTGTTTTCTGTATCTGTATCTATTGTTGTGTACAATGTCTAAATTTTGCTACAACAAATTGTTTATTTTTTCTCCCCTCCGCAGGCGTTTTCGTTTCGTTTCGATTCGTCTGCTGGGGCTCTACGCGACTCTGTGGCTGTTGCATGAGTCATGCCACACACAGAGGCATACGGAATAGTATAGTCTCAGTTCAGTTCGGTTCAGTTGGGTTCAGTTTTATTGGCAGTGGGCGAAGTCAAAGGGAGGGACGTCCAGAGGGGCTGGGGTGGCTTCACGTTGCCTCATGGCCGAGTTCCCCGAGTTCGTAGCACTCTCAATGAGCCGCGCAATTGTTTCTGCTTCCCTCTCTATGTGTGTGTATATCTATAATTGTGCACTGTCCAACAACACTCCCAAAAAAGCACTAAACAAAAGCTAATTTAACTATTTTCTATGGTTGATGAAATGGGGGCGCCCAAAATAAAAAAGATTGTGAAGAAATGGGCCTAAGAATGGAAGTATTCTATTAGATTTTGGATGAAAATGTTTGTTCTAAATAAATCGCAAAACAAATCCAGCTTTTATTATTGCTTGGCATGTAACTTCAAAAAAATTATTCTTAGAGTGTATTGCTTAGATTGAATAGCAAGTCCCAGGGCCCAGCATATGCCCTGCGGTTTTAGCCATATCCACCCTCCCACCCCTTCTCCTGCTTCATCGATTATTTGTCATTGGCTTGCGTGTTAATTGATAGCACACAGAGCCATGGCAACTCGACGTCGTGTATTTATATATATTTTTTGGGCCGACTGCACTTTGTGGGTCACACGGAAATCACTTGCATTAGTCATCGACGATCGCCGTGGTGGGAACACACGTTGGAACCTTACACGTAAAGATGATTGTCATTGCGGCATTTACGCAAGCCAACACTGATAGTACAAATAGTACTATATATGTACATATATGCATATGTATATTACGAATGCAATTAACGGATTTCATAAATATTTCCACAGTGACTCAGTTGGCATTTGGGTAAACAGGAATCGCGAGTGTCTACTAACAAATATTGTAATGGAAGGTGGTGATAGAGTCGCCGTAGCTATACAGTAATTATTTGCTAATTAGTCTTCTCAAGGGTATTGCCAATTTACACATAAATTATTATTTTTTGGGGTTTCCTTTGATATTGCATTGACCTTATGACTAGCTTTGGGTGACGAACTTTTAATGGAGTTGAAGTGAGTCATGTAGGCCTAAGTACTATTTCGTATACTTGCAAATATATTTCAAGTAACACATATACTTAATATTTTTTTATAAAATAATAAATATAAAAAATAAATAAATATAAGGAAACAACTATACTGATTACTGCAATCTATAAGGTTCAATTCACTCTGATTTGTTTAAGATAGACCTTAGAAATAAAGTGCTTTAAATTGATTAGGCGTCCCTTAAAATGCTGAGCTATTTATAAATTGTAATAGATCCGCTTAACCATATAGGAAGACTCGAAACCAATATCACGGTGTGATCACAAGTCTGTCAGGTGGAAAAAAGACTCAAGCCGAGAGATTAACTACTCGCCTCAGACTCAGACTCAACGTCAGTGGGTAAATATGAGTAATATGCAAAAGTTCGCCCCGAGAGTTTGACATTGAAAATTTCACTGTATTACACCCGCTGTTGTTGTTATTACTCTGTTGCTGGCTTTGTTTTTATTGTTTTGCATGTGTTTCCCTGCTCTTCGCATACTTTTCATACACATGTATACAGACAGAGATACATTCGCTCGATTTCGTAACGTGCAAAAATAAGCGCGAGCGATTTATCTCACAGCACGTGCCGAAGCAAAAACAAAATTGTTTGTTTTTAATGTTAAAGCCGAGCTCAGACGAATGCGGTGAGCAGAGGGCGAAATGACGGAAAAGAATTGTACGACAATTTGAGACAATTTATCGCCATGTATTACTATCAAAAGGGGGGAAAGGGGAAAGAACTTAGGCCGAGTAGGAAATGAAATGCAATGATAAGCACAAACAGCACTCTACATGCAGCAATGCAACAGCAGAGCGAACAATCGAGAGATTGCTCGATCTGGTATAGATATGGTGTCGCTTCGGTTCCGTTCTCGATCGGAATAGTGAACTCATGTAAATGGGTTGATAAAAAAGCAAGACTAACCGTTCTTGGTATGCAACATTTTATGAATCATGACCAAATATCATTAAACCTATATTTCCGGTTAACACCAAAAATGACAGATTTAACAATTATTTTTAAAATATTTTTCTAAAATCAAAAATCAGATCAAAAAATTTCTCGGAATTGCACATTAAATTTCCTATTTATATACAATGTATTAAAATTTTCCATGAATTTCATCTTTTTAAAATTTCTTATGCATTACCTCATTGTTTTAAAAATGCAAATCATATATTCAGTTTGCTACTGCAGAATATTAATAGAAAACAAACCTAACTTGGTGATAAACCAATCAATTTAATGATCATATCTCTTGCAATTTGAAAGCTATCCCCTTTCCTAGTTCGAATAAAGATGGTTAGCTCACCAGATTCCAAAATACACATTAATATATTCGGAATTCCCAAAAATATTTGCCTTTCCTTTGTGATAACTCTAATGCTTTTGCAGACACAACCGCGAATCTTGGCCAAACTGAGTCAGAGACCTTTTGTGAAACCCGTCTAGAGATCGCATAGCTTCGGCGGTGGGTTCCCCATTTCATTTCATGTGGCTTTCACTTACCGTAGACCGCCGGACTGGAGCAGCTGCGGGTCAGCAGCGGCGTCCGTCCGCCGCTGCCGTTCATTGCCATGGAGGATGACGTCGTCGATGTCACTTGCTGCTGCTCGTCACATGCCAGATTCTCCCTGGACCGCTTGTTGGGATAGTCCTTCTGATTGGCTGCAAAAACAGAGACACACACAGAAAACATGCGTTAATACGGCGATTTAAAAACTGATTATAATTGGCGGTTAGCGATTTGTTTCGTTTTATATACCCCATGATGTCAGCAGTGCGAAAAACTTGTCGCGCCAGGTCCGCTCGAATAAACCGCAAAAATGTTTCGCTTCAGCTTCGATTGCCGCCGCCTGCCAGAACTGACGTAAGACATTTATTTCGGCTCTGGGAGTTTGTTGCCTGATTAGCAGCGGTACGAATGCAGAGCCAAAGTTTTCCACATTCACCGCAGCCAAGTCGAAACTTAATAACTCGCTTATCACAATGAGCGGGCACAATTAGAAAACGCGTTGTAAGCGCAAATACTAATTTGAGTTGATAAAACGTAAACAAAATGTAATAAAGAGCAGAATTGCATTTAAAACAATCATTTTTGTAGGGTTTTTAATGTACTTTTAAAATTTTTGGGATTACAACTGATCACTTTTGTGGACTTGACATTTTTTTTCTCAATATTATACCATTTGTATTTATAATTCAGCGTGTAAAATTTAAGCTTTTCCTTAACCTCCTTTCATACTTTGATTGAAATTCAAGACCCAGTGTATCTACTAGTATGTGATAAGATAAGTTGCAATATTTTGTGCTATTTTTGAGCTACTTCTCTCTGTGTGTGAAAGGGGTCTTAGGAGGTTGAAGGTCTGGTCTTTATCAGCTGCTGTACGCGTCGAACATAGTGTCTTTTTATGCTGGCAGGGGAAAAGCCGAGGCGCAAAGCAAAACAACTTTGAGTGAACTACGGGGGAACTAATTCGCTGTTATCAGCCGCCAGGCGACCTCAAAAGCCAAAAAACAACACAGAAAAAAGCAACAGCCACAAAAAAATACAACCAACTTTTCACCGCGGGCAGGAAACGTTGGCTCAATTATTTTGTTTCTTTTTTTTTCGCTAGTAAAACAAGTAAAATCGCATGCCAATAGTGCATTGCACACGCACAGGGGCGGCGGAGGTCTGGAGTGTGTGGGTTTCAAAGGGGTTTTCTTGGGACTTGAAGAGTAACAACAGAAAATGGAAAGGGGGAAGTGTGAATTAATATGCAGCCTTGTTTTCCTAAAAACAAGTTATCAGTCTGGTTTCTGTTTTCCTGTCGTTGTTTTCAAAACAATTTCAGGATCTTATGAGGTATTGTTTGCGATACAAATTCTTATTTTTTTGTTTAGTTTTTTACTGAAGGAGGTGAAGTTTTAACCCCTTCTATTTACTGACCATTAGGCCCCTGTCCCTGCCACCACACTGCAACTCTCTCTCCGCGCGTCTCGCTCTCTCTACCAACTCCAATTCGCTTCAAGTTGTTGCTGAGGCTGTTGCTTTTTCTCCCTCTCTCTCCCCATCCCTGTGCTTCTCCTTCTCCCTTCCTCTTGGGCTCGCTTCTTGTTACTGCTGTTGCTTTTGCTGTTATTATTTTTGTTGTGCCGATGAATTCGTACTCGAAAGGTCGTTTCAAAGCGGGTTTTCAGTTTTCAGTTGGATTTTTTTCAGCGTTGCCAGGCCGCTTCGGAAACCTGCTTTGCTTTACATTTTTTGTCTTGTGTTTTTATTTGTACTCGTATTTTGTTGGACGAAACGCTTCTTTGCTTTTATTTTTTAAAGACACGCGAATTGTGAGTCACGAATGGAGCAAAAAGTAACTGACTCTGATCTCTCTCCTTCTCTTCTTTATTTTTTTTGTGAAATGGAGACGCTTACGTGTGTCGTCCCCTCTCTTTCCCCCGCCCAAAAGTAAACAGGCAGCATGCCAAGCGGTAAATGCTCGCGGGGGAGAGAGCGGGAGCGAGCTATTCGTTCTCTCTTGATTGGTTTAAGTGTAATCTTAATTTGTATTTTACTTGATACGCTATTGCGTTGTTTTTGTACTCACCACCAATGCGATTGTTGTTGTTGGTATTTTGGATTGGCATAAATAACAGAAGACACGGCGCTTCTCGCTTTATCCGCATTTTCATTTCACTTTTATGACTCACGCTGTTGCTGTCGCCGTCGCACTCACAGCAATTGTTGTTGCGTGTTGTTGACGTTGCCGTTGTAGCACAAACACACGGACGCACACACACGAGCACGAAAAACTGTTTTAAAATTGATATTTTGCCCGTATAATCTACTATTCCTATGATTTTCGGTAGGAGGCTTTATTAGATAATCCCCGTGCCACTTGTTGAGCCACTTCCCGTTATAATTTGGGTGTTGTGTGTGTGTTGCAACCAGAAATCGAGTTTTATTTCCACTTGTAGCGCGCTCACACTTGTTTTAAAATATTCGTTGGCCAAAAACGCGCGTTTTATTAATTTCTGGGTATCCAAAGCGAAGCGTTCTTGAGTGAAATGTGTTTATATCCAATTAGCAGTGTTTTTACATCTTCAACTCTTAACGCCGCAGTAGGGTTTATAATTAATTAATTAATTATTCCTGTTCGTTAGTTTAATTTTTCAAGTTCTTTGGGTATTTGCGGCGGCTCAGAACCACGAATATTTGTCGCACGTTTCACGATTCAGGTGCTATCCCAGTGGGCGACACAACCACCCCGTTGAGTACAATTTTTGAAACTAACTGATACTAAGTTGATAATAAATAATATTAAAACATCTGAAATCGTGCAATTTTGTTGCCCAAATACCGAAATCGCGATATTTTTACTTGATAATTTTTTATATTTTCTCCTTGGTCACTCTGAATTTCAAAGTAAATGTCAAAACAAAGTTTTACATGCTTGGGGTCGAATTCTTGTTTTTGGGGTCGAATTCTCATGTAGAATGTCAAATGTATGTATATCAATATATCAATATTTTTTCCTGAAAATGATATCGAAATCGCGATATTTTCCTTGATATTTTTTTATATTTCCTCCCTGGTCACTCTGAACCAAAGCAAAATGTCAATTTACATGCTTGGGGTCGAATTCTCGTGTAGAATGTCAAATGTAAGGATATCAATATATCGATATTTTTTCTGAATATGATATCGAAATCGCGTTTTTTGTATTTGGTATTTTTTGGTATTTTCTCCTTGGTCACTCTGAATTTCAAAGTAAAATGTCAAAACAAAGTTTTACCGACGATCTGGTACTTTTGGACGCTGGGACCGAAAGTACCAGATCGCGCGAACAGTGCTGCCAGACTTTTAAGCTTCTGGTTAGCGAAGGCGCAAACCATAAATTTGTACAAGTTTTTTAAATTTATTTTTTAATAATAAAATAAAAAACAAAAAAAAATAAAATAAAATAAAAATTACCATAAATCCGGATTTTTTTTTCCGAATTTTTTTTTTAGGAAATATTAAATCTTGAATAGGATAGAAATGTATTTATTTTATATAATTTTATAATTTTTAAAAAAGATTTTAAATATTCCTGAGTCTTTCAGATTATCCCGTTTTCAATGACTTTTCTTAATTGTCAATATCGTGCGGAGTGGGTGGCTTCCATCCCCCAAATGCTCTCTCCAACTCCACGGCCATTCGAAGGCACAATCGATCCTGATTTGGTGCCGCAACCACGGAAAATCCTATGGGGAGTCCCCGCTCATTCAGACCAATTGGCACATGAGTGACGGGCAGTCCAAGTACGTTGAAGATCAGTGTATAGTCGACGCCCCAGAGTGAAAATATGGACCACTTGTGCCTTGGAGCAGGTAAGTTTAAGGTGGGAAAGAGCAACACTCCGTTATCCCCGAGAAGATCCTTTAATGAAATGAAAAAACGAGAATATTAATTTCCAGTTAATCATTACTTTGTCACCGTGAGCTGCAAAAATTAATATTTATATGTTAATAATCTAGCTATATCTGGTTAATTTTATAGTCGTTAATTATACCGAACTTACTACGTCATTGTGCAATAATGTAAATCGCAAATATATGTTTAAAAGCTAGGGATTAGTAAAGTCTTGCGTGTTGGGTTAATTGGTCTCACTTACTCGAAACTCGCCAATCAGGTAGTGCCCTTCCTCCAGATATTTATTGACCCTTGATCTTGACATAAAGGCATTCGTCTGTCGCATGAGTTCGAAGATCAGGGCGTTGGTAGTATAGATCGATTTACCTCCTAGACTTTTCAAAATCTCCCACAGAATCTTGCGCACTAAGCCCGAACTTTCTGCCGAACACTCAGCTTCCAGGAGATAATCCATGCCATCCTGTTTAGCGATACTAGAAAGAGCCACTTCCATGGAATTCTTTAGATTTGATAACTTGGCTCGCTTCACCTCCAAGCCGAGTGTACTCAAATGGGTTGTGGCCCTGCAAATGGCATTTCTGATATCCTCATCCACTGGCTGGTGCATCAGACCGTTGACACCTTCAAATCCCAGTGCATAATGGACCTTGATTTGATTCAATTGAACAGGCTTGTCTAAGCGCAACTTGGCTGATTTATCTTTGCCAGCCATTACTTTGAGTAAATCATTCAGATCTTCAGCGAATCGGGTTATGGGTCCCTCCACCAAGTAGTGCTCGATATTCGAGTCCGTCGAGTTGGGAAAGTGGCCCTTTGTGGATACAACTCCTCCGCTAGGCTTGTGCCCGAAGACACCACAATACAAGCTGGGAATGCGAATTGAACCACCAATATCCGAGCCGATGCCAAAAAGCGAGGCTCCAGCTCCGTTTAGAGATCCCTGCAAATATTTCAAAGTATTTATCAGACAATATAAACATAAGTTTTAAATGTATAACTTACCTCTCCTCCAGAACTTCCGCCTGGCGTCCGTTCAAAATCGTAAGGATTCAGGCAGCGGCCATTCAGCAAGGTATCAGTTTCAATACTAAAGCAATACTCTGGCGTGGCTGAGATCAGTAGGGGAATAGCTCCAGCGGATCGAAGACGCTTTACTGGCTCTCCATCCGCCTGGGCCTTGACCTCCTTGCGGGACAAGCTACCCACGGCAAAGGTCATGCCGCCGAGGGCGCAGGATTCCTTGACTGTGACGGGTAGTCCCAGTAAGGGACGTTCTTCAAAGAGCTTCTCCACATCTGCTGGAGACTCGCAACTGGCTATGAGGTCATCGGCTTTGGCGGCTTCCTCGAGAGCAGCCGAAAATCGAGATTCCACAATCGCATTCAAGTGCGCATTAACAGACTCGATACGTTCGATATAGGCGCCCACCAACACCACAGAAGTCAACTAAAAAGGAAACACAATAATGCCACAAACAATTAAGTTGTGTCATCATTAGGTATTATTTCCAGATATAATTGTCATATTTTTAATGCGTTAGCGGCTTATCGATGTGAACTTTGAACTTTCTGATTAGGAAATCCGTAAATTTGAATGAATTAAAACTTTACAGTCGAAAATTAATATTAAAAGGTATTTGGTTTAAGTGCTTGTAATTACAAATCCATTAAGATTGTGGTAAACGAGGTTTTTATAGCTCCAAATTGTAAATATGAAGGCCATAAGTTTTTAATGAACTATTTTATTATGATGTGAAGTTACTCAGAAATCATTTGTTATTACAAAGTTTTTGAGAAAAATATATAAATAATTCTTATAAAATCAAACAAATATAAGTACTAGTAACAATTCGATTTTATTTACCAAGATTTTTATACCAAATTGTTAAAGTTTCAGAGATTTTGGAATGACATTTTCTTACCTGTCGCGATCGCAAGCGACTGCGTAGCTCCTGGACGCTGAGGGTGAGCAGGCAGTTTCGGATCGGTGGTATGAGGGTCCTCTCTGCTTTTGGAGGATAAACATACTTGTCCAAAAGTGGACAGACGATCGAAGCAATCGCCCTTACGAAGATATCGAGAAGGCGTAGGAATATTTCCATTGCAAGAGCCAGAAGAACCGATCGCGACGAATTCAGGCAAGAAAATGAAACAAAAAGAATAAACAAATCGAGCTTGCCGGCCAACGAAACGGGACAGAGCGATCGTGGGAGAGAGCCCCCAAACGATCGAGAGAGCCAAGCAGAGCGGCTGACGATGGGGGGGGCTGTGTGGGGCGTGATATGCGGGTCAGGGAGAGTGAGCGCCAACAGAAACGCTTAAGTTTACGGGAGAGAGAGAATAATCCCTCTCTCAAGACAGTGGATCAAATAACGCTTGCAATCGGTTGAAATTTTACAAGTTTCTAAAAAATAATGTAGGAAAATTAATGTTAAAATGAACGTTTTTTTTTAAATTAATAATAAATTTGATCTCTAAAGTCGGAAACCGTTTGTATCAACTCTATCAAATTTTGTTAGACCTTAAATAAAATAGAATTCTTTAAATACCTTTTACAGTTTGAACCTTTATTATAAAAGGATATTTTATAAAGCGAACCACATCGTATAAATGTAAGCGTGTGAATTCGAAACGTATTCAATGACTTGAAACATTCTTAGGAATCGCCTGATGTTGTAGAGTGGAAATGGTTTCATCCGCTTTCGGGTGAAGGACGGCGAGGGAAGTTGGCCCGCTGCAGACCTTCTGGTAGAGCCAATGGTTCCGGAATCGCTACATGTTCGTCTTCCGTGGCCACACTTTCGTCTGGAGAATTTTGGGCTTGCTGCGGAACTTCAGGATGAGGTATAGGATCCGCTTGTGAGGCCACCGTAGGTTCAGCGGAGTTGTTAGCTTGCTCGGAATCCCCATCTGGAGGTCCGCGAATGGCTAAAGGCGCCAAGCGACGGAGACGACGCCCGGCACGGCCTCGGCCACGTCCACGTCCTCGTACTTCCCCAACATATCCAGCACGGACATTGTTATTCTCAGAAGCACGTGTTCGAAAAGGTGGCATAGCCGAGTTTCGTGTTTTAATTGAACGGTAAACTACAGAAAAGTCCAGATTAAAGAGGTTTTTTAAGTGTACTTAGTACTAGCCAACTTACCACACTGTTTAAATATAATTAGTCAAACTTAATTGTTAAAAAACGTGTTACTTGTTAGGGCTTTCAGTGACAAAAAAAATTTAAGCGTCGATATACAATTTATGAGTGACCAGGTGGTTGAATTATCGATAAGTATTTATATTTCTAATCGTACAGGAAAGTGATTTTTAACATATCGGAGTGTCCCTTGGAGTCTGAATTACTGAAAATATCGTCAAGGAATCACCCTGATCTTCTTTTTAAAGCATTGTGCTTGGATTTTTGTGTTTTATAGTCATTATTACAATTGATTTGAGTCACAGGGAACATTTTAATGACTAACTATCTGCGGTGTATTGGCGATTTAGTCGTGTGAGAGGACCCTTGAATGCATTCAATACAAGTCAGTGTGAACCTTTAAACCATTTATTTAATTTCTTTGGTCTCACTGGATCTTGAAAAATATATTAACAATTTTGCACACATCATTTTGTAATTTAAAGCCATATTAGGGGACCAATTTTATATAAAATATACACAAACAAATGTATAAATACACACAATTTTTATTTGATATGCGATTGTAACTTCAACTTTGTATAAATGAACTACTAATTTCCAATTAATTCTACCTTTAACCTGAATTAGGATGATCCTGATAATTTTTACTTGGTCTTTACTTCATGTGGCACTGGCGGCACCCAGCCGTGGAATACGGCCTCTAGCTCTGCGGCGACCTTCAGGCAGAGCTTGTCCTGATACTGGCCGGCCACCACCTGCAGTCCAATTGGTAGTCCCCGCTGATTAAGACCCATGGGTACATGGGTGGCGGGCAGGCCTAGGATGTTGAAGAGCAGCATATGGTCGATCCCCGTCACATTCACCAGCGATGTGTGGAAGCAGAGGGCGCTCGTGTGGAAGGTGGGCACGATCAGGACTCCACGGTTGCCCAGGAGTTGCTATTAATGTATCGGATATAATAATAATGAGGTCCAATAATGTTTAGTACTTACATTCAAGTGGGTCTTGATCTTTTGTACTTCCTCCCGATACTGCCCCATGTTTCCAGAGGCCATTAGACCATTGAATCGCTTCATCACCTCAAGGAACATGGCCTCCTTAGTGAAAATCGAGTGCCCGATGATACTGTTGAAGAGCTCTATCAGCAGAAGGCGCATGGAGGGATCGCGATCCGCCCGCTGGGTCACAATGCTGGGTAAACCCTTTAGATCCACTAGTCCCACCAAACCAATCTCCAGAGAATTGCTAAAGAATTTGAGATCCAACTAAATGGTAAATGTAATTAAGAAATTTAAAATTATTGAATAAAGATTTATTTATCTGAAATATTTACCTTTTTGGATTGAACACCACCTTTTTCAAGGCACTGGACGGCTCTCGTGATGGCCCATTGAATCTCGGAGTCCACCACTGGATGGGTGAGACAGTTGAAGCCCGAGTAGCCGTAGGCGTAGTAGACCTAACCCACGAAGAGAATAAATTAAAGGTAATTTATGTTTGATTCACAGAGCTTTCACCTTCATTTCCTTGAGGGTCACTGGTTCCGTCATGTTCAGTTTGTGCTTATTATCCCCCGCCATGATCTCCAGCAGCAGGGGCAAGTCCCGGGCGAACCTCGTGATCGGACCCACCTGCAACATCTTGGCGAACTTCGGGTCTGTTAAGGAGTACGGGAAGTGGCCCTTAACCGAGGTCAATCCACCAGTGGGCTTGTGTCCGAATACTCCGCAGAACATGGCCGGCAACCGGATGGAGCCGCTGATGTCAGAGCATACTCCAAAAGTGGAGGCGCCCGCACCATTCAACGAACCCTCACCGCCCGATGAACCCGCAGAAGTGCGTCGCAAGTCGTACGGATTCAGAGTTCTACCGTAGATATTGTTGCTCGTCTCGAAGCTCATGCAAAACTCAGGATTGGCAGAAACTAAAAGGGGAATGCCACCGGCGGCACGGACAAGTTCCACCACGTCGCCATCCTTGGGCGATTTCATGGTCTTCCGAGCCAGACTGCCCACCGCATAGGACATTCCTGTGAAGTCATTAGCAAATTAAAGACATAATTTCATCAGAAAATGATTAAATAAATATTTCTATTAATTAAAATCTTGGAGATAGATGGAAGAGAGGTTACCTTTAACGCCGCACGATTCCTTGGCTGTGAAGGGAACACCCAGAATAGGATACTTGGTATAAAGAGCCACTCTGTCGAAATCAGACTTTGCCTTAGCGATAAGCTCGTCCGCTAATTTGGCATCCTGCAGTGCAGCCTCATACCGATCCTCGACAACTGCATTCAGGGAGGGATTAACCTCGCGTATCCTTTCAATATAGGCACTAACCAGCTCCACCGATGTTATCTGCAATCGAACCCCGAGCACATGACTTTGCAAATGATCCCGTGAATGACGCAATTGGACTTAGAGACTCACCTCGTTGCGTCGCAATTGGGTAACCAGTTCGACCACCGATTTGTTCAGCAGAGGATTACGGATGCCTGGATACTTGGGCTTTCGAGGGCCCATCGTAAGGTCCAGAATTTTGGTCACCAATATGCCAAAGGCATTTAGAATAAAGGCCATTAGACGCAGAAATACCTCCATGACGACAGCCGACGCGGGTCACCAAAAGGTTGATGGGTATTCAAATCGGTGGACTTCGAGCGGTCGGCGGCGGATGTGGGTTAGCTATAGCTAAGCTATTTGGGGAAGCGGAAGCGGGACCTGGCACTGGCACTGGAACACCACCGAGCGCATCGACTGCGGATCGTGGACTACGCGTGGCGATCCGCACTCGCACTCATTGCCCCCTTTTTTGATTCGAATTTGAATTGAATTTCAAAGCAGTCATTCTCCAACACTAAGGCCACCTGGAGTGTTCTGGTTTCCTAAAGTCAAGCAGTTGTTTTTCCAATGGAATTTTCAGAAAATGTCTCAACCTGACCTAGTGTTAGCGTGGATCTTCAGCACAGAACCGACTCGTGGAAATCCAGATATTTGTTGATGAAATAGCCAAAAAGATATAACAAAGTAAAAACCGGAATGAGGAAATGAAAACAAAGTTCAGAGATCAGCCCCATATGAGTGTTAAACCCCTTTTGTCTCGTAAAAATGCAATTATTCATTCATGTATTTATTTAGTAATAATCTTAGTTATTGTTACACTTATCACTTACGTGCTAAAGGAAACGTTCAACAAAGGCAAGAACTTGTTTTTAGCACATTACTCACTGGAAAACGAATCGACAAAACGCAAATATAACGGTTAACAGAGGACAAAGAGTGTCTAGAATGAGAGTGAACTCAGTTAGGCAACTTGGCAAAGGCGCGAAAGAGACGTCTATATATACGTATAAGTACAGTTGTTGGCTTGCGCAAAAATTGACATCTATGTTTGTGGCTATATGTGTATTGTGTATCTGTGTGTTGGTATGTAGCATACTCATCAAAATCAGAATTATTCATGATTTATTTCCATAGACAATTAATTGGGTAAGGTTTTTGTTTAGGGTTTTCGTATTCTTAAAATCGTATATCTGTATCAGGATTGACATCGATTTGGTTATAGCCTTACAGCGGCAACAGTTCGTCAAAACTAGTGAACACACTTTTTATTATTTGTTACTTCTTATAAAAAACAAAAAAATCGAAATACTAGGTACTCTGTTTGAAAGCATTCGACGAAGTTTTACCGCTGAAGAGCGCTCCAAATTGCAGCTCCCTTAAAGGGTCCAAAGCTAGGTTAGTAGTAATTCTCTGGATTGTTCATGGTTTTTGTTTTTGGCTACCCCATTCATATGTATTTTTTACCATTGATATTATTTATACTGCGGAATAACAAAAAACAACACACTTGCCAATATTCTTCAGGGATATGTAATGAGTGTTATTGTTTCGGGGCCTTCTAGTCTCGTTTAATTTGTTTATTCTTAGGTTACACTATTTAAGGTATATTTTGTTATCATTATTTATTTATCTTGTGTGATTAGCATAGATAGGTTATTAACATTAAAATATTTATTGTCTAAAACATTTCGCCCCGCTTAGTGCCATTCTAGACCTAGATGTATCCCACTGATAGACCCCCCCCCACGAACGATACTAACTAGAGCACATACCTTTGGCTACTTACAAATACCTAACTCTTCTCTCTCCCACCGATTAAATTTTGAATTCAATGAGTGTCCTACGGTTCTACTTGATTTGCCGGTGACCGAGAACCTAGAATTATTCCATTTAGCGGAGCACTTTTGATAGAAAACTTATTGGCCTAGCGGGAGGTTTCTGGGTTAGGATCATTGAAGGCGCCAGGCTCTCGGGGCTCACAAGGGCCTGGTCCTCGCGTAGAAAGTGCAATGCTAAATAGGATTCCTTGGGAGATCCTTAGGTTCAGCCACCGGCCTATCTCAACCATCCTAGATCTCTCTTAAACAACGCTTAGGTCATGTGCAGATCCCCCTTGAGGATGCGCGTAAAGGTCTTCTTAAACTGCTGGTTGGCCAGGGCATAGCAGAAGGGGTTCATCGGGCTGTTGGCGTAGCAGAGAAAGTACGAGAACATGTACAGGTGCTCGTTGGTGCAGGGCGGATTCCTGCAGAAGCCCTCGACCAGGGCCAGGACGTGGTAGGGCGTCCAGCACGCCACAAAACAGCCCAGGATGAACGAGATCGTGCGAAACGCTTTGCGGGCACGATTCTCCGACTTTGACTTCTGTCGGCCGCCCACTCCGATGATCAGGGGCAGGGCCTTCTTGCTCTTAAAGTGCTTGCCTATTGAATGGATGAAGGCTCGCTTGCTGGAGTTACGACTGCCGGCCAGACCCTTCTCCTCCATGGGGGCATCTTCCTCCTCGGGTTCTCTCTTGGTGGTGTCACCTCCGCTGATGCCGCCGCCGCAGCCACCACCCGTACTGCTGGTGGTGCCCGACGTGGATGGCATCTTATTAGTATTGCTATCCGAGGTCTCCCGCTCCTCGATCCGCTCCAGCGGTAGCTGTGGAGCAACTGTCGCCGGGGTTCCCGTCTGCGTCGGCGTCTGGGTCTTTACCTTGGGCGACAGGGGTGGCGGCATTGGAGAGTACAGAATGGCATCCTTGCTGCTCGTCTCCATGGGACTGGAGGCACGTCGGTGCGGGCAGTCCACCACAAGCTTCCCGGGCACGTCCAGCAGGCAAATGGCCTCGATGCAGCTCTCGCGCCTCACCTTGGCAAAGTCCTCGATGCCTGTGTACGAGACGAGAAGACGTTTTTCAATGGCCACCGCCTCCTCGAAACTCTGGCTCTGATTCTGACTCTGGTTGTGATTCGGATTCAGGTTGAGGCTCAGGCTCATGCTCTGGCTGGGACTCTGGTTTTGGCTGGGGGTTTGGCTGAGGATCTGACCGGGATTTTGTTTCGCCGGAGGATTTCTGCGTGCGGGCGGTGGTGGAGGCAGGACAGGTGATGGTTTTCCCTGTACACTGTTGTTTGGCGAGATGCTGGCATTCCCCGCCGCCGAAACACTGGCCAGCATGGCGGAACTCTCGTCCATGTATCGTAGCTCCGAGTTGGTCATCAGGTCGTAGGTCAAGGCCAACTCACTGTTCCCCGAACTGTTGCCGAACGGACGGTCCGAGTAGTCCTCGGACAGCGGGGTGGGACACTGGAAGGCGTCGGGAGGCGGCAGGATGGTCTGCACCAGACCCGGATGCACCTCGTCGCTGGGCACCTCGATCGGCGCCAGATCGACGGGGGACAGGGGGTCACAGGAGCTGGAAGCTGGAGGCACTGGGCCAGGGGTTGTCAGGTCGACCAGGCGATCATGCTCGGCTATTTGGGACAAAGTGGAGCAGGAGGTGCGCTTGGGCCGGTCCAGCGGTGGGTTTGCCGGGTGCTGGTTCTGGTGGTAATGGTGCTGTTTCTGATGGTGCACGGAGCGCACCTCTTCCTTGCTTTGGGCCCGCTGCAACCCGGCACCCTGGTGCTGGTTCTGGTGGTGTTGGTGGTACTGGTGCATGGCCTCGATGGACTTGGAGTTGGTGGTGCTCTTCTGCAAGTTACCTTTGCTCCGGGTGGCCAGCAGAGCCGCCTGGGCACCGAACACCAGTCCGATTGATGAGCGCTTCCGCATGTTGTTTAGCTTCTGCTGGGTGATCAGCTGCTGGGCCTGGTTCACCGAGGACTCCTCGTCGGAGTCGAAGGCGGGACTGCTGGATCGCTCGCTCTTCTCTGCCTCCACGGCAGCCTCTCGCTTCTTGGCCTCTTCCTGGATCTTAGCCGCCGAGGCTCTTCGCTGTTCCGGGGTCATCTTCTCCACTTCCTCCGTGGCCGTGGCCAGGGGATTGGCCTGGCCAGAACCACTTAGCCGCTTGATCACCGTGGTACAGGCACTATCTAGATCAGTCTGATCACCGGCCAGCTCCACCTTGGTCTTCAGAATCTTCTCCTCGATCACACCTATGCCGGCCGCATGGCCTGCCATTCCGGACATTGCTCCCGCACTAAGGGCCACCATGGACTGCATCTTGCGCTGCTTCGCCTCACTGCGTTTCTGCATATCGTAAGCCGTCTTGTAAATTCCGGCGTAGAGCACGAAGAGCACAATCAATGTGGTCCAGTAGTAGCCAATAATCAGGGCGGTGTTAAAAATGGGATCCTTGAGAAACTGCACAGCACACTGGCCGGGCAAAAGGTCACGTTTGCCGGTAAAGTGCTCCCAACCAAAAATCGAGATGAAAAAGAGCAGGGCAGGTATGATCCAAGTGATTGTTACCATGTAGATCACCCGCGTCCGCGTTCTCCAGCTGCGGTACTTTGCCGCGATCTTAACGGAGCAGTAGCGATCGATGGTGATCAGCAGCACCGTGTACTGGGACACCAGGCACACTGTATAGTCCACGGATAGCCACAGTTCGCACAGCATTGGACCCAGGTCCCAGTAGCCCTTTAAAACGTATATCGTGTAAAAGGGCATTGAAACGGTTCCTAAAAACGGAAGAAAAAGAAACATAAGATTTATATATAATATAAAATATACAGGACTATGTGCTCCCTCTTACCTATCAGCATATCCGTGGCTGCCAGCGAAGCAATAAAGTAGTTACTCGGCTGCCGGATGTTTCTGTCCACGATGAAGGCTAGGAGTACCAGGATATTGCCGCCTACCGTCAGGATAATGCAGATAGCCAGACAGATGGCAATGAGGATCGTCTGCCACAGGGCAAAGGGCGGCAGAACAGGACCAAGCACTTCCGCGTCGCCATTTGACTCCGCTAGGGTGGAACTTCCACTAGCAGAGGAGTTATCCCTCAGACCCAGCAGAACGTTGGTGTGGTTCACATCGAAGTTACGGTACCATTGCAGTTGATCGTTCACCGACCAGGAGCTAAAGTCACTGCTCTCGCCATAGATCTTGGCTGCCTCCAGGAGGCGTTTGCATTCGGCATGGGTTAGGACTCGCTTGAACAGGATACTGCACAGCTTCTCGCGTTCCTTGCGGAGGCTCCTAAAAGGGTTGGTAATAAGCTTAAAATATAATAAACCAACTTTTTTGACTTCAAATTATAATTAACAAGAAAGGAAGCTAACTTCGGCTAGCCGAAGTTGAAATACCCTTGCAGTAAGTAAAAAAATAAAAAATAGTTTAAGAGTTTAAGTTTAAGTAAGGATTGCGGTTAGTTTCAGTAAATTTTATTTTTTTCGAAATTCACGTACTAAGCCCCCACACCACGACAAGGTCTCAATCCACGAGGGGGAAATTATAGCTAAATATGAAATATATTGGAAAATTTGTTAATATTTTCAATTTTTTTTATATATTTACAATACTATATTTACAATAAATTCTACTTATAGCCATAATTTGTTAAATAACTTAAGTATACACTCTTACAAGCTATATTTAAAAAAAATACCATCATGATGGCTATAAGGTGTTTTATATGTAAGGGCAACAGCTTCTGGAACTCGAGAGTCAGAAAATATCCAATCAATTTGGGTTTGGTGTTTTGTCGTTGCAGAATTATTCAATGACAAAAGATTATGTCCATTCAAAAATTCCTCCAAAACATCGCTCGCTGAGGATCTGCAGATATTAAAATCTCCTAATATTACCACTTTATTATTATCCATTCTGCGTACTTTTTCAACTTCAGATTTAATTTCATTTCGAAATCTTGCAATAGGAAATCCGGGACTCCTATACACAATTATAAATGACGTGTCAAGATATTTAAAAACAATCGATTGATAGGTTGCTCTGGGACTTGGCGATTTCTTTGTCTCAAAAAGAAATTGCACATTTGACGAAATACTTTGTTTAGCATATATGAGTATTCCGTTTTTCCCAATACCATTTAACCGATTGTTATCAATTCTTCTGATAATGTCGAAATCCCTTAAGTTGTACTCTTCCTGGGGAAGAGTCCAGGTTTCAACAAAACATAAAAAGTTTGCAGAACAAATAATGTTGTCATTGGCAATGTCTTCGCGATGAGCGCGAAGAGACTCAATGTTGTGATAATACATGGAGATGGCATTATCCCCATTGATCAATAATTCATACTGCGTAGTCAAGGCCTTTTCACCTCTTAAGCTTTCTAGCTCTGCTTGGACATTTGTAGCTCCAAATCTAGTTGGAGGAACAAAGTCTCCTAAAAGGAAAAGACCCGATGCGCTTGTTGCTCTGCTGCAACCTACGTAAAGCGAAGCTCGCTTAATGCCCCTTTTAAGGTGCACTGCGACTTTGCTGTAGGTTGCTCCTTGGCTTTTATGTATAGTTATAGCCTCAGCAGGAACAACAGGGAATTGTTTTCGATCAACCGAAGAATGTCCTGAGCTTCCGCATTGGAATACTCGAGCTGTTTTTTCAATTGGAGTCCAATCTGGATGATCATTTCTCCGAACTTTTGACCTGGCCATGGCACCAACTGTAGGATCTGAAAACTTAATCCAAAGTTTTGTTACTAACCTAACGTTGTTTACCATGCAGTTGTCAATCTGCATTAATTGGCCTGTTGCCCCATTTACCAGTCCATCATTTGTATCTATATTGACGGTAACCATATACTTTGCTGTTGTTTTTAGATGCAGAATATATGGCAGTCCCTGGGTTTCGGACGTTTTCATATTTTGGGCATTTCTGAGAGTTGTTTCTTTATTTCTTACTGACATATTAGCTGATTTCACAGTATCTATGGCAGTTGAAACAAACTCTTCTGTGGCGATTTGAGCGAGCTTTAAGGCGTTGTACTGATTAACCTCGTCATTGGAAGCAAATAAGTGGATTGCGTCATCCGGAACGTCGTTTGGCGTGACAACTCTTTGCCTAAAAAGCACCACATCTGCATCTGTCATGTTAGCTTCTGACATGTTATTCAAAGCCAAAGCAAATGCATGATCGTCCCGTTGCCTCATTATTTCTGTTAGCTCGAAATACCTAAAATTACTCCACAGGTTTGTGCCAGCCAGAATGTTATACGGATTTGAGATATTCTCTAGGAATATCCACCGATCTCCTACTGGGCACAGCTGCTTCAGATCTCCAAACACTATAATAGACTTACCGCCAAAAACTACGTCTTGGCTTCTAAAAATTTGTCGAAGTCTTTGATCTAAATATCCTAGCGTTTTAGATCCGACCATCGAGATTTCATCGATGATAATTAATTGGAGGTCTATTAGCTTGCAATGCATTGTGTTTATGGAGTCATTGCTTAAAGGTCTTAAAGGACCTGATGTTTGATTCACTGGAAGTGAGAAAACGGAATGAAGTGTAAGTCCTCCAATTCCAAAAGCTGCTTTTCCAGTAGGAGCACAAAGTAAGACCTTTGCAGAATCCGTTGCTCCCGGTAGCTTATTAGCTCGCCAAGTTATAGACTGATATATAGTTGAAATCAGTCTGCTTTTGCCAACTCCAGCACCTCCCCCAACATATTCATAAAATGTTTTTTTGGCTGCTATATTATGCATTACGTGGGCATAATACTGACGTTGCTTTGCGTTAAGCGACCTGGACAGCGAGCAAAGGTTATCATCAGAAACTAACGGGGGAAGTCTAATTAGTTGAAGTTCGCCATCTTCTGTGTTATTTACAGCATTGTCATCTTGGAGTATATTAACGTTTTGTCCGACGTTTGGTACCGCCAAGGCCCTAAATTCTTCATCTAGATATTGAGAGGCAGGTTCCTGAGGTAGAAGCCCATTATCTTCTCTTTCAAAATTTTGCAAATCTTGAAGAACTCTCTCTAGTTCCATATCATCAAACACATCATATTGCTCTTTGTTGCGCTTAATGATTTCATGATTATTTCTGAATGTCATTTCATTGTCATTCGAAAGAAGTTCAGTCTCTTCATTTCTCCATGGGAAGAAAAGCATTACGTGCTCTCTGAAATAATCAGAAGGGGAAGAGTTTATGCTAAAGCGAACCCATCTAAGAATTAAGGCATGCTTGCGTCTTTTGACACTCCCAGTTCCATCTAGCAGTTGGTAGCTTTGGTTAGAAATGGGATTTTGTTCATTTAGTTCCAAGTCGATCGCTTCATCATAATCTTCGTTGGACGGTTCTGATGGTGCGTTTACCTTGGAAAATTTGTACCAAGCTGCAAATTCTGCAAGGCATATCGATTCTAAGTCTCCATGCCTCTGTACGTACCGATCAAGCAAGTTTTGCTCGAAAATGTCAGTTGAGTTCCCAGGAAGCTGCTCTAATTCTCTATTAGATCGCACTATCCGAACTCTTTTATCTGGATGGCAAGTGTTTACAAAAATATTTCCTTCACTTGCCTCAGACATGTGTAAGCCTAAAATGTTGTAGGCTGCTTCTTGGGCTGATATTTCCGTAGCATTAATAAATTTGCTCCCGAGATGCTGCAACTTTCTTTTTACTGAAATATTTCCATGGCTTATTTCAGTCATGGCTTCTCGAAGCAGTTGCGACACCCCACGGTTCGATTTGTTTATGTAGTTAATTATATAACTACAACAGGCAAATGCATCTAAGATAAACTGTATATCCATGTTTGCCCTATGTAGGCCCAGGATATCCCTGTTATAAGCATTTACCAACCTATCGGAAAATTTGCGGCGAAGAAATACCTGAGGCTTTTTCAAGCTTGATCGGATGGCGAACTTGTACTCTTCAAAACTTATCTGTAGATGGGTAAGAAAGTTTTCAAAATTATTAAAGACGGCTGCTTCTTCATCGGAAGTTGACTTTAAAAGCTCTTTAATTTTTTTAAACATTTCTTTAAAATGTTCAACATTGGGTTCGTTGTCTTCTAACGGAAACAAAACCATTGTTTCAGGCATTGGAGGGTATGGCATTTGAAACCTGCAGAATTCCTGGCCACGCAGTTCTCTTAAACACGAAGAACTATGTTTATGCCGCTGATATTGAATTACTTCTTGCAATTCAGGATCGTCCCCTGTGGTTGTAATAAAACGATCAATGAAACTCACCACTTGATCGGAATTTTCTGGTCCTTCTAGCTTTGGAGCGCCAGAAAACCAATACATTCCATGAGAGTGGGGCGATCCTCTGTGCTGGAATTCTATCCTCCAATAATAATGGACCAGAGTAAACTCGCCAAAAATTTCGGAGCTTTTGAACAATTTAATTAATTGTCGAAACCTAAAGTCAAAGTATCGGGAGCATGTTACTGGGTCAGATCTTATTAATCTAGCTTTTTCGGCTGTAGAAAGAGATGCCGCTTCGTCTTCTGTAATATTTCTATTATCCAATAGACGAGAAAGAGTCACCAAAAGTTCATTCCATTTGGATTCCGCTGCGGAAAAAGTTATAAAAAAAGTAGGCAGCCCAAATTGCCTTATCATAGCTATGACTTTTTTTTTCTCAGCTTCCCAGTGAGCTGGAGCGGATCGAAGACCTTTTAGAATGTGATATCCGTCGTCATGCTGTACAAGGTTGTCAACAAACGAACTATCCATCACATTGGCAGCAGTTACGGAACCTGATTTTTTACGAAGGGCAATGGAGATTGAATTTTGAATTCGCTGCATTTCGTAAAATTTGTACATATAAAGTACCTTAGGTACTACTGCACAACGACGATCGTAAAAACGAATTTGCGATCTTGCTTTTTTTGCGTAGGTGGTTTTTGCTTTGAAAACAGCACCGCAAGAGATTGTTGGGAACGAAAGTTCTTCTGCATCTTCATCGAGGGTTAAATTAGTTGGCAGGCGCCCTTCTCCGGGGGCCAAAGCTATACGTTGAAGAGCAGTGTCATTATTTTCTAAAAGGGTTTCATGACCGCCTGGATTTAAATCTTCTTCTGGTCGATTTAATTGAGAATTGGGTAGTTGGCGTAATAGCTGTTCCACCTCCTCTCGGTCGGCTTCATCTGCGATAAAAGGGATTTCTTCTCGATCTCCCATTTGAGTAAGCCAACTCCCATTAAAAGCAATATTGTGCTTTCTGTAAAGCTCAGTGTTAACTAAATAACGAACAGCTTCAAGGACCCGAGCGGGTCGAATTGTTTCTGTCATGAAATTATGAGAATATTCTAGCTTCCTCTTAAGGTGAACCTGTATGACATGAGTCGAATCAAAGGAACGAGGAAGCGCGTTTACAGTATCAGGTACCGAAATCGGAACATTTACTACTGCACCTCTAATTCCACATTGCCTTTCATATCCTAGGGAGATAATGCGCATAAAAGGAATTCGTGGAGAAATAAGGCGCTCCTCAAGACATGTTAAATTTTTAAGGCACTCGGGGATATCTGGGAAGTCAAAGCCTTTAGAGAGGCAAAGGGAAGGTAATTTACCCTTTGAAACACTCTGACGACATGTGCTGCAAAACTGATATTTGCCGGACGGACTTGGAAATTTCCTACTTAAATAAAATGCGTTGTCAACATCTAAAGCAGGATACTTAGCAGATATAGAAATTTTGTTTAAACCACTTACCTGCGATGGAAACCATGTTCCTCCACAGCATACACAGCATTCAGTTGGTCCATCCTTGATATTCCGTCGATATTGTTCCCTCGCAGTGGCTCGGTTCCTTTGGCGTTGGCGTTCCCGTTGATCCTGTCTTTCATCCATGGAAAGTTCGGCTCTAGAAGCAATATTCCGCTGAGACTGCCTTGCAGATTCAGCCTGGCGATTTTGGGAAATAGACCTGTATGTGAGGAGCCGCTCCTCAGCCATTTCCTGAATTTGCTGCTCCCGAAGTCTCCTCTGAAGTCTGGTGTTCCGATGATGCATTGTGTTCCTTTGTTGTTCCCGTGCCCGAGTTATTGGGTTGTTCCTCGTGATTCTGTGGACCTCGGCGTCTCGTGCTCTCTCGGCCCTCCTATTTTCCTCTTGTGCCCTCCGGTTAGAGCGAGAGAGGGTGTTTTGAACCTGTTGTCGTCGTCGCTCCTCCGAGTCCTGTCTGGCGAGTGCATGCGCTGCAGCATCCCGTGCACGTTCTGGCCCGCGGTTTTCCTCGAGCGATCTCCAGGTAGCCCGAGCCGCAGTATCCTGCGACTGCTGTCGTCGTCGCTCCTCAGAGTTCTGTCTGGCGAGTGCATGCGCTGCAGCATCCCGTGCACGTTCTGGCCCGCGGTTTTCCTCTAGCGATCTCCAGGTAGCGTGATCCGCAGTATTTTGCGACTGCTGTCGTCGTCGCTCCTCAGAGTTCTGCCTGGCGAGTGCATGCGCTGCAGCATCCCGTGAACGTTCTGGCCCGCGGTTTTCCTCGAGCGATCTCCAGGTAGCGTGATCCGCAGTATTTTGCGACTGCTGTCGTCGTCGCTCCTCCGAGTCCTGTCTGGCGAGTGCATGCGCTGCAGCATCCCGTGCACGTTCTGGCCCGCGGTTTTCCTCGAGCGATCTCCAGGTAGCCCGAGCCGCTGTATCCTGCGACTGCTGTCGTCGTCGCTCCTCAGAGTTCTGCCTGGCGAGTGCATGCGCTGCAGCATCCCGTGAACGTTCTGGCCCGCGGTTTTCCTCGAGCGATCTCCAGGTAGCGTGATCCGCAGTATTTTGCGACTGCTGTCGTCGTCGCTCCTCAGAGTTCTGCCTGGCGAGTGCATGCGCTGCAGCATCCCGTGCACGTTCTGGCCCGCGGTTTTCCTCGAGCGATCTCCAGGTAGCGTGATCCGCAGTATTTTGCGACTGCTGTCGTCGTCGCTCCTCAGAGTTCTGCCTGGCGAGTGCATGCGCTGCAGCATCCCGTGCACGTTCTGGACCGCGGTTTTCCTCGAGCGATCTCCAGGTAGCCCGAGCCGCAGTATCCTGCGACTGCTGTCGTCGTCGCTCCTCAGAGTTCTGCCTGGCGAGTGCATGAGATGCTGCATCATTTAATCGTTCCCGCGCTCGGACTCGTTCACTACGCCTTCTCTGAGAGCGTACTGCGGTATCTCGAGCGCGAGCCTCCTGTGCAACCTCCGGATTCACTGAGCGGACAAAGGCATTGTGCTCGGCATTTCGGGCTCTAATTTGCGTAGCATTTCGAGCGTATTGAGCGCGACTTCTCCTAAGTGCGGCTTGGCGACGCTGCTCCTGAGATAAAGAAGATGTGCGTGGCATTTTCTTTTCGTTCCTGTTAAAAAATGGTTAGATAATATGGTTAAATGTATGTTTCTAAAATCTGAAATGTATTAAGATCGATTTTGTGCTCCGGGCCTCCATGTCCTTACTTAATATTGTTCTCATTATATTTCGATTTCCACCGTAGATTCTTTTAGGGGGTTCAGCTTGTGAGATTTAAAACGCCGCTATAAACTTAACGGCGTTTTAAAACTCAAACAAACTATACGCTGAAAAAGCTAATCCCTCTAACGATGGTATCCACAGGAAATCGAAATATATTGAGGCAAATTTTTCAAAACATGCCCAAACCAAAACTTGCTAAAATTGTGGCCAAATTTAACAATTTAAAAACAAAATGTATAACTTACCAAAAATAGTTGTACACTTTTATATATATAGAGATATATATATACACACACACACACACACTATTTGTCTTTACACTGATTAAAAGTATACATTCACACAATATAAAAATACTCGATGCACTGGTATATGTTGTCACTGTCACTGTCGTGATAATACTAATCCGCGGATTATAAATGTGCGCAAATAAATAGGCACCTTATATTACCTGTTAACAACCTTTAGGGTTAACCCTTTTGACTCTACTTCAGGTATATATCAGGTAATACGATTGGTTATGCAATTGTGCAACATTGAACACGTGTTATGTTGCTAACAGGTATCAAATTATGATTTAAGGGTTATGCGAGGGCTGCATTTATACCTGATACCTGTTTGCTTATGCAATTGTGCAACATTGATCACGTGTTATGTTGCTAACAGGTATCAGGTTATGATTTAAGGGTTATGCGAGCGCTGCATTTATACCTGACACCAACTTCAGCATGTATCCCTCGAATGTTACCGTTTCTTAACTTAATAACAGGTGACAGATATATGTATATCGGGTCTGAAATATTAACCTTTGCGATAACCTTTTAATTTTATTGGAGAGTCTGCAATTCAGCAGAGGCTAAGAGAAGTCAATTGCCAATTGCAGAATTGGTCAGATATATCTTACATCAGCTATATATGTAAATTCAAAACATATTAGTAATATAAAAAATGTGAAGCCCATATATGAAATACTAAAAAAGTATTAATTTATATTCAAAATATTAATACGCCCTTTATAAAATATAGTTGTCGGATTTTCATAATATCAATATTAAAATTTTAGAATCCTAAAAATGCCATACTCGAAGAATGTGAAATATGTTGATAATTGTCGAAGTTCGACTTTTTTCTTGTAATTCTTCGATCGTTCCTATGGCAGCTATAATATATAGTCGTCCGATTTTCATAAAACTAAATATTACATTTTAAAATAATACAAAATGGCCATATCTCAAAAAAGATAAATATTCGTTGAAAAACAAAGAAGTTATAATTTTTTTCTATATATAGTTGTTGATATAGTTGTCCGATTTTCATAAAATTAAATATGAAATTATAAAATAATACAAGATGACACTATCTCAAAAAAGATAAAAATTCGTTGAAAAACAAAGATGTTGTAATTTTTTTTCTATTAATTTCCGGATCGTTCCTATGGCAGCTATATGATATAGTCGTCCGATATTCATAAAATTTTTACCAAAATTCAGGAATAATATAAAATGGTCATATTTAAAAAATAGTGCAAATATGTTGAAAAACAGCAAAGTTATAATTTTTTTTCTAAAAATTTATCAAACATTTGTATGGCAGCTATATGATATAGTCGTCCGATCCGGCCCGTTCCGACATATATAGCAGTGAGAGCATATAGAAGACTATATGCAAAGTTTCATTCAGATAGCTTTAAAACTGAGGGACTAGTTTGCGTAGAAACAGACAGACAGACAGACGGACAGACGGACAGACAGACAGACGGACAGACGGACAGACAGACAGACGGACAGACGGACATGGCTAGATCGACTCGGCTGTTGATGCTGATCAAGAATATATATACTTTATAGGGTCGGAAACGTCTCCTTCACTGCGTTGCAAACTTCTGACTGAAATTATAATACCCTGCAAGGGTATAAAAAACAAATGTTGAAAAAATTACGTATCCGTCTCTCATACCCTTAAGAAATATTACGTATCCGCCTAGTTGAACTAAAATAATAGGTTTCAATTGCAAAACACTTCAATCCTTGTATTATTTTAAGTATTTACTTAATATTGATTTCAAATATCTCTTACTTAGTTAAGAAGGAACCCTCTATTATATTAAGCCAACTCACCAGTCGGTTATCCACTGGTTCTTGATGGAATAGATGGAGTCGCTGGAGTTGCCATTGAGGCCAGCCTCTTCCTCGCCGCCCTGGAGGCCCGTTGACTTGTTGAGCGACCGCATACCCTACAGCTCTTCTCTCCTTGCCACTCCTCACCACTCCTGGTCCTGTTCCCGCTGCCCGCTCTCCACTCCACTCCCCCGCTCCTCTGCGGTCTTAATGGTAATTTCAAGTTGTTCCTCCTTAATGTGCTGCTGTCGTCAACGTTTGTCCCCGAATGCTTACATTGCCTCCTCGGAATGGCAGGACTTGTCTCCGGTCAGGTGCAACGTCTGCAAGAGGCAACAAAAGCGGCTCTTAGGCAAGGCCTGCACTGGGAGAAAATAGATTAAGTTTAAACTAATTATAAATGGAAATGGGAAAAAAAGGATATCCCATTAATTAAATCCTAATACAAGCGAAATAAAAAATTAATTTGTAAAATACTTAATTATTTAAATACTTTATAGTGCATTACAATTTTTCTCTGTGTTCACTTGGTGACTGTCTTGGCTTCCGCCAAGTTTAAACTAATTTTGCAACCGTTAACTGGCAACCGGCGACTGGCGATGCAATTTACTTGTGGCAGTTGCTTCCTGGCAACCTTTCCGCCGCGCCTGCCCATGCCCCCTGCCCGGTGACCCGCCTTTGTCCTGTCCTACTACTCTGTTATGTTGCCTCATTATGTTATGCCATGATTTGCTTATGGCTCTGCCACTTGAGCTTCGAGTGGCCTTCGCCCGGCGTCGCCTTCTCTATGTCTTTTTTATCTCGTGGCCCTTTCAGTGATTTTCTTGACTTTTTCAATACCTTAGGGTATTATAATATTGAGATGGACAGTTGGTGAGGTGAAACTTTCGACACTTTAAATAAGGAACTAAAGGAAAGAGTGGGATATATATAAAATAAAAGAGCGAGAATCATTATGTTAATTAAAAACTTATCATCTAAGAAATTATTATACAATAACGTCTCTGTAGGGTGTTCTGTGTTTCAAACGTTTAGTTCTCTGGTCCCTATTGATGTTATTTAAAACTAAATACTCGTATTCACAGGCAGGGCAAACTTGCTTCCGGCGAGGTCATCGGGGGCCCAGAGGCTGGCCAACTTCTTGACTGTTGCATTTGGCCCGAGGAATCCACCAAAGTTCTGCTCTGCCTTTACCCTTGTTTGCTATTTTTAAGACGCGAGGCAGGGGACCAGAAGGTTTATATATAAAGTATAAAGCGACGGGGTGAAATTGAGTTTTCAACTTTTCAAATATAATTTCAAACAAATCGATAGGACAAACTTGTGGAGCGCCTTCTTGGCAGGCAAATTCCACAAGAGACAATCAAGTTACCCGGCGTTCCAGGTTGCACGCTGCAGGTTGCAGGCTGCCACTTGAAAGTGTTGTATCCTTGTATCCTGACAGCACGTCCGCTGGCACTTTGATTGAGTGGAAATTGAATTAGTAGAGACAATTTGTTTTCATTTAATTCCCAAAACATTGCCACAACCAAGATATATACCCGTAACCTAGTTAGTTTGCAAGAAAAGGTTGCCTCCTTAATCCGTCAACACATGCGACAATCCCAGGCTGACAGCTGTCAGGATCTGTCGCCGCCGGTTCTTGTCATCGAGGGCAGCCCGAAGCGAGGCCAAGCCCAGAAACCAAACCCAAATCAAAGCCCGGTCCCAATTTCTATGCTAATTGAGGCCCAGCCCCGTACGGGTTAAGCGCTTTGATTGCGTGAAGTTCTCGCCAGAAAGTGCCTAAATCTTGAAATGGGTTGTGTCTGAGACCCACAAAGGTTGCCAAAAAGCATTACAATTAGCAGGTGGTCACAGGTGGGTATTAGAGGGTTATTTATAGAGTCATTTGCCAGGAAGACGCTTGTTTATAATCCAAAATGAGTGCTATGCTATATTTATAAGAACAGAATAAGTAAAATTATGACATGAAAAGAAAATCTTAACCACAAAACAATTGAATTGCAATCTATGCGATATTTGCTTTTAATATATAAGCTTTTGATTGTGTTCTAGTAGGTAAACCAATAACCCCACGGCTCGACTAGCTCTGTTCTTCTAACAATGCCATAACTATGTCGTAAGAACCTTTTACCAACTCCCAGTGGCACTCAAGCGGCATTCTCGCCACACAACACGTGAAGTAATAATCCCGCTTAAGGACCTTAAGCCTTTGTCTAGTTGACCACCGAGTTGGACGGTGCTTTTACTGCTCCTGTACCCGCACCCACTGCTTTTCCTAGAAGTAAAAGACTCCCCAGTTGACCGCACAACAAAAACAGAAGGCTGTAAGATCAAAGCGTTGATCTGGCGGCTTGGAGGAGGTGAGGAATTCCTCGCAGTTTCCGGTTTCCATGGAAACTTTAAGCTTGAATAAATACACTAAAGGAAAACCCAGAGTTTAAAGACTGAAAGCGTGTTTTTAATAGTTTTAGTTAAACCAAAGTTAAATTTATTAAATTTTTTATTAAAAAAGAAACATCGTAAAATTGTATATTTTAAAATTTTAACTGTCAAGAGAGCATTCAATATTAGAATATCGCTTTTATCGAAAAATATCCCTAAAATGTTTTTTTTTGTATGGTGTATATATCGATATTGTCTTTCGTCTTTTTATTCTCTTTAAGTTGCTATTTTTAATAATATTTAAAAATATTTTAGAATAATTTCTCACTGTACTGTGCCACCAGTACTGTGGTCTGTTGCATTCTTCGCCTTCATATCTCACATCTACCTGCAACGGACGTTGGCTTGAGCTTAAAACAGAATCGAGGTTGCCACACGAATGACACAAGGCCTGAATGGCGGATATATCCTCAAAGCAGGCGCTGGGGCTTTCAGCGGGGTGCTAAAGGAGCTACTGGGTTTCCAGCGAAGCCGTTGGCTTTGTTTGCACAACTCAAAGTTGTTGGCATTCTTGGCGTGCGCTCGGAAAGTGAAATATGTACGCAATGTGTTTGCCTGAATGGCAAAGGATTCCAGGGAGGTGGTAGTAGGGGAAAGGCAAGGCGGCACCTTAAATCAGCAATTATGTCGCGCAACTTTCGCCCCCCGCCCCCCTTCCAGGCCAGGTGTTCCAGGGAGACAATAAAAAAGGGATTGAGATCTGGGGTCCTTGTTAGATAAGATTTGGCCCGTTCTACCAGCGAGTGAGCTCGCGCTTGTTGCCATAATAACCCGCTTTTGCCTTTTGCCATTCTTGCTTTTTTGCCTTTTAATAAACTTATTAAATGTGTAAGCCAGCCGTTGTCCTTGCCACTGATGCTTCCTTTTACGCCGCATCCTATCCCTTTTTTTTTGTTGGCTCTTATTTGGCAAATAATGAAAAGTAATTTAATCAAGCCAACAAAAGGGCCACGAGATTCATCAGGAAAAATAATGAAAGTCCCAAAATTTGATTGGCCCTTGACTCGGGGCGGCAATTCTCGTTCAATTTTTTTTGTTAAGATCATAGGGGCATCCTTGCTGGACAGGACTCGTGGGCTCGCGTTAATTGCCTGCACAAAGACCCTGCAGTTTTCGGTTAGCACGGCTTCCAATCATGCGCTAATATCCTTTGAAGGCTGCATCCATAATCCCCCAAAGGTATGGACGACAATGATGACGATGATGCTGGTTTGGCATTCTGGAGCGTCAAAAACTGTCAACGGCAATGGCATTCTTTTGTGCCCAAGCCCCGGCCGCAGATTATGATTTTGACAGCATTCTCTGGTCACGGCGGCAAAGAGGGGGCGAAAATCTGAGGGTGGAAAGCCGGAGGAAAATGGCCAGGGAATAGAAGGCTATGTGCCGCATAATCAACTTGTGCAAGTGCGCCCGGCAAGTTTTAATTACAAAACGTTCAGGCTCTTTACTCTACTTCTACCATTGCCACAGCCACTTCCATTGCGAGCTCTGTTCCAGCTTCTGTTTAATTCATCTACGTTCTAGGTTCTAGATTAACATTCCCCACTTTTTTAGCTGGCTGCCTTGGCTGACTCCCTGGGAACTACTTGGCACGCGCATTTTAATCAAAGTAAAATTTTAAATAAATATAAGAGACGACGCGCAACGTGATGAATAATTTTGGGCTGCGACGCTTTGTCAATTGTCTGGCTCACATGGGCAATTTCAATTTCAGCTACTTTATCAGGACGAGAAATGTTGGTAGTACAGTTGAAAGAATTTAAACATAATGGGGTTTTTATAATTATAATTTATGTTAAAAATAAAGAATGCCAAAGAAACAACAATCTATTTAACTTATCCAAAAATTTGCTAGTAAAATATTGCAAAATGTAAAGCAATGATAAAAAATATAAGAAATTGAACTTCAAACGTAACCTATTGATATTTTTTCAACGTGTGCTGGTAAGAAGTGGCTTGTGTGGAGGTTGGGAGGTAGGTGTTCCGGTGGTGGGTGGCTTGTCTTGTTGAATCGGTGGCTGCATCAGACTTGTCCTTGACACGCTTGCTGCATGCCAAATGAAGGTTGGCTCGCTTCCTTGCCGCAGCGAGTACTGAAAAGCGCTTTTTCAAGACAGCCAGAGACCGCAAATCGTTCTCAGAGACTGTTGCGCGTTTACTTTTTGCACACCGACAAAACGCAAACACACACATACGACACACGACACACACATACACTCATAAGGGAATGCACATGCAAATTTAACGAGCGCCAATGGCAAAAATTGCGCCCCAGGCCACTTAGCGTTGTCTTTTGTGGCATGTGAAAAGCACACACAGCCACATACTGTGTCCTGGCATATATGTATGTATTCATGCATGTCGACAGCCTCGTTTATTGCTGTGCAATCTGTTGTTGCTTTTATATCCGGCAGCCAGATAGCGAAGGCATAAAAAAATCCCCCTTGGGCACAACAACAAAATGGTAAGCGACACTTGCTGCGCGAGCATCCAGAAGTGCTGAAAATTCTCAAAAACACTGCCGGCTCTGCTGCAGGAAGGTGCTAGAGCGTAAAATCTGCGGCTTAGAACAGATGGATTTTCAACAGATCGATTAAGTTGGTAAACAGTGTCTGTTTTGTTTGGGTTAACTGAGCGAAGTGAGAAGCGCAGAGAAGGGCTTGACAAGAAAATGGCGGGAACTTTGTATTTATTTAATTTTAAGTGCCATGTTTTCATTTCTGATGAGTGGAGGGAAAGCTACTTTAAATTTACTTTAAATTAGGAGAATTAATTAATTGATTGCCTTGATTAAGAAGCGTAAAACTACTAACAAGTCAGACTTAAACACTAAACATGTAAAGTTCAACGCTTTATTTGAAAGAATAAAAGTTAAATTCAGCGTAAATGAGCAAAAATCCCAAAAGGCATTCCATTTCAGTACCAACTAATAAAGAGCATTTACTGCGCGCCTCGAGAACAAACCCAGCATCCTTCTTAATTTGTGCTTCCTTCCGTTTTTCCGTTTTCTGTTTTCCTGCACTCTACCCTCCCCTGGGTCCTGCCATTGCAATATGTTTTTATGATTATGACAATGATAATACCGTAATCGCTGTTGCCGCCTTCTGGCTTAATGCAACAACTGCAAAATGCGTTTGTGCGACACTTGCAGCAAATTGCCCCACGCACACACACACACCGCAACCACAGCAGAGCAGAGCACGTTAAAAACTATGGGCACAAACGATTCGAGCTGAAAATTGCTTGGCACAGTTTGTCGCATTTTTCGTCCTTGTACCCTGCCGTCGCTTGCTGCCTTGCTGCCTGCCTCCTTGCTCGCCTTGTCATTTGGAGCTCATTTCAGGCGAAAAACGAAACGGAATGTAAACAAAAGGCAGTGGCAGTGGCAACTGTGGCACCAGCAAGGGTGGCAAAAGGACGCAGCTACTTCCGTGTGGCAGCAAACCATAAAATGACAGAGCAAATGCCTTCGCTTTGGTCGTGCCTGCTACACTTGAAAAGCAGTTTATTCATAACAGTATTCATTTTGGTAAGATTTTGAATACACTTGAAGAGTTCTGGATTAGAAATTACATTCCTTAATATTGAAAAATCGAAAACTGGTTTTTGAAACAAAAAATATTTATAGAATCACTACAAATTTAAACAAATAATTTCAAACTATGTATAATTTAATTAATATTAAAAACCCTTTATAAAAAATTTGGAGTTCTACTGATTTTCTCTAAAATTTTCTTAGAGTGCACACCCTCTCCCGCCTTTGTGGCTCCTTCCTTTTTCCATTCCCCTAATGAGCTTGATGCGTTTTTGATGATGCTGTTGGCTCCTGCTGCTGCCGCTGCTGCCACCACTGCCATGTTGGTTCCTGGGCCTTCCTGTCCTGGCAGTCGCACTAATTGAATGTTTTACCTGCCGACCAACGCTGCGTATGCGCAATGTGCAGCAGCACCGGTAACAGCGGTATGCCCAGTTGAAATTTGACTTTTATGAGGCATTTTCGGAATACAAAATTACCGTGTCGAATTTATTAATGCCATTTATCATGCAGCACTGAATTTAGGGGGCAGAGGTAACCCCACTGTCCTGGGACCGCTCTTTCATGGCTTGTCAGCGGCTTTAATTATGCTGAGGTTGCTGCTGCCGATGTCCTGCTGGGTAGGTGGTGGCCCGGCCGAGACGTGCTCATATTTTATGTCCTTATAAGCAGTGCTTGTGCCCGCTTTTCCCTTTCTTTCTGGACCCGAAGGTTGTATATTGTGTTGTGGAACAATTATAAAAGCTAGAGAAACACTACTTATTTATGAGAAAAGGTGGGTGAATTTAATTTTAATATCTGTTTTGCTTATTTAGTTACTTTTAAAATATTTAAAGCATATCGCAGACATTTTTATTTTTACTTAAGCTTCTCAATTTGTTCTTTTTCCATCTTGAAAAGCCCTTAATCAACCCAATTTCCGCTTAAAAGAGCTATTTACAGAAATAATAGCTTAGCTAAAGCTTTGTATCTGTTACAAAAATAATAGGACAAACACACTTAATTAAACTGACTATAATAGTAGGCTTTGGACAGTCCTTAGGCTGTAATTTCTGGTTTATAGTTCCATTTGTGGCTTTGTGTAATTAACTCAGGGGCTTTGTTAATCGATAAGCACTCAATTAACAGGTCTTAAAGGCTTACGTGCAATACAAAATTTTGCGTGTAGTAGCTACGAGTTTTCCCACGCCTGGGGAAAACCAGTCCCCAAACCCCTCGAAATGGCGGACACTCTCCAGTGGCAAACAGCTGAGGCGTAAATTGATTCAATGGGCTTAATTGTGCTGACATTTTCATGTGCCACTGCTGCCACCGATCGATCAATCGATGTGAATATGTTTGCTTTGGCACGCAACTGCAGCTTTGAGCCAGCTGCCATGCCCCCTTGCTTACAGAGGAGCCGCCCATTCCACTAAGCCTAATTTATGCCGTTGCATGGGTAGGGAATTGAATATGACAACTTTATAGAGTTTAGTTTATTATAATCGCATAAAGTATCTGACGTGCCGGGGCGGCTGAAACGAGCATGGGGATTTTCCTGCCACAGCTCTCGACACCCGCAAAAGGAGGAGGAGGCTCCTCTGGTTCTTGGGACTCCGGGCTGCTCGCTCTGCCCCATTGTTGTGCGGCTCATGCATCTTTCATGGGGCCATGTTAATGTGCCTGGCTATGATTTCATTCCCTGCTCTCTTTTCCCCCCCTCTGTTCTGCCACTCGCCAAAGTTTATGCAACAGATTTATGAATGCCCAGCTACGTGGCTGAATTAGGCAGCGAGGCGAGCGCATCTCTTCATCTTGCCCAGCTGAGGCAATTCCCAGATTCAAGGAACCGTGGTACTTGACTTGGTGAAAACACAGAAAGATATACTAAGGAATACAGTTGGAATATAAATTATAAATTGGGGTTTTTCAAAAACCCTAACTGAAATGCATATATTCATCTTATGTATCAATTAACCAGAAAATATTTTAATTATTTAAAAACATTAGTAAAATTTTTCAGAGTGCCTTAAGATAACCATTTCTTGGCTTATGAATTTACAAAAATAAAGAAACCTTTAGGACTGCCCAAGCTGGCTTCTCAACGTTGAAAACTTTTGCCTTAATTGTCAACTTCATTAGCCAACTAACTGTTGTCTCCAAGACCCACCGCCTGCTCTCTGTCCAAGGAGACCTTAGGTCATCTTGGGTCGGAAAGTTTTGCCTTTTGTTAATTAAGTGCAACTCAATCTGCTGCCGCTGTGGCAGACATAACTCATTCATTTGGCTGAATCCTTGGTAGCAGCTGTTGGAGGATGTTAATTGCCGCTGTCATGACAAATGTGTCTTTACCACCTCCTCCGCTTCCTCCTCATTCGCAGGATTTCCAGTAAATCCTGGCAAAGCTTTTTCTAGTGGCATGTTATGGCCACTCGTTGTTGGTTTTGACCTGGCCAATATTTAGTTATTGTCCGATAATTGGAAATGCAATTGCTTTAATTACCGCTGCAACTGCATTATTTATAATTAACAGCTGTCGAGTGGCTGTAATTGCCCGCCTCCCGGATTAATGCAAATCCGCTAAAAGATTTTCCTTGGTAAATGTAATAAACGCTAAATCCGTTTATAAATATTTAATTTGCAATTTATAGCTGGGGGTTATTTTACCCATTCACATTCCCACACTTTTTCCCCGCCATTCCTTGTATAAGTTCTTTTTCATGTTTTTCGCGCTGCTCTACTTTGTTGCATTTTATTTTTTTGGTTCGCTTTTCCAGCTCAACCTTTTTCTGTGTTTGGCTTTTCAATTTTAGCCACGCCAAGCTATCAGTGATTTTCGTGGGAAATGTTTTCTCTTTTCTCTGGTTGCGGACATATTTCCGGCGGTAAAGGTGCTCCCGGCTATTGGATAACCCCTTCCACTTAGTGAACATGTTTTTTTCGGTTGTCGACATTTTTTCCCCGTATTGATGCGATAAAGGTATCAGTGTTATTATTAATTGACTTTTATTTTTCCATGCTTCTGGAAATTTTAAAACCATTAATTAAAGCCATTTTAAAACTATGCCTTTAATTTGCACTCAATTAACAAAATTGTGCTCTTAGTTACGTTAAAGGAATTTGTGTTATTTTTAATTGTCAGTGTTATTTATTTTCCCCCGATTCCAAAAATATTTATAAAGGCATTTTAAAAATATTAATTGAATTTGTTCTCAATTAAATAACATTGCTTTTGGTTTTAATTTATGGTAGAGTTTCAGCAAATTTTTCGCTGTTGAAAAGGCAAAAATATGCAGCTGTGTCCGCGCATTCCGATGACTTTGCATTGCAATGCATTATTTATTCTGGCGCACAAATACTTTTCCCCCCTCAATGCATAACTTATGCAAAGAAAAGAAAGCAAAACGTTTTCGGAAATAGTGAAAATGGTTTTTTAATTAAAAAACCTTCTTGGCCAACGGAACAGCTGTCAAAACTGCTCAGTCTGAAACGAACAATGAATGCCCTAGCAGACAAAAAAAATATATATATAAATTAATGTGTGTCCATTAAATTTACAAGGAAATTTCTTAAAGAGCAAGGACCATCATAAATTGTTTTTCATCGTTTTTGGTGTTTTGCCAAAAAACGCTGTCAACGCATTACGTAATTATGGATGTATCAAATTATGAAAAATGTGCTCGGCATTCGCCAAGTTACGTGTTGTGGCAACATTTTATGGCTGTCGCGGCGGCCTTGCCGTCCTTTTCGCCGCAGCGAATTATGTGACAAAAACGCTTCAGTAAACAGCAGACGTACAAATAGATGGGGAAAATGCCACAGAGAGACAACAGAAACACGGACCCCGGCGACATGACAACCAACAAAAGGATGCCTGAGATGGGGTGTTGAATGCGTACTTGGAGAAAAAAATCCTAGTAAAATGTATAGGTTTTTAAGAGCAGTTGGAATTAATTCATTGAACTTGGTAATTATTTTTAAAATGTAATTATAAGCTTTTTATTTATTTTACAATGGGAAGGATATTTTATATTAGGGTCTAGATATGTATATGGAAACTGTATCGATGTTTGACAATATAAATCGATATATATGCATTGCGATTGAGCATCAAATCGATAAAGAGATAAATAACATTTTCTAAAAGGTTTAAAGAATATTTTCAGATATTTCAAATATTAATATCCCCTTGATATTCATTTCCATTAAATAACAATACTTTATTAAATATTTGAAAGTTAAAATTAATAATAATAAATTATCCAATAAAAAAATTATACATTTTTGTTTATTTTTGTCATATTATAAACAAAAATTTAATATAATTAAATAAATAATTTCCCTGATTTTTATAGAAACATATATTTAAGTGTATTGGGTTACCGGGAAAATATATCTGAGCCCCAGTCTCTAGTTTACTCCTAGTGCATCGTTAAGGATTTATTTGGAATTCCCAGCCGTTGTTTTTAATTGTCAAAAGCATACCAACATATGCAATATGTAGTCCTCTTCTAAACCACCTTGCCCCCCTCTCTTTCTAGTCACATCTTGCTGTCTCGTTTTGGTGTGCTCTGTCAGCATTGCTTACTTTTATGGTAATAATTTCAGTTGTGGCATTAAATCAGCGGAAACGGAAATGTAAAAACGTGTTGCCAGGAAGTCATATTTCAGCTTAGACAAACGAGATATACACCGTAGAGAGGGAGAACAAGGGAGAGAGAGAGTGAGATGGGGTGATGAAGCGTGAGATAGAGCAACATGCAACACTGTTGTCAGTGGTTGCCTTTGTTGTTGATTTTGCTGTTTGCGGAGGAGACTACATCGCATTAATTTGGTTTTACAACATGGCCACACATAAAAATGAGAAATGGCTGACACACATGCCGCAAAAGCAAACACAAACACACACACACTAACATACCCGAGAAGAGCCGAAAGAGACGGCAAGTGTGGTGGGGGCGAAAGAGACGGCTAAACAGATAACAATTGCCATCAACAATATAGTCGAAATTAGCGCAAAATGAATTATAAATGCTGCCTTAATAAAAAGCTAACGCACAAAGCGAGGCCACCAGACATCAGGCAAAAGAAAGAGAGAGAGAGAAAGCGAAGAGCGAAAGAGAGGCTCCGAGGAAGTGGCAGGATGAGGAAGCAGTAGCCGCAGCTCTCCACACTGATGTAAACAGTAAAAATGTTGAATGTTCTTCCGCCGCTTTATGTGCAGCATCAAAAACAGATGCTGAACAAGCAGCCGGAGTGCAGAGCAGCAAGGCGAGCCGGAAAGAAAAGGGGATAATGGAGTAAGGACTTAGCGGCGGCAACGGGGCAGTGGGGCAGGATCTGAAAAGCCTTGTCCGATGTAATTGCACTAAATAAAGAAGCAAAAGTTTTTAATACCCCGGAATCATGGTTCGGTTTCTGGGTATATTTGTCAAAATTTTGTTGTTAAATTTTATGATCATGTTCGAACTGAATGATTTTTATATCCTTGATTAAGTGAATCATGCGATTATAGATGAATTTCAATTAAACTTTTAAGTTGTTTTTGATTTTTAAGATAATAGAATTCGCTTTGAATATGTTTATTTAAAGTAATGACATTAATTTCATTTTTAAACTATATTAATATATTTATATATAATAGTTTTAAATAAGTTATGATTTGTTAAAGAAAAATTCCTCAAAATAAGCAAGTTTTACACCATAATCTCTAATTCATTCCTGTTTTCTTATCATATTCTTTTCATAATTTCCATTTTATAATCAACTATTTGACTCTCCCCCCAGAGTAGTAATTTTTAACTTAAAACCTATTTGAACTCTTGGCCACACAACTGATTGTTATAGTTAACAGTCCGTTGGCTTTATACCCTGCTACCAGATGACAACTTTTATTAAAGCATTTAACGCTCGCCCTATCTCTGTCTCTATTACAACTTGTGTTACAAATTCGCCAATAAACATTTTCAATTTAAGTTGTATCCATAGAAGGGCTTTCGCGGATGTTTAGTCGCTGGTTTATGAGCAGCTCAACGGCTAATCCCGGACAGAGTCGTCAGCTGCCTGGCACCATGGCAGACTTAAACCTCGCTGAAATCTTAAATGCAGATGTTGTTCCCCCAAAGGGAAAGGCTAAAGGCGATGGTGGTTCTGGTTCTGGCACTGGCACTGGCACTGCTAGTGGTTTCTACTGCTGTTGGCAATTATCACATCGTGTCGCAGTGCCGGCCATAATATCCCCCCAACCGAAGATGAAGTCAAATGCTGCAAATACAACCAATCAGACGAACGGCGGCAGGATGCGCCCCTCAACGCCCATTTTAATGTGCGCACGACTTGGCTCAGGGCAAAACGCATATATATACTTGGAGAAAAATGGTTAGAAAAAAACTAAATTAAATGAAATATTTTGTGTATATTTTAGATATTTTTGTAAATTTGTTTTAAATAATTTTTCTTTACTTTTAAACATTATTTTAAAGGTATAAGGAAATAAGTAAGTATACTAAATATTTTTTCTGCGAGTGTATTAGGGCTTGGGGTGTATGGAATTGATATTGGGTCTGGTAACTCCATGAATTTTCTTGTGTTTTCAGTGGGGAAACAGCAGTAAATTGACATAAAAACCAAATTGTCCATAAAAATGTATTTCCCTTTAGCCCAGCCAAGGATCTCCCCCAGCAGTTACTTTTTTCCTCGATTTTCTCGCTTTTCTCCCTGCCTCGTATTCCCTATACCCGACGGCGATGCTTATCGATAAAGTTCAATGGCAGCTCCAGGGGGAAAGTTGCTCAGTTGGCCGGCGGAATTAGTTTCCTGCGGGGTATCCCATGGACCGGTTCCGTCAACAATTTAATCAGTTCATCGCCTCCCGGCCGCAGCAAATCCTGCTGGCCAAAAAGGATCTCAGCGCTGGCTTGTGTTTATTTCAACACCCTTTGGGGCTTGTAGTTTATTTATTTTTTTTGTTGGGCGGGTTTACTTGCCCGCCTATTGACACGAAAAATAAGTCGGCTTTAGTTTTGGTTTTATTGGCCGCATTCCGGCGGCAGGAAATTAAAAGCCATCTGGCAATGTTTTCATTTCCTTTCACCCCAAGTCACTTCATCATCTGGCCCAGAATCGATATTATGCTAATGCCTGTCTAATTATTGCCCATTATCGAAATGAACTGAACACATTTCCCATCACAATCAACATTCTATAATCGTAGTCTGCCGGCTGGCTTATTTGATGAGCCAGAAGCCTGGGCCCCGAAAATAAACTGGCTGAAATTTGACGCTGGGAGTGAGAGGAAATTATAATTTGTAAGTGGTTTTAGGGTGCTTATTCGCATGATAAATATACTTGGAAACTTTCGGTTTATTAAATTACTAAAAGAGGCTGAGAAAATACATAAAGTCCAAAGGTTTTAAGCCTTTTAAAGTAATAATTTTGTATATAAATATTTAAGTTGTCTTCATCTTTTTGTAAGCTAAATATTTTCATTACAAAATATGTCATGGTGAATAGATGAAAGTGATTGATATTTTTGATAAATCCCTAATTATCAGCTAGGCAAAACCAAAAGGCAAATCATTTCAGACGCAGGCTATTGAAGAATTTCCCACACATTTTCCCTGCATTTCCTGTCCCTTTTCTGTTTTTTTTTTGAACCAACTCCCACGTTGACGTGTGGGGACTTTGAATGGATTTTTAATAACATTGTCAGGGTGACACAGAAATGGCGTCAACATGTGCGCAGCTACCGACCCTGACTGTGATTATCACTCGACCTCCGGCCCCCAAGCCTCCCCTCTCCCCTGGTATCACGATGTCCTGACCATCGGGGGTCCTGCTAGCATACACGCACACGCACACTCGCACAGCACCATGAAAGTGTTGGACATTTTTTGTTTGTTTGGGTCTCGGTGTTTTTGTTGCACGGCTCCTGCTGTTGCTGCTGCTCTTTTTGGCCGTTCAACATGCTCATATTGGATATGTTTTGGTGGCCACTGGCCACTCCACTCCAACGCCTCATCATCATCATCATTGGGTCCATCCTTTTTTGATGAGGCGAAAAGCACTGGCCAACTAATTTCAGCCTGACATTTGCCAACGATGGCCATGACGATGATGATAATGCTGATGATGATGATGATGATGGGAATAATACCGACCATTTCATAAGTTTCGATGGCGGTTAATTTACATGGCCAGTCGGAGGATTTATTGCCACAAACTAGGCCAGCTGTGGGCAGCTAGATATTTATTACAGCCTTTGCGCTTGAAATAAGTTAATATCGCTTGACTTCTTACTCTCTGCGACGGGTGGAGGTCCTGTTTCAATGGCTTCACAGGCAGGCAGACAGTCGCAGGATATGCCTCGACCTGATGGCAAATATATTCGTATAGAAAATCATAAAAGATATACATATATTAAGCACAGCTGGTGCCGTGGGGATGAAATGTATAAAGTTCTAAGTTATCTTTTTATTGAGATTCGTATATTTATTTTTATCTACCACTTATAAAATGCAATATTAATACAACAAATATAAAAAATAGTACGTTTTCTTTAAGTAATATTTGCTAATATAATGTCATCTCCTGAGCATTATTACCCCATCTGTGGGCAAAAATAGCGAGTGCAATGAAAGCAGGCGAGAAGGCTGTTCCAGCAGACAAACAAAAGCTGGCGAAAACAAATAATCCGTTCGGTGAGCTTCATGCTCTGCTCGGCTGTCCTCTTTTGCCGTTTTGCTGTTTGCTGCTGGCTTGTGTATGTGTGTGTGTGTTAGCCAGTCTGTTTGTTTGTTTATTTGTTTGTGTTTTCCTTTCGAGGCACACGGCTCTTATCAGAATGCTTTTTGTCTGTTTCTGTTTCTGCTGCTGCCTCTGTTTGCATGCAATGCTGATGATGAGCCTCTGCAACATGTCGAGTGTGCTGGCAAAGTAATAATAACAAAAGGGCTAAGACCGAAGCAACAGAAAGAGAGACTGGGGCTTAGCAGCAACTCATTGACACGTTCCATGGCAACACTTTCGGTTTTGGCCTCCAGTCTGCCGGCTGCCTGCTGCCTGCTGCCTGGCCGCTTTAAGCCATTTACTTAGCCACACTCGGACAGATGTCAATAGCAATCTGGCTGTGTAAATGGATGCTCGACTGGCTGAATGAAATCATGCACGACTGACTTTATGCCTTTGCCATGCCAGGCGATGCCATGCCAAGCCATACCTTGCCTTACCATGCAGTCGGATTCATTTCCATTTAAATGTTACATCAATTTCGGTTTCCTCTGCGGGGGCAACAGTGCGTATGACCGGCTCTGAATGTGCATTTAATTGCATTTCAATTTCTCAATTTACCTCCATTTGGGCATATCCTGCCAAACGCAGACTGCCTGCCATTGAATTAATAATTTATCGATAAGCCGTTGAAGGACTTCGCCGCAGGCTGTCACTTAATTAGAGAGATGGTGGCAACAGGACCAAAAGCCAAACCGCAACTTTGGCCACACACACAGGTCATTTGCCTTTGCCTGATGGTTTTCCAAATTTTTCCTAATTTTCCATTTTCCTTTTTCTATTTAAATTTTTGCCAAAAGGCTAAAACGAATCACACATAAAAGTTAATTAAAATTATAAATCGAAAGCAACATCAGCTGGCTGGCCAGAAAGAGGCGTGGCTTTGATTGGCATAAAGGGGTTTAATAAGCATAAATTATGAGAAGGCTATAATCAATTCTTGCTGTTATTGTTTGTCTGGCTAACATGAAAATTGGTTGCAGCACGCAAGCCTAACGTTGGTAGAAAAAAAATAAAGCTGAAAGAAGAGCGGTGTTTAATACCCTGAAATGTGTTAGAAAATGTTGAAATTTAAATTTCTAAAGTTTCATAATAAAAAATATTAAAAGAAAATGATTCTCTCACAAAGGTTTTGTCTTTTTAAGTGTTTTATTTTATTTGAAATCAAATTTCCATATGTTTGAACAATAATTTTTAAACAAAGAGTTAAATTTTTGATTAGTTCATTTCCTTAACATGCTATTTTAACTCATCTTGTCATAAAATATTATAACCTGGCGGCTCTTTTCGTTTCTATATCTAAATATACTTTCATAAAGGGCAGCAAACTTTTGTCTGAGGTCATTTTCGGGCAGGTGCAGCAGCAACTCATCAGATGGGGGAGAGGCAGATAACAAAAGTCGAATGTTCATTCAAGTGGTCAGGTGAATTGCAAGTGAAACCACCTGAGAAAGCTCGGTAATTACAGCTCGCGTCACTCTTTATAAACCCAACGGAGGCCTGCAATTAGCCGGCCACATAACTCATCCGCCACGTGGCCTCGACGCTCTAGAAATAAAATGCAATTTGCGAAGTGAAATTGCCTGTGCTAGTTAAATTAATCTCGCCCTCATTCTCAACAGCCCGCAGGCAATTTCAAGCTCGACTTGCCAACTCATCAGCCAACAGCCAGCATCGCTCAGTTGTCAGCCGCAATCGCTGGCATTCTAATTAAGTCGCGGCTAATCATTAATTAGACACATCGAATACTCTGCTAGGTTGCTTTTTTTTATAGGTGCGTATATACTATGTATATAAAAAACGGCCCATTTAAGTTTGGTAATCGCAACAGCTTTCTAATGCCGCAAAAGCCCAAAACAAATGTCGCTTTTAATTATGGTCTTTCTAAGGATTTGACCAAGATGCACAGTAAGGAAAAGGGGATTCTAATTTGTGGGAATTTCGATATTTAAAAATATAAAAATATTTATTTATTTTTTATTTTTCCAGTAAGTTGTTAAGGTATAACAAATTTCTATTTCGAATTGAAACCTTTTAATTATATGATTTCCTTTTCCGAATTGCTAATTTCTTGGCCAGTGTGGCCATCTCCCCTGTTTGGGCTCACATTTAGCACTTCCAGGCACGCCACTGGCCACACCCAAGGATATCCGAGGTTGAAAGTGGTTGTGTGGTGTAGGGATTGGATGGGGAGAATGGTATTGGGATTAGGGTTGGGGTTGGGGCAGGTGCAGGTCCAACAACCGCTTCTGGGTGTGCTCAAGGCTAGGGCCAAATGGCTGCTCGGCTACCTGGTTGCCGAACCAAGCCGCACTGACGTGCTCTGATCGACAGGATGTCTGACGGTAGGTGGCAAGATGGGTGGTCTGCGGTTGGGGCTTATTTATAAAACGACCTTGGCGCAAATCAAATGCAAAACTTTTATGCGGACAGCCGCACGCGTCCATGTCCGCGGTCGCGTCTACGTCCGCATTTGCCTGCTCATTAAAGGTCAAAGCCGATTTGGTTTTGTTGTTGTTTTTGTTGTTGTTTTTGTTGTTTTCCCTGTTGTCTCCTTTAGGTGTGTTCGGTCCCGTGTCCTTTGTGAGGGGAATTGCGAGGAATCATACCCAAACACCAAAAAAAAATGTACAAAATAAACATACAAATATTTACACAGGGAGGAAAAGATATAAAAAATTGGTCATTAATTTAATTTTAAGGCAAATAAAACAGTCAGGGGAATTTTAAGTTTCTAGAATTTTATTCTGCCTACAAATTAATATGAATTTATTTTAAATTATTACATTTTTAGAATATATAGTTAAACACAAATTTTTACGCAATATTCCCAGTTTTTCGTTGCATATTTAAGGTGTTCTTGATTGATATACCAAATTCTTAAGGTAACAAACAAGGGATGTTGACAAATTTCTTCTTTGTGCACATGTCTGTATATTTTTCACCGTTTTTTTAACGTTTCCTTTGAATTATTTGCCATCGCGCGCTGCTCAATAAACATAATTAGCATTTTGCCACTTTACGTGGCCCAGTCACTAATGAATGACTAGGCCCAAAAGGAAACAGCCCCACAGCCCACAACAAGGCAACAAAGCAAAGCCAAGGGGCTGGGGGTAGGGTAGGCGAGGGCTCAATTGGACCTATTTCATATGCAAAATGTGGCAAAGAAGTTGATTAAAAATTCAGGAAGAGCTCAACTATTTGACAGGCACGACGCCATCTGTGGGGCAAATAAATAACAGAGTAAACTGTGCAAAGGCCACAAACAACTACACACACTCACGTGCAGAGAGGTGTGTGTGTGCGTATGTATGTGTGAGCTGTAGACACATCAACACTTGCAGAGCGGTATACAAGTGTCACTCGTGTGTAGCGCACTCAACACCAGCACTTGGCCATTGCCTCTCACAAACACCCACAAACAACTACACATAGAACAAAGTTTAGCCAAAAAGAAGTTAACAAATTAGTTAGTATTTTTACTGATTAATTAAAAATTTAATGAAATATATAAAATATTTAAATATATTTAAGAACACCTTGTCAGGTATTTTTATTTGTAAAAAATATTTATTTTTCCAAGTGCACAAACGTATTTAGCAGGCAAAAGGTCTACCCTCTCTCATATACACATACACACACTGGCACCGGGCACACTCATTTAGTGTCGCACACATGGCGTATACGTGTTGCCTGCCTGTGGTCGTGCCGCAGAGTGTAATTAAATATTTTACAGGCAATCTACATTCTTGAGATAAACTCAGCTTTATATATGTGCTCCATCAGGAGCCACAATGGGAAAATGTTTTTAAAAACGGAGAAACATGCAAAATGCTAAGCAAGTACAAAGTTCGGTAGGGGTCGGGACCGATTTGGAAATGCTCTTAACCAAATGGAAAATGTCACAATGAAATACAAAATATAATCCTAGCTAGACACTGTCTTAGAGGAGATTAAAATATATGTGAAAACTAAAGGTGTCTGCGGTAAAACTAGGGAATTTATAAGAGGCTTAGGGAAGTATTCTTGTTTTTTCAAGGCTATAAATTGTTTAGTGATCTTTTTTATTTGAAAAATAAAGATAAATACAAAATATTCTTCTGGTTTAAACTTAATACTTAAAGTTTTTATTTTAGATAACTAAATTCACAAAAAGTATGATATAAAAGTAAATTGTTTCAACCTAAGACCTAATAATATCTTCTTAAAATATTTCAAAAATTTGTATTCCACTTTGCTTATTATTTTATCAATTTCTCTAACAATCAAATTCAAAGCTATTTTAAGAATACAATCCTATAAGATGTAATCTTAATCTTATTTGTTCTTGATTTGTATTGATATTACTATTGATTTGTATCCCTTATACTAATTTTCATTCATTTTAAAATCTACCAATTGGCTGCGAAAGTCGACGAACTCGTTTAAATGTCGGTCCCAAAAAGGACAACATCATAAGATACCAGATTAATGTTTGCAGCTCCCCCAAAACAGACACTCAAACACACACACAGAGCCGCATATGGGAGCACCCAGAAGGATATTGCGCTTAGGCTGCAATATTTCGAGGGCTCGTCCTGGGCCCACACACACACACAAACACACGCAAATATGGCTCGTCGAAACATTTTTCGGGGCATAAGTCGTCGTTGTGGAATTTAGATTAGTGCCATTTAACTTTTTAGATTTACAAATGTTGCATGAAAAGATAATCGGCTTGCCCTTGTCCGCCAGCCAGCCATAGGACATGGGATACGGGACACGGGAGACACAGTCATGGGCAGTTTTGTGGTTGCTGCCCCTTTGCAACCTCAGAATCAGAATCAGCCTCATCCAACTACCCCAGCCAGGTCCTTCGTTCTCGTCCTACCGCCTGCGTCTCAGATCCTCCGACTGCGTTTGAGTTGCGGCATTGTAACAGGTTTTGAGGCGTGCTTTGGGTTTCTGCGGCTTGGGTCCTGGAAATATGGAACTGGAGATGGAGCCAGACCCCAAATTGGATTTCGTTGTTGTCTCCCAGTTGGGCACATATAAATATATATGTATGTACATACTACATATATAGTGTGCGTGTGCTTGGACTCGGACGCGTGTTGGTAATTGCGCTTTGAGGTTGTAATTTGTGAATTAAAACTGTCAACAGTAAAATGCGGTGCGTGTGGCAGTGGATTTAATAAGCAAATTAAAATGCAGCATTGTTCACAGTAATGACTCGCAAATAGACTTGTTTTCGTTTTGAAATTTGGTAACAGCTCTCTTAAAGGGGTAACTTACTTCATTTTAATATAAATACCATATTACTCTTTAGATGATATTAAATGTAGGTAAATATTTAATTAAGTATTACTCGATTTAAATTTTATAAATTTAATAAGCAAATTGAAAAGATGCCTTGCCTCTTAGTCATAACTCTTTATTTTTTGTTATTGCCTTTCCTTGAGCAATTAACTGAGAATTTAATTTGCCTAGGCTAATCATTTCGCCCTACAAAATCTAATTAAAGCTGCATTTGCATTGGAATTTCCGTTATGTCCTTAATTAATAAGTTATGCTTTTACCCACTCACTGCTAAGCAAACAGCGAGTATAAAACAGGGGGAAAAACAAGAGAAAACTGTTTTTTAATTGCCTGCAAAAAGGGTTTACAAGAGGTTGTATGGGGTGGCATATACACTTGTAGTAGTAGGCCGCAGCTGCTCCTCCGGCTTAAAGGATGAGGGCCCGGCACAAAGTCCACATGAACTGACCACTTGAGCTGGCCTAATTGGCTGGCCAAGTGTTGGCTATTTCGGAGCCTGAACTCCAAGGTCTCTGGATGCGGTTACCCACTGACCATCGAGCAATGGAACTTATTTACTTTTGCCTGTGGATAGAAAATGGTTTTCTAAATATCAAAAGAGCACTAAAGAAATTGTGTCAAATTGAAAGTTGAGTTTTTATTTAAGCTGTTGCAAATACACAGATATTTTCAAGCATTTCTGTAAGCATTAAAGATACACATGCATGTAGATGTTTCGTAATTAACTTCCTTCCCAAAAAGCAGACTCCATTAAAGTGAAGGGGGGCGTGGCAATGCGATGGCTATCCAAAATTCCAAGGCAACACTATGCGTGTGCGAAAAAAATACATCCATTCAGCCGTCTGTCCAGTTGAAATGTGGGGCGTTAGAAAAGGGTTACGCCCCCCGTTATAGCCGACATGTGAATTAGCCGGCATTAGCTGGCAGCTGCTGGAAATGGCGGCGCCGGAAACGGAAATGTAAGAGCGTGTTCGAGCAGAAGCCCATAATTTTGCATGAGCAAAAGGCAGAGGAAACAGTAACTGAAACAGAAACATTAACATCAACTGAAACATCAACTGGAGCAGCAGCAACAAACATTGGCAGATAACAGACTCGAGTTCAGTCGCATGTGAGCGCACGTGATAAGAATTCACAGGTGCGAACACGCGCAGCCAGGTATTAAATATGTCGAACATCGTTCGCAGTTCACTCATCAAATGAGCATTAGAAATTGAGAGGAGAATGTGTTGGTAAATGGGAAATTAGGGAATTAGCTTGAAGAGCAGCTTATAGCATACATTTCAGGCAATTTCAAATTTCGGTCATCAAATAAACATTTTGGTAAGTAATTTTAATGACAGTTGGAGTTTTAGTTAATTTACTTCTAATTTAGAATATTCGAATCATTTTTGTAAACCTTAAAGAGTTTTTGAGAAAACCTAAAACTAAAAAATATTTTCTGACTAAGAGTCATGTACTTTCTGTATTTTTTAACAAAATAAATAAGGTTCTAAGTAAACCCCCCAGAAATTCTAGGCCATACTTTAAAATATATGCCTCTCTGCCACCGTTAATCTTCCGAGTAAAGATGGATTACCAAAAGCCTGAGCTAAAAATGATTGACCTTGGCAAGTTAACCGTCCTTTTCCGTCCTCCTGCGTTTCAAATATAATTAGTTTTGCACTAACTGGGGCGTAAAACGAAACTCAGACACATAACACAGTACGCCCCCAGATCGAACTTAGCCGAACCGAAGCGAAGCCTTTGCCTGGCCCCCTCCCCAACACAGAAAATCATTAAAAATATTTGCCTGCACGCGCTGAGCCGCCTCGTCATCCAATCAGCCATCGACTTCTCAGGATCCCTCCACCACTATGCCTTCCACCGAAATCGACACCACAACCACTAGCCTTCCTGCTCCTGGCCATCGGGCCAAAAAAAGGGGAGAGAGGGCCGAAAAGAACCCAATTTGGGGCATAAAAATTGTTGCTTACTTGGCAAAGATGTTTATCACACCGTCGGGTGGCTGGATAAAAAAAAAATAAAGTGGGAAACACTAAGAGGGAGACTTTAGCCGAGATGCTGCACAGTGGTCCACTGGAACAGAAGGTATTATCTACCCTAAGGATTCAATAAAAGCTGCTTTAGTATTTATGAATAACTGAAGCTATTAAAACTTATTAATCTCTGACTATTATTTTGTTTTAAGTGTCTTAAAACTTTATTATGCATTTTTTTAAGGTTTTTAATTATGGTGAAAGGTAAGGCGAAGGTAATGTAAAATCCTTAAATCTATTTGCTTACTGAAGTCTTATTCTTTCTATCAAACAATAATTTAGCACTTTCATATAATATTAAAATTGTATAAAGTTCTGAGACCAACTTCTGAAAGCCTTTGAACAGAAAGTAATCAGTAAAAATGTATAATTTTTGCCTAAAAGAATCTTCTTCTTGTGTTTGGCCAAATGGAAAATATCCACTTAACATATTACCAACATATTCAGTACATTTCTTTAAAAAATGTTTATGTTTGCTACTATTTAAATATCTTATGGTACAAAGATATTTTAAACAATTTTTTCCCTACCATTATAAAATTCAAATGCATTGCAATACTACGACATTTTTGAGACCATCTCGAACCACTGTGCTGTGGCCAGTGCGGTTGGCAATGTAAATATTTTGCCATTTGGGCTTTCTCTTGGATTAGTTTCATTTATTTCATCATTTGCGCGTCTCACTAAACGCATGCAGCGGCAGCGCCTTATCCGTACAGGCACGAGTCCAGCGTTCTGTGTTTGTGTCCTGTCTGCGGAGAGAGAGAGCAACGCCCGGACTTTTGGTGGTCCGTGGTCGGTCGGTTGGCGGTCCGGTGGGGGGATAAGAATTTAATCAGGCCGCTGGGGACTCTAAAGCGCCGCCCGCCCGCTGCTAACGCAGAAATGTAGGCGCTGCCCAAATACAGGAACAACAAAAATAGCAAACGGAAACCGAGAACAGAAATTTCCTTAAGCGTAATGCTACACAGGAAAAAAAACTATATTCCTAACTCTCTTGCTTTATTATTTTAGAAAACCTTAAAAGGAACAGTTATCTTTTCCTAGAATCCCTATTATTTCCTTATTTTATTACAGACTTTTATAATATAGCAATTTTAGTTTAAAATAGAAGCTCAACAATTACTAAATAGAAAAAATATAAATATAAATATTTTCCCCTGTGTAAAAAATATTGCCCCGGAATGATGACGATGGCGATGACGAGGTCCGCCCGCCAAAAGGGAAGTAGTTGGAGGGGATTTGGCCTCGTTGCTATTTGATTTTTCCTTTGCACTCTCCTTTTTTTTTTTTTGCTCGACGCCTTTATTATTCGTTACAAGTGTGTGAAGTTGTAATTTAAGTGTGTGGGGAGGGGCACCGACACGCCCACCGCCCATTAAACGCCGCCTCCGAGTGCCTTGAATGCCGCTCGAGGGGACATTGATTTTCCTCTCCGTATTTTTCCGTTTTGAGCCCAGGCATGCCTTTAAAGCAAATTCCTTCCCAATCAGTTTCAGTTGCGTCTTGATTTTCGCTTTTGATTTCAGCGGGTTTAGTTGGAATAGGGGGGAGCGCGGAGAATAGAACCCCGCCTCCCAGAGATATACCATATCCCGCAGCCCATATCCCATGGCCCACATCAGCTGACATTGACGAGTGTCAGGCACATGTCCGCCGCATTGCCGGCGACTGAGTTGGCTTAAGCGTGGACACAGCTGGACATCGAGTGGCCGAATCGGAAGTGAGAGGGAATGGACAGAGGATCCAGCAGCAGGATGGACCACAGGTGGAATGAGCGGGTATCGTCGTTGTCCTCGGGACTCGCTTTTGCCACTAACCTCCCCCCCCACATAGTGGCTGAAAAGTTTTCAGCTTGGCTTTATGGTGGCTCTCTTTACCACTACGACATATTGAATAAATTCATTGGAAATTTTTTCGCTTGATTCGTGTGTGACTTGGCAGGGGTTTCCCTCAAGGGGTTTCATTTTCTGTGAAATTATTTATTCGATTTTTGTCTTTTTGTGAAAAGTATATTGAAGGGTAGTTGTTGAGCATGTACAAAAAATGAACCGGTTTCCCAGTTTAAAATAAAAAAACTATTTATGACTTAAATGTATTGTTTAATTCTACCTAAAAATAACTTACAAAACATTTACAAAATGCATTTATTATAGAATAGTAAATATGTTTCTATAACAAGAATAATATTATATATTCATTTAAATATTAGAAATTTGTATTTTTTATTACAAAATATATTTGGAAATTTTTAAAATTATGAATTAAATTTGCTAAGCATTTGTTGGTAAATTTGGTTAATAAATTCATAAAAGAAAGTACTTTCCGTATAAATAAAAAATTAATAATTGTCTTATTATACTTTATTTCTCCATTAATGAGAGTTTACAAAATATTTAAGTAACTTTAAATAAAACAAATTATACAAAAACATACTAATAATTTGTAAACTGCAGTTTTTAAAACAAAGGCAATATAATTGTTTGTAATACATTCATAATTTTGCAATCAAATTGGCGCATTCCCTGTTAATTCAGTAACAACAAACCATAATTGCGTAATGAAACATAACTAATTCATCCTGCAGTATGCGCTTCCCATACTAATTTTAAATTGTGTGCAAGACCAATTGTGAAATGATTGCCGTTTGAATAATTGAACCGGAAGCATTGGCTGCCTGCCCATTGGTAAGAAAAGGTTAAGGAACTCTAGCAATCGGGGCAATATTTCCTCGAATTGAGGCATTAAATAGTGATTGGTTCGACTGACTATTACGGGATGTTCGTAATGTCTCATGGCCTTGATCTGGCCTTTAATATGAGAACAATTTTCCAGTTGGATTTGCTTCTACCTGGCTTCGAGATGGGGGTTCTCGGTTCTTGGTTCTCCGCCAGTCAGCTGGTCGGTGGATGGCAATTATTTTTAGCCCATTGTGTGTATTTGCCTCCACGCGGACCGACTGTCTGCAGGGTTGAGTGTTTATTTTCGCCAATCAATATTCCACATACTCCCAATCGATATGGGCGCACGAGGCGTATGATTGATCTAATTGATGGCCAAGATTGATGGCGCAATCTCGGCAGGTGTCCCCTCAGTGTCAACCATAAATCTCAATTGCATGCGACTTACGTGCACGGTCTGGGTTCAACTGCAGCACTGCATTAAAGTTGAATCGTTTTAAACTTTTGAATGTGGAAACTTCTTTATGTTATCACGAATTTTAACCGGGGGAAACCCCTTGGCAGTTCTTCACTCGAAAAATGGCGTTTTGTCAGCGATTCGCGGGCGATTTTGCGAGCGGTCAGCGAGCGACTGAAAACGCGACTTGGCAGTCCAAAGGACGAGCGAGGACTGTGACTCTGCGGCGGCTGACAGTGTCTATTATTCAGGCAAAAGGCCGCAGGAGCAGCAGCAGCAGCAGCAACAGAAACCAACACGGCCAAGGCGGAGCAACTGTTGGTCGTGCGAATCCCGCTTACGATATTCGTATTCCGTTCGGATTCGCGTTCGGCTTTTGGTCCTCGGAAAGCGGGTCGTCCTTCGTCCCTATATTTCTTGCCGTGTCGTCGGCAGCTGTTTAACTATTTTTCGGTTAGTTTTCCGCAGCGCTTGCAACTCAATGACAAATTGTTGCATCTCAGAAAAATCCGCCTCCATCCATCCGCCAAGCTCACCTGTGTTTTTGTCATTTGAATCAATATCACTTGTTTACATATTTTGGCCTTGCAACAGGGTTAGTTTTCTATGAAAAGAAATGTGGTTTTATTAATACAGAAATTTTGAAATTATTGAAAATAAAATATTAATATTTATTCTTATCTATAATAACAATCATGTTTTCGTTTATTAATTTTTTATTATGAAATACTAAGTGCATTTTCCAACTAGAGTATTTCCCTTTCCTTAACTCTCTTGTTGCTTCGAAAACAGTTTCAAGTTGCATACTTTTGAGCGCCTAAGCGAGCGGAAACATGCACTCTTTGACTTTTAGGGAATCAGTGGACATATTTTCTTTTATTTTCACTTTTTTTTGTTCGCTAAATGGCTTACCGGGCGTTTTAAATTTATTGCACAACATTCAGCATTATAAAACAGCATCAACGAGCGAACTGATAGCGAAAAGTTTAATGGGAAATGTAAATGTAACGCCATTGTATGACATACGACAATAAAATGGAATGGAACAGAAACAATAAACCGATGGATGCCAGACCCAGGATTCCAACACAGGTTGTTGGTCCCATTTCCCCTCTTACTCGCACTCCTTCCGCACCTCTCTATCACTAGGTTACACTGAAAAATGAGTAAAATCAATTCTGATTAATTTAAAAACAAACAAAACAAAAAAAATCTTTGATTGTTTTTTTTGGTTTTTAACCTTTTTCTTTTACCAAAATACCAAAAATATCTTTTCCAAAGAACAAGATTCTAATATTTTTTTATTGTTACTATTTATATTTAAATTTAAGTGAATACATTTTTGGAAATATTTTTCTTTGTGTCTACACATCTCTCTTCCTATTTCCCTAGTCACCGCTCTGGTTTTTTTTTACTTTATTTGCTGTTATTTTTCTGCGGCTGCGGCCATAATTTACAATAACAACAACCCAGATAGAGGTAGAGGTGATGTCGAAACAGGGGGGCGTGGCAGTAGCCAGGAGAGAAAGGGGGTGGTAGGCAGATAGAGAAATGTGAAGCTGAACATGAAAGAGTCTAACAATGTGGCTGGCCCCGGCTTGTGAGGCTGGCGTTTTGCATTCGATGGATGAAAAGCGGGGACAATACACTTGAAAAAAAGTCATTCCTAAATAAAAAAAATCTTAAATAATGTTTAATAGTATAATAATACATAATTTAAGAATTTTATCTTAAAACAGTTTCTTATAAAAAAAGGCTTGGAATTCTTAGATTTCCAGGGTTTTTTCTAGTGTATTTTCCCAAAGGATGGAGACCCGGCATAAGGGGAGCTCTAGGAACCGATAGCTGCGTTACCGTTAGCAGTCTAAAACGACGAAGCCATCGAAATCGCGCCATGCAGTTCTTGCGACTTCAGAGTCAGATATTGTATTTCATGGCGTCTCGCTCGATATGTCACGCGATTGTGTGTGTGTGCCCCCAGAAGTATATATACTTATTTGTGTGCGTGTGTGCGCCATAATTCAATTTCAGAGTAAGCCCCCATTCCAACCCATACATACATACATACATCCTCTTCCTGCCCACAGCATCCCAATGCCCCATGCACATGAGGCATTGATCTGCGCTAGCAAAGCGCCTTTATGTTTTATGCGTGCGGCTGAAAAGTTTAACGAGGCATAAACAAACACGGCCAGCAATGGGGCTATTGTCGTTGACTGAATGAATGAAAGTTGGCCTTATGATATACGGTGTGCCCAGGGATAGACATTATTTAGATCTATCCCGGAAGCGGGATTATAATCGTTAAGTGTATGGTATAGAGTTGGGAATACATTTGCCGAATTTCATGGAATAAAGAAAGATTTATGAATTTGATTTCTATTTTTATAACAAAAACGATTTAGGCAGAGACAAAGTTTTAGTTATCCAAAAGTTAAACAAAAAAAAGCAATTTCATTTAAATTTAAGGTTTAATAAATTCTAACCTTGGGTTTTTAAAATAATTTTCCCAAGAAATCGCCTAACAAAAGTTGTTCTTCTGAATAATTTCAAGGAAAGTGAATTGCGCGAATTGAGCAACTCAAAATCAACATTCGTAATAAACTTGGGCAACTTGAATTTAATTGAAAATCACGAGTTATTAAATCCAACAAGGCGTTCTATTTGTGCTTGTGGGATGTCTACAATTTCAGTTAAATCAATAAAAGCTTAGCTACAATGAAAGCCACATGTTTTCTAATTATGCTTTATTTTTATTTTTTTGTGAAATGAAATTCGATATTAAAGTATAATTTGGTTCGTCAGGTGCTTGGCATTGAGTAAGTAAAAGGTAAATTGAATTATTTTAGAGCTTAGTAGAAAAAATGAAATTTACTTCTTATCATTCTATGAAAATTCTTAAAGTATTTTCCAAACTTTTTGACCCAGTTGCAAAATACCAACCCATTGATTTTGGAATTATTTCAGCGGTTCTCCCTTTGCACCTGGTGATGTCGCAAACTGTGGAGCCCATGTTAAAATTGGCTTATCCATAATCCAATTAGCCAGGCCAGATAGCGCCGTGTCACGGCCACATCCTCCTTACATAAACCATATGTTTCGTCACATGCAATTTCCAAAGCAATTAGCCGGCACCCATCACCTGCCCGATGCAACATCCTTCGCTTCTATTCCACTCACACACATGCCCGAATATGCTAGAATGTCCTTTCATTTGCCTGCAGCCTGTTGCTGGGATCATGGAAATGTGCCACAGTGCTGGCTGTTGTGTCCCCAGAAATAAATACTTACTTGAATATTTTAGTTTTTAAAATTGTTTCTGAATTATTTTCAAACTCGTGTTCACTGCTTTTAATTAATACTTTAATTTATTATTTTAACCCGTTTTGCTTTTATTTTTGTTTGTGGCCATCACTAGTGTATGCCTTGGGAATTGAATTTGTCGCGCATCGAACAAACTTGGCAATTCAATCAACGTGCCAGCTGCCAACTACCCATTCTCCAAACCATTTCACCTGCTATTTTTTTCCTGACCATGAACCTGACCATCGACCATTGGGGGCTGTCTTCTTCGAATGACTTTTGGCCAACGCCGCTTATGGCTGGTGTTGCTGTTGTTCGCTTGGCTAATTGAATTGCCCTGTTTGTCGCCTGTTTTGTGTTTGTCCTCAACGGGAGCAGTGTCAAAAATTACGCATACGCCCGGTTGGCGCGCATTAAGCCGTTACGGCTAATGAAGCTCACGAGATTGACGGGCCAATTATGGCGATGATGGCAGCGCCATTGTTTCCGTTTCCGCTCCATCCCAGCAATTGAATTACATTGAAAACTTCGTTAGGCTCGTTAGTGGAACGGGCGCGCCCTGCGCTCTCCCGGCAACTTAAAATGCAATCAATGCCAGCTTGGCATTCTTTGTTGCAGACTTAATCTCGATTAAATGATTTTTTATTGATACCATGAAGTGGTACGAGCACTCACACGTATAATATACACATAAATGCACTTGGAGAATTTTTTAAAGATTTTAATTGAGCTTAAAGAAAGGTGCTGGAAAAGGACAGAAATAATTAATGGTTTATGGTACTTTAACTGATTAAATAGGTACCTCTATATACTTAACACTCTTCTTATAGATTAAATAATAAAATATTAGTAAAAATGTTTTATTTTTTTTTTGCCAGCGCAGCCACATATATTTCCGAGAATTGGCACAGTTTGAGGCACTTGGGGAGGTTCGGGTTCTGGTACTTTTCCCCCTACCAAGGGCAAGAGAGTGGCCGGAGTAAATCCCGGCAGATTGCTTGCTCTCGTAACGCTTTTTATTTTCCCACGCTATTCTTTTTCCTTTTTAATTGATGTTGAGCGGTGATGGGTTTTCCGTCAGCCTTGCCAGGCGTCGGGATTAAACAGAGCGTTTTCAATTTGCAGAAATAAAAATAACAATGGACAGCCGAGTAGCATAGGTGGTGGTGGTGGTGGTTGCCACTCGGCATTGACAATCCAAATTGAATGGCAATTTGATTTTATTGAAGTGCAGCAGCAACGCAACTGGTGGGCCCTGTCAGTGCACCGAGCGAATATAATATTTCAGTTGACCAGGCAACCAAATCACAAGAAATTCACTCTGGCTATAGGATCTCGTGGCTTTAGGATATCCGGATTTTTTGCAGGATTTCTTTCTCTACTTTTTTTGCCCATTGACGCCTGCGGCACGTACTCGTGTTTCTGTGTTGGGCAACTTGTCGGGCTCTAAGGCAGTCACATCTTTATCCTCCATGCCTGCATGGTCGTCGTCCTTGTCCTCGTCCTTGTCATGCTGAAAATATAATTAAAGTTTTTGACAGTTATCTCGGGCCAACAATGAATGAATGCCCATTCTCGGTGTGATTAATGATGTCAGTCTGGCAAGTGGAAAAATAAAATAGAATTAAATCTAGAGCGAAGTTAAAAGCGGCCCTGGGGCATGGCATCGCATTGAATTGAATCGGAATTACTTGATCATTTATGCTAGATTATGATAATCGCATCGAAAATGTCCAACCGCAAAACAACTAGCCAGGACATTATTTGGTCCCATTTGTTATCCACGAATTCGAATTCCGCACATGTCCGAAAGTATGTCCATGTGCAAGCAATTTACATTTTCATAGAGCTTTGTGCGGTTGTGGTTGCAATTAAATGAGAATTCGGCATTTGGTGGTCGCTTATTGTGGCTCTAGAAATATTCTGTGTGAAATTGTGACCAAAAATGTTATTTTTGGCATGTTTTTGGGTAAGACATTAGTTGCTTAATTTTGATTGATTGCTGTAATCTTTTAATGATCTTTGGTATTTCATGAGGATTACAAAAGTGAAGATATATTTTTCGTGCCATTTAATGTCCAATTTCTTCTACAAGGTTTAATATTAACAATGAAAATTGCATTGGCTTACCTTAAACCCTTTTCGAGGCACTGCAAATTGAAGATTTTCGTTCTTGACTGGGATTAAATTTACAAAAGTGTCACTCTCCATTTGCGACACTATATATCTTTGTCTTTGCCTTTGCAGTGTCTATTTGCGCACCTTTGGTTTCGACTTGCAGCTTTGTTAATTAAAAAATCTCCTGGAAATTAGAGAAGTCAGACGGGTAATTAGGACTGACAGCCGCAGGGCCGACAGAGCACACACACACACGCGGTCAGACGGATCAGACGGATTTTGTCCTGGATTTGGCGTTAATTGGCTGCCGTTGCGTGGCAACCTAACTGAAGTTGCAGTTGCATCTCGGCAGCTAGTGGATTGCAAACAAATCGCAAACATGGCCACACACGCCAACTCGCGTGGAGAGAGAGTAGTCTAAGAGCTTCAAAGACTAACTTTTACATAAAACTTTATCTGCATTTTCAGTGGAAAATGTAGAAAGTGGACTCAAAATTGAGTTGTTGTTGGAAAAATTGAATTAATAACAGAATTTAGGCAAGGTTTCCTGGGCAGATGATTTCATTAAAACAGTCGGAGGCTGGAACCCACACTGCGTATGCGCAATGGTTTTGCCAGCGGACTTAACTTGGCTTTTGTGGCACTCTGTGTTTGTGGATGTGTGTTTGCATGTTTAATATGCAATGGCTAGGCTTATCCTTGGTACAAGGAAATCCTTTTACACCATATTGAGTTTTGTTGTTGCCGCTGCCTGCGGCATCCCTTATTACATTAAAGAAAAATGATTTAAGCGCGCAGTGCGCCTGCAATTAGCTTTAAATATTTATGCCCCCGAGTGTCAATACAGCGCCAAGTTTTCATCTCATTAGGCCGGAGTTTGTGAAACATTTTATGAAAAAAGAAAAACAACTAAAACCGAAGGGAAATTAGAAAGTTTGGTAGCCTGGCAACTGCACCTTAAAGGGATTTCCGCTTGAATTTGCAGGGTGCTGCTCATGCTCCTCCCTTTTAGGATATCAATTCTTGCTCGCTTGTAGCTTTCAGTTGCCATTCTCCAAACAATTAGCAACCGAAAGTGGGCCAAACAAACTGTCAAGCCGGCAAACATCGAATCAGACCATCGAAGTGAAATGGAAATGGTGAATGAAACTGTTACTAAAAACGAAACTTGTGTTTTGCATTCTCCTCTCATTTTTTCTGCTGTCTGCTTGTTGGGGTCAAGCACAACAAAAAAAAAAGCAAAAATAAAACTGTTTACGACACGAAAACTTCTGGCTGATGATGATAATGCTGATGATTATTATGTAAATGGGTAAAAGTGCACAGGAAACAGGTAATAAAGAGGTTAAAATAATTTAAATAATTAATTATATAATTTTGTTTAGCATTATGCACTCGGATAAAAATCAGAAAATCATATTTTAAGGTTCTTTTGTATGGAAAAAGTAAGAAAAATTGTATTTTTATGAAGGAAATACATTTACTAGTTGATATTTGATACGCAAACCTCGAGCCATTCCAATAAACATCATCAATGAATATACTTTTTGCTGACTTTTAAAACCTTAGCTTTGTTATAACATACTCCCAAAATTCCATACACAAAACCAATACTGAAGAGCTCTTATTTTCTTTGAGTGCCCCGGCGAGTGGATGCTTTGTTCCGATGTGCGGTCTCTGCCAGGGGCCATGTTTTATGTGGCCCACGGAGCGTATGCGTAACGAGTGCACAAGTGGCCATCGTTGGCTGCCCGTGGGCATACAAAAGGAATCGTTTTGCTTGTCATTTCGCCGATTCAATTAACGCAACAACTCGAAACAAAGAGGGAGGGACAGGACACAAAAAGCCAAAGCTCTTCAAATCAGGAAGCCCAAGGTGCCTCCACTCGCTTTTAATGGGCAATTACATTTTAATGAGAGTTCTCTGCCGCCGCACCTCCTGTCGATAAATGCAAATTTTTGGCCAGAATCAGCAGAGGCTGAACCTCACCTTTAAAATCGTGCCAAAGGTCGCCTTAAAGCCATAGGGTCAGGACACAGGAACACTTGTGCTCCCAATTACATTGTCAGTGGTGTGTCCTGTGCCTTTTGCCTTTGTATGCAAATTCCGCATTCGCATCGTCCAACGTTATTAATTTCGAGCCAAGAGTTTATGTGCTCCGGTCCCCGCCTCCATATCGAACGCTTGACACATCAAAGCCCCGACCTGACAGAAGCACACGCCCTTTGCGTATTTTTTAAATATGCGTGTGCGATTAAAAAAAAAAAGGAGGAATCAGTTACTGTAACAGCCGTAACGGCAACTGAATCAGAAACAAACATTAAAGGACCGACCGGCCGGCGCTTTCAATTGGAAAAGCCGAGAAAAACGGGGCGGCAAGCAGAAATATAATGAGTTTTGCTTGCTGCTCACAAACAGGCTCTGATACTGGCCATGGCCACACTCTGACAAGCGCTGACACTTTTCCGCTTTTCCATTTTTCCATACAAGAGGAGGCGGTGTCTGTGTGCTTAAGCGGGATAAATGTACATTAAAAAAAGCTGTTACGGGATTTTAGAATATTTTTTATGGCAATAAAGAGTTCAGACCTAAGAAATTGAGAACAAAAACTAAACTTCTATCTTGTATTTTTATCGCTTTGTTTTTTTCTTAATAATATTTTTTATTATTTTCTTTTTTTTTATTAAAAAATAGTTTATATTTTTTGTTCAAGTGCAGAAGTCTGTTGAAGGTCTCCATAATGTTGATGGACACTCGCTTTGATTTGCTGCTGCTGTTCCTCGTGTGGCTTTTCTTTTGCCAGTTATATCCGCACTAACGACTTGCCAGTTGATGTCATACGTGCGGTTTCATCCGAGGACAACGACACCGATACCGACACTGGTGGCATCACCTCCACTCCTGGCTGGTATCATCCTCATCCGCATCCTCATCATCATCATCATTGCTCCCGACTGTTTGCGATGTCCTTTGACACAGTTCATACAGTCCCAGGTCCCAGGTCCTCATTCTCTTTAGGCAGCATCACATTTAAAATCAATTTCATGGCCCGTGCCAGGACGACGGACGACTTACAGAGCCGCGCATAGAAAATCCCTGTTTTTGTGCCTCAGCCGCAAATGCAAATATAAACATATGTGATGCCCACAAAAAAGAAATCCTTTTCAAGCTGTAAATATTTCCCTAACGTCGCCAAGTCAAACAACCGGGTGTTGTCGTTTGTGAAAGTCAAAGGACACATTTTGTTAGTAAATATGTTTTTATTTTGATATTAAACTAACATAATAGATAAACATTTCCCTAGAAAACAAGGTCAAATATATAACTAATTAACTTAAAATTATACTATTCACATTTAAAAACTGCCTACATCAACTGTTTTCATAGTTTGAAATCTGTTTGGATGTCCTTACAACAAAAATACCATCAGTTGAGGAAATTAATTATCAACAAAAACTTTACAAATATTTTACAACCTTGCCTTTACCTAAAAATAAATATATACATGCCTTTAAATAAATGTTATTCATCTATTATCGGCGCCAAAAGAGCATTAAATCGTCGACTAATGCACAAAACTTATGTAAAATATTTTTTATTTTCGTTTCATAAGCCTTTCACTTCCAGTGAGTGAGTATTTATGTCTAAAAGCCCACAGGAAAGGTCGTTACTGATAAGTCGTCAGCCACTCAGTCAGTTGGCCATCGGCTGCATCAAGTATACGCCCCGTTGTTCGATGGAGCCGGGCAAGCAGTGCAATGCACTCTCTGCTAAGGACTTCCGGTAAGACGGATTTGGGCATCATTCAGTTTCCCGTGAACTCCAATTAAGCAGCTGGCAAAATGCGAATTGCTTCAAGTTATTTGGCAATCCTGAGGCACCTGTTCCTGGTGTTCTGTGTGTTTTTCTTGCCACTCACAGAGACTTTTGCTCGTGTGCCAAGAGCAATAAAAGTTTGCCGTCCCGACCGACGACGATGGCAGGCGGAATTATTCATTCGACATTTAAGTGTCTGCCGACACGTGCAATGTAAAAGTTTTACACACCTGCATACATTACACAATCCCGGGCATAAGCCATTAAAGGAAAGCGGAGCTTAAAGATGCCGCACACCATCGGTGGGTGGAAAGTGGGAAATGGGAAACGACAAATTGGCTGCTTTTCATCTGCATTGGGGCCAAAGAATATGCATATGGAATTAGCTGATGGCCAAAAGCAATCGATTTGATTAATTTTTAAAATGTTAAACTAAATATTTATTTATAGAAGTTTATAGTGGGATGAATTATTGTAATTTTATTTAAAAGTTAAAGCTAAAAAAAAGGTTAAACAATTTGTCAATCCATTAACTAAAGATCAGCCTTGAATACCTCTCAAGTTCGCTTGAAAAATCGTTGCCGAACGATGACAAATTGGCCCCCTTTCATCTGCATTGCTTACCTTTTTGGCCAATGAATCTGCATATGGAATTTTCTGATGGCCAAAAGCAATCGATTTTCATCTTCGGTCTCCTCTCTTTTTTTTCGGCGGAACGAAAGTGATTTCCTGCCAGGCATTGCCGCCAAAAACTTCATCAAGCTGCCATCTCTTATCGTCGGTGGAAAGATGATGTAGACATTGCCATCTTCACTCCCCGCTCCCACTTTTGTGGCTGCATGCCTGGAATATCTTCCGTTTCCGCAGTTTTGATGTCTTCCTCTTGTTGGGCGGAGGGAGGGAGGAGTACAAGGAGCAACCGGCAGTGCCGCAGCCAGTAAGTGCCAAATAATAACCGAGTGTTGGCAAAACAAATCGAAGAGTTACAAATGCACAAAATAAAAGTAAATCGAAACCGCAAATTCCCGGAGCCCACAGCATACAGTATATTTGATGCAACCCGAAAACACTCAACTATGAATGCGATTTTCATGTAAATCCAATCGGCTTTGGCACGTGCACGACCCCAAAAAACCAAACAACAAAAAAATAATAAAACTAGACAATAAGTTTCGCCTAACACCGGCTGTAAAAATAATCAATGTTTTTGGTAAGGGGAAGCACATAAAAAAGCAGATTGCGGTTAACAATTGTTGGCATTTAAGGAAAGTTTTAGAATGCGTGAAAAAGGTCACCTGTGTTGGTATTTGATGGGGTTTACTTTTGGTTTTTAATCTTAAATATTAGATAATTATAATAACCAAGAAATTCTATAGTAAAAACTAGGTTTTTATAGACTATGAACCCGTTACAGTAAACTTAAGCTTAACTTTACTTCACTTTACACAAGAAGTAAATTCCTGGATAACTTGACAAATTATTAAGAAGTCAAAATCCCAATCCTAATAAAATAAATACTTGTACCATTTTCAATAGAGTAACAAAATGATCTAATAATCAATTTGTGGAATGGGAAAAAAACCATAAAAAGTCAGATTGCGGTTAACATGTGACCGCGCGTTTTATGGGCGTTTAAAAACGCGCGAAGAGGGTCACCTATGGTGCATACTTTTATGTGGCATACTTTCGGGCTAGCCATAAAAAATTCAACTGAGAGTCGGCCATATTTTAATGGGTCTTGTCGGCCATTGTTGATCTAACTGCAACACTCACAGAACGGTTGGCAGTGGGGGGCGGAAGGTATAGCCAAAGAATGGAGAGGCGTGACGCCAACAAAAGGACGAGAAAGCCAAACAATCGCTGTCTAAACGCATTGTGTGCGCTTTGTGCGGCCTGAAAAGGGGAAAGGATCACCAGGAGACACACAGCCATATCACATATCGCGGCCGTGTCAATGCAAATGTCTATGAATGCGAAAATTCACATTGATGCCGCTTTGTCGCATTGTCTGCCTGGGTGCCTTGCTGCCTCGCCTCCTTGCTGCCTGCTTGTGTGCGGAAATATTGTTTGTTGGCTTTGCCGGTTTGTTGGTCTGTTTGGTAAACGGCAAGGCGACAAACACAAGATGTTAGTCGATTGTGGTTACGTTTGTGAGCAGCCAAACACTTCACTTGATGTGTGACGATGCGTCGTGTCAGTCGATACGGTTTATTATTGCCAGGCGAGCGAATGACTAACCAGATGTCACAAAGGGGATGAGCCTCCATCTCCGGTGTCGGGAAAATCGAGTTTAACAATTGCCGCAAACAAACCGCAAATGATTACTATTATGTTAGGGGAGTTATCACCGCCCAAGCTCATAGATTAATTATTTTCTGACTGACACAAAGATAAACAATTGATAAGATAGGGTTTATTATTTGGTTTAGTTTTTAGATTATTTATAACAAAAACAATATGAGCAGCAGCTGGTAGTTCGTAGTTAATTTTTTTTTTGGTTCATTGTTTTCTAATACTTTGAAATTAATTTTTTTTTAGATAAATATAGAACAATATATATAAAGCCTGAATACAAGTGAACATGAAAGCCAATCAGCTGCCAATTGACTTGCTGACCCAGCGGCATTAATTAATTGAAACGCTTTTGGTTTGTCTGGTGTTTGGCCAAGACCAGAAGTCTTGGTTACAGTTGTGTCAAGACGCTTGAGATAATTGGAAAATGCCAATGTCAATATTTAATACAGGAAGCGATGTCGTAGCGTATCTATTTTTGAGAAATCAACGTTAAGAGGGCAATGATTTAAGTCTCAAGTGAATAAACTGCATAAAAAGCGTATATTTAAAAACAAAAATCCTTTAAAAATCTAAAATGAGCTAAAGCTCATGATATATATGAAAAACAGGTTTTCTTTCAAATCTTTCAAACAGGAATTAGCACTTAACTTAACAATAAACTAACATAAACTATATTCTGATTAACACATTTTGCGTAACAATACCGTAAGGTCACTTAAGTGCTTGATATTTCTCCCATTTAAACGTTTTTTAGATTGGTTAAGGGTTAAACACTTTCTGAACGGCCTGGGTTAGTTCCACGCTTAGGTTGCCCAGGCAACCCTGGAACAAGATGTCTCCAATTAGTTTTCGGGCCAGGACCTTTTGATGCTGGTCCATTTCTTTGTACTGGGCACTCCAGGATAAAGCTATGGGGTCCTCCAGGATACTGGAATTGTTTGATTTCTGGCTCGATGTGCTACTTTGGAACTCTTTTGGTGTCTGTAAATATTAAATCATGAATTTAAATATATTTAAAAATAAGTATACGCCTTTTCTTTACCCTATTGTCAAATCTGTTAAGTTCAGAGCAGCTAACAGCCTCATGGGAATCTTCAACAGCTCGGAAGTCCTTTTGCTAAAATCATAAAATTAATAGTTACAAAATAACTTCAAGTTTTCTAGCATTAAACACCTGACTAGCAGCTTCTTCCTCTATGAGATCATCGTTACTCTCCAGGTGATTGCTCAGGAATAACAAGAGATTGTAACACCATAGTTTTGGCACATAAGTCAACATGGAGCTTTCGGCATCCAAAACCTTTCTGTGTTCGCGATGAAATGCAGAGCGAAAGTGGTTGATCCTACGCTTGGCCATGTCCATAGAGGCAGCTCTGGGATAGATCTCCCTTAGCTTGTCTACAAGAACCTTATAGTCTCTGCTCTTTTGTTGCCAGTCCCAGTACTCGAAGCTGTCCGTGTTCCAGAGCGAGGGTAAGCCTTTGTAAATTTGGAGAAACTCCTGCCAGAAGTTAAGGTTCTCCTGCAGCCCATCCTCTTCGCTGTCGCAGTCGCTGTCCACCAGCATCTCATCATAGAGCTCTATGTAGTCCTCGTAGTTGAGCTGCTTCGGCCATGGGCTGTATATGTCCTGGTCTTCGCTCCCCTCTTCTAGCTCCTCTGACATTTCACGGCTACCCTTCCAGTGCAGCGATTTGTCCAGGAATCTCAACTGGTGGAAAAACCACAGGGTTGTGGAGCACCGCTCTCCCGCCCGCCTGTGGATATCCAGCATACGCTTCTCACGCCTGTAGTTTGTCCGAAAGCAGTTGATTTTCTTGATCGCAGTTTGGCGGTCCGCCTTCGGATACCGTTCGCGCAGCTTGGCCACCAGTTGCTGGTAAGCCTGGGCCTTGAGGCACTTGTTGGCGTATTCTTTGCTGCCACGGCGCCACAGCGAGGGCAGGGCTCTGTACAAGTCAATAAAGTCAGTCCAGAAACGACGATCTCGGTTCATAATTAACTTTTAATTAACATGGCCTAATCAAAAAACAAACAAATCGGAGTGTGACCGCCTGCTTTGCCGCCCATGAAATTGAAATTGGCCAGCGAATTCGAGATATTTACCTCTCCGGTAAACGGTCACACTAATATAAACGGCAGTATGTCCGCTTCAGCAAAGTTCTCCACCTTCTGGCATATTTAGGATTTGTTAGTATCAAATGTGGTTCATGTATCAGGTGTGGATTTTTTTAGGGAGAAACTACAACTTTCGAGATTTTTAGGGGGAAACCCAAATATGGCTGCCTGGTCCCTCTATTTCTTTCTTTTCTGCACCACGTTTCCGAACGAGTTGTCAAAATGAACGCCAGCCTGCCAATTTCCAAGAAACGCAAGGTAATTTGATGAAAATATCGCTGCCCAACGTCCTGGATACCGTGCCGGGACCGCCCGCCCTTTGTCGCGCCGGAGTTGTGTGAAAAAGTCGCCCGGAAAGTGTCCAGTTGGTGGCGGTTCGGAGATAACCTCAAACGGATGGGCGTCCCAAAGTCTTCGCAGCGTGGAGAGGGCTCTAAACAACAAGTTGGATCGGTGGTAATAATGGTTTCCCTTCCGCTTGCAGTTCGTTTCCGATGGTATCTTCAAGGCCGAGTTGAACGAGTTCCTGACTCGTGAGCTCGCCGAGGATGGCTACTCCGGCGTGGAGGTGCGTGTGACCCCGTCCCGCACCGAGATCATCATCATGGCCACCAAGACCCAGCAGGTGCTGGGCGAGAAGGGCCGCCGCATCCGCGAGCTGACCGCCATGGTCCAGAAGCGTTTCAACTTCGAGACCGGCCGCATCGAGCTGTACGCCGAGAAGGTGGCCACCCGTGGCCTGTGCGCCATCGCCCAGGCTGAGTCGCTGCGCTACAAGCTCACCGGAGGACTGGCTGTCCGTCGTGCTTGCTACGGCGTGCTGCGCTTCATCATGGAGTCCGGCGCCAAGGGCTGCGAGGTCGTCGTCTCCGGCAAGCTGCGCGGTCAGCGTGCCAAGTCGATGAAGTTCGTCGATGGCCTGATGATCCACTCTGGTGATCCGTGCAACGACTACGTCGAGACCGCCACCCGTCACGTTCTGCTGCGCCAGGGCGTGCTCGGCATCAAGGTCAAGATCATGCTGCCCTACGATCCCAAGAACAAGATCGGCCCCAAGAAGCCGCTGCCCGACAACGTGTCCGTTGTGGAGCCCAAGGAGGAGAAGATCTACGAGACGCCCGAGACGGAGTACAAGATCCCGCCACCCAGCAAGCCCCTGGACGACCTCTCCGAGGCGAAAGTTTTGTAAACCTAGTTTTACTGTTCATCCAATGAGCGACTAGCAGGAGTTGCCCTCTAAATACAACAAACAAAACAACAGAAACAAAACCCCAAATAATTCAATAAACAAAATCAATAAGTAACCGAGAACGCGAGCCCGGCTGTGTGTGCGGATCTCATTTGTGCAGTGCAGTGTAGGGCCCGAGGGTTGGCTCCAAAGTTCCCCAGCGATGACCAAACCAGTTTGCTAGCCAACATACCTTTTGTCGGGTATGTGTTTCTTCCTCGCACTTTTTTTGTATTTCCATTCCATTTCTCGTGAAGCGGAAATCAGCGATTAAAACGACTCACATTTTGTCCATTTCTTTTCGTTGTTTTCTGCGAGAAGGAGGCTGCTGCTGATTTATGAGGCTGTCCTTCGGGTACACGAGTGTCCGTCCGCAGCTGATAACCCGGCTCCGCTTATGGGCCTCTTATTTATCATGTTGATATGTTTATTTCCAAGCCTGGCACAGTGACACGGCCCCGGGCAATTGCAGCGTGAAAATCAACAATCGTTCAATTTATCAACATTTGCGAGATTATAACCGCGGGAGAAAGAGAGTTTCACCTCGGCCAGGAGGAGCGGGAGAATCACTGACTGGGGGCCCTGGCGTCGTGCCCGTTTGAAACGGACTGAAATCGCAGCTGCAGCACACGATCCTCGACCGATGACAAATGGCCACATGCAACACTCACCAAGGAGGAGTGGAGGTGGTGGCCATGGAGGAGGAGGAGGAGGAGGCTTGTCTCGGCGGCATCACGCATCAAGTTGCGATTTGCGCCATAAATCTAAATTAGCCTGGCTGGCTCTCTGAGAGCAGCGGTTCCTGGTTGCGCGCCGCCGCTATTACTACCTAGGCTCGCGCTCCTCCACTTGGTCCACTTGCCCAATCAATTAGAGGTGCACATAAAAGCAGACGAAACAAATTTCAGGCCATCTGAGACTGTGAGAAATTTTTCCTGGTTGCAATTGTTCTTGCTATTGTTGTTGCTATTGTTGTTGCTATTGTTATTGCTCTTGTTGCCGTTGCTGCGGTGCTTTTCAACGCTGGCATAAATCATAGAGAACCTTTTAAACACGACTTTGAACGTATGATTTCAACACAATTTGTAAATAAATTAGATCGTGATTATGGCAACATCAATATCGCCAGGCCACATCGACATCAACAGCGTCAGGCATCTCCTCGTAGCAGCAACATTATTAACCTAACCGGCCAATGTCTGGCATGTGTGGCTGCCATAGCTCTCCTCCTGCCGTCCTAACTATATATTATAATGGCCAAAACACAACAAACCGACAACAGCAATAACAACGAGGCGAAAACAAAACAAAACAAAAAAAAATACTCAACAATTGCCGTCAACAAGTCTGCAAAGTCGGCGACTCGCAGCGCAAAAATGTGTTGCTGGTGGTGTTGTTGCTAGTCCATGTTGCAGTGTTGTGTGTGCGAGAGTGCAACATGCATATTGTGTCCGTCTGTCGAGGCTGCGCGGGTTCATAACTTGCCTGTCAGCTGCCAGACTGAGTTCTGACATGGCCAGGAAACCCCGTCAAAGCTAGGACACTTTTGTCATACACTCTTGAAGTTGGAGGTATGTGTTTTGGGGAGTAAAAATATTAATATTAATATAAGAAATTTGATTAAACAGTTGTGTGAGTAAGAATATGTTTTTTTGTAGTATTGCCTATAAAATATCTATTTAAATCTCAAGGGGGCTATATTTACCCAGAAAATAGTTTTTTAGACCAAAAATAAATACATTATTTTAGTTTTTTAAGAGGTACAAGCTACACCTGCATATATTCTTTTAAATATTAAATCCTATTCTATCCCAACTTCTATTTTAATATACCAAAACTTTACAAAATAAGTCACAAACCCAATGGACCCCATTCGTTGCCAGAAGTTTACAATAACAATGCACATCGTAACTGTAATAGTTGCAACTATTTTTGTAAGGTTGCTTCGAGTCTGACTATATTTGCTTTGATTTACCAACATTATTATGAGGTTTTGTGTCATGATTTTGCCATCATTATTTAGCATTAAGAAACGATGGCGCGTAATGTGTTTTTCATGTGAACTGCCAGGCCAGACGACATTTATCATCATCATCGCTGCATCGCAGCATCGCTGCATAGCTCCATCGTCCCCAACAGATCCAAGCTCCCAGGTCGGAGTCGGAATTGCTGCAGCTGGAGCCGTAGCAACCGATCACTGGTAATAGCCACGTTTGCCGGCCTCCTGCACGATCGTCTGGAGTGCGGCAAAGGCTTCACCGGCCGTGGGCTCAATCTCGCTGGCGGATAAGATGAACAGATCCTCACTGTCCGCCGGTCCGCGTAGCTCGTACGAGTAGGTGATGGGTATCTTCAGGTGTCCATGGGCCCAATCCTTGGAGCCGCCACTCGACGGGTAGATGGTCTCGTAAATGCTGCCACTCTTGTAGATCCGTCCGCTCACATCCTTGATCCTTTGGGCAGCCAGCTGGCCAATCTCCTTCAGGTCCTGGTAGTTCTCCACACGTTCCGCACTGTGTCCGTAGGGGAACATGATCATCTGGGAGTAACTGTGGAGCGATATAAAGGTGCGAATCCGCTCGGATTGGACATTGTGCTCCAGGAACTGCACTATCCTCTGGGTCTCAACCTCACTGCCCGCCGAGGGCCCCGAGTAATCATAGCGGCAGGGGTCGCCACTTGCTCCGGTTACGTTCCAATGGAAGGGAAAGTTCCGGTTGAGGTCCACACCCCGGCAGATGCCGAAGAGAGCGCGATTCTTGCGCCACATGCGATCCCCCTGAAAGGTGTAGCGGTAGCCATCGGGATTGACGCTGGGAAAGATCAGCCAGTTGTGGGAGCGTGCCATTTCCTGGACAACTGGATCCTCAGAGTTCAGCAGCTGGTCAATGAAGTAGGTGGCCGTAGCAGGTGCAATCCACTCGCGCGCATGGATACCGCTCTCCACAAAGACACTCGTGAGATTCTCCTTGCCGAAAGCGATTCTCACACCTTTAATGGGCAATCCCTGAGTGCTTGAGCCCAGGTCCAGCAGGCTAACCACCTCGGGTCGCTTTTTGGCCAGACTGTCCAGCCAGTCGTAGATGCTCTCCAGCGGATGGTAGCGTTTCCAGTCAAACTGTTCGGGTGTCGTGCCCTCGGGTGCCACCTCGCGGTAGTTGGCATCGATCAGCGCCTGGAAATTGTGGTTCAGGATGCGATGGGTCACGTTGTAGCTGTGCACCAGGTCATCGAAGTCAGCCACCTTGGCGGCCGTAACCATGATGGTTAGCTTCTGGCCCGGCACTCGGGCATGGCCCATGAAGGAGCACGAATCGCTGGCTAGCTCCAGAGCTTGGAAGAGCCGAACATGCTCCTCGCTTGCCAACTCCACTTGGTAGATCCGCGTGTAATCGTAGCGTGCCTGGGCGGGCACTGGAACTGCCACTGGCTTAATCTCCTGACCCAGGGCACACTGATCCGCCTTGGTGCAGAAGCTAGCTGCTCCGGACTGGTGTAGAAGGAGCAGGAGCAGCGGTAGAGGAGTCCATTGAGGTAACATCTTCACACTCTGGCAGTCGAAATAATTTTAATATTTTTTCATTTCCCTTTGTCTCCCACAGCAGAGAGTGAAGTATCAACACAAAACGAAATGGTGATAAGGAAAATAAATATATGTACATAAATAGATTAGAATAAAATATGCGAATAATTGATACCCAGGAAAAAGTTTAAAAAGCTGATGGAATGGGTAAGTTCTAAGGTAGATTAATAAAATTAATAAATTTCTAATACTATTTAGTCAGATTAGACAGAAACTCATAAATACACTGCTTGTTTTATGTCAACGAGTAAAATATGTTTAAGAACTATCTTATACATTTTTTTAATTTATTTAAAATATTTTAGCTACAAGAAAACATATTTTTATAGGGAAAGGAAAGTTGACTTTAACCTTTTCTTACATACTAAAATGTAACTTTCTGGACTTACTACTAGTCCCATCATTTTACCCCAATCACTGAGTAACAAATGATCCAAGACATTAAACTTGATGCTGCGACATCGTCAGCAAATCTTCCATTTGAGATAAGCTTCACACGCCCAAGCTGCTGTTCTTCCATCCGAGAGCTTTTCAGTTCTCAGCTCATCTTTTTTCTGGACTGATTACCCCCGCGATGCCCAGCTCCCTGCTCCCTGCGACTGTGGGCAATTGAAGTCAACGATTTATGAGCACCTTTCATAACACTTCATTAGTTACATTTTTGGTAGAATTTATAGCGCAATTGCAATAGGAAAACGTTTAACGAGCTTGTTCTCGCAGGGGGAAACTGCGGAGCGGACCAAATTTGGTCGGGCAATTGCCTCGATGGCAACAAGTGCGCAATGGCGCAACATGAGAGTCCAGTGCCTGCCTCAACTATAGTGGTTGCCATGTTGCCACTACTGCCATGTCGCTGGTTGCGTCTTCGTTTCGTTTCATGTTGTTAATGCCAGCGCAGGAACCAATTAAACTCAACGTGCTCAAATATTTGGCGCTGCTAATGGAGCTTAAATGGTAATGTGGTCCAAGGTTTTGCCACGGAGATCTTCTCCATATTTCTAGATTATGAAATGCGAAGACTTATTCTGACAATTATGCAATATATTTTATTTTGTTTGGGTTTATGAACAATTGGAACTAGTTAAGACTTAGATTTCAGTAATATTTTAGGTATTATTTGGGAGCTATGTATTGTTATAATTTTATTTTATGTTGTTTTAGAATTTGAACTTTATTCATTCGTGGAAGCAAACTCTGCTAATGATATTAAGGTTTCTAAACAATGTATTTTTAATGACATCGTTATTAATATTATCAATATTAATTCTCAATGCATCTTGATTGATTATGGTAGAAGTTTCCCTGTCAACGAACAACTGTTTAACCTGTGGAGGGCGCGGGGGTTTTCCATTGTGTTATGCAACTGTTACCGCCAATCCATGCAATCCATCCATCCATCCATTCGTTCATATACCGTATACGAAAATTCATTTCTCTTAATTGACTTAACGTGACTTGGACTTGAGAAAAACCAATTACAAAGCCACATTAATATCTGGCAACAATTTTCTGACTTTTGAGCAACACAATTTTTGTGCCCAGGCAGGCGCATGCAACCGAAATTTTAATTAAGAAAAAAGTTGGTGTAGTTGGGGGTGCAGGTTGCAGGTTTTTAGTGTGGGCGGTCGCGGGCCTATTCAGAAAAATAAAAATAATCTTATCAAACATTTTGGCAATTAATTCGACAGAGTGACAGTGGTAGGGGGGAGTTGCCGCTGAGAGCTGCCAACAGAAGCTGAGCGGATTGGCTAGAGTTGACCATAAAAGCATTTTCATTTCTTAATTTACCACAAACTATAAATCATGGCCTTAGGTGTTTTCGCCATATAATGTAAGCCACCTTGCAGTGGCATTCGCATTCGCACCATTTTTCCAGCATTTCGCATTCGCTATGGAAATGGTTTCCATATCTTTCTCTGTCTCCTTACACCAAAAGAAAACAAACGAGAATAAGCTTAAAGATCTAAGTTCAATTTATTTCATAGATACATTTTTAAAGCCTCATCCTAAATGATTATTTATGGTTTGTAAAGCAAGGAAGTTCTCAAAGTAGTTGCTATATATATTTTTCCTGTGTACCGGGTAGTATTAACCTGATTCTGAATTAATGTTTTATTGTTACATATTACCATTTATTTAATTTAAAATTGTTTTCGGTGCATTTCTGGAACAACGCTGGGGTGTTGTAAAAATACCAAAAATACCTGGCTGCCGCGTTGGTCACGTCTTGGCCGCCTGTCTGGAGCAGCGGCTTCATTAGGTGATGCTTGTACATATTAATTAAAATGTGTATCCCGCCGATAGACTCGTATAAGTCCACATGCGAGTGCGCCATAGATGGCTGGCCACTAAATCATCTCCCCGGGCAATGCATGGCGAGTATTTGCACTGCTTTCGCATATGGAAATCGTTGCATCACGCCGAGTTTTCCACCAGTGTCCGCTATGTTTTGTGTTAATTGGCAACACTTTCTTGGCCGGGCCTAAAAGAATGAAGCCAATTCAAATTGGACAAGTACAATTACACAAAAATCTCAGGCGCTCAGACGCTCGGGAAAATCAGTTTTAGCTTTGGCTTTGGCTTTGGGCTAGGTGCTGCATACCAATAAATCAGGAAAATGTCAGAAATTTGCCATGACTTGTCGCCGGCCTGGGCTTTGGCCACAAAATTAATGCAATTTTGTGTAAATTACTCATTAGAAACGAAATAAATTCGCTGTTGGAAGGCATAAATCAAGCCTTATAGAGCGGTACAAGCCACACGACCAACCAACCGACAGGCAACAAATAAAATTGAACAGAAATCTCCGCTAAAACAAAAGTCTCGATTACCCCGGCCCGCGTGGTAAATAAAATTTCATTTTGCCCAGAGGAGGAGGAGGACGAGGAGGAGGACGAGGAATCGGGGATCGGGGGCCGCCAATTAGATATTTTATTGCTAATGTGAGCTTGTCAGATCGCCAGAGTCGAGCCTGCCGCCTGGCCAACTCGAGTGTCCAGCTCTCGGCTGTCCAATGTGTTCGGTGCCTGTCTACATCAATTAAAAGCACATTTGACAATGATATTTATACTTGGGCTCGGTCTTCGGTCTTTGGTTTCCAGTTGGGTTTTTCGGCATTGCATTGCTGTTTGAAAACGATTTCCAAGTTCGGTAATTATAGATCAACTGCCGGCCAAGTGGAAGTGTGCTTCAGTGCTGGCAAATTTGTAATTTTTCTTGGACAACTCGGAATATTTCAAGCGATCTCAGTTGGTAAATGATATCCTATCATGTCTATATTCATTTAAAATACTCTGAAAATTTAAGTACAATCGGGTAACAAACATAGGAGTTATGAGATTAAAAATGGAGAACCTTTTACTACCTTGAGATGGCTTGCTTGATATGGTTTGTCGTCCTTTGAGCAATGGTTTGGAGCGTGAAAGGCAAAAAAATAAAATTAATTAATTAATTAATATTTTACTTTTATCATTACTAGTTATACGTTAGTTTTATTGGAAATAGAGGCTTGGAATGTTTCGGCCTTAATCTTCCACTATTTGTTATATTTTACAAAGTTTTTTTTTGTAATATTTAGCTGCACTGGAGTGTTGCTCTCACGAAATATGTTACACCAACTGGAATGATTGGGCAAATGGATCGATCGGCTTGGCTTTTGGGCCGAGGCAACATTGTTGCATTGCCAGTCAGCAAATTATCAGCGGGCCAAAACAAATGTTAAAATGTTTGAATTCGTAACAAACACACACAATGGCCATATTTGTTTGGGGCCAAAACTAATGACGTGGCTCGCTACCTGGCTGGCAGACTGGTGTTTTAATTGTGAAATGCCGTGCAATAAATTGCAAGATGGCCAAAACTAACAAAAATAAAAGAAACTGAACGAAGCCCAGTATCCTGAGCACAACTGCAATTCAATTACAGCTCAATTTCATGGCAGCAACAGTAGAAGCCACAGTAGGAGAAGCAGTAGCAGCAGCAGCAGCAGAAGCAGCGGCTGAGAGCCATGGCCATTTAGAGAGCACGGCGACAATTTGTTTATGGAACCGCCGCGGACTTTAAATGGTCCGGTGCATAAATCACTCGCTCTCGGCTCCGATCAACCCCAATTGTCAATTGCCAATACATATCGCCTGTAATTGGGAAGGCGGAGCTGGGCCCAAAACATCACCCACCAGCAATAGCCATTGGTGCTGCAACTGCAACTGCATCTGCAACTTGCCGCATTTTGCTGCTTCTCCTTGGCAGCTAGTTCACAGCAATTTCGCATGGCAAAACAATTTGCATGGCTCCCTGATCCACTTGCAATTAGACTGGCGTGCTGCCCTCAGGACAGCAGCAGCAGCAATATCTGTACAGCGGCAGCATCAGCATCAGCGGAGCAGCAACATGCTGCAGAGTTGCTAACTGTTCCCACTTAATTTCTTAATTTCCCATTGCGTGCTGTACCTTGTACTAATGACATCATTTGCCGGCTTAGACTGGCAACAAGTTGCACATATCTGGGAAATGCCAGGGAATCAATAAAACAGCATTATTGATGCTCTATAAGGATCGATGCTAGAAAAAAAAGAGAAGAAAAGAAAATGGATGAACAATTAATAATAGAGAAAGATAATTTACAGTTTCTCAAGAAAATTATTGTTTAAAAACTTTAAAAAGCTGTCCAAGAAATATTTCGAAAATAAGTTATTAAACAGTTAACCCATAACTAGTGTTTTTGAAGGGATTTCTCCAAAATAAATACTTACAAAATGTATTATTTTTCATTAGTGCTCACATTATCCTTAGTGGAGGCAGCAGCAAGTTGCTTGCAACACTAGCAACTCATAAACGCAAACGCAAAACGACTTCCTGCTCCTCGAACATGTCATGGCGGGGGCAACAAACATGCAACACCAGCAATATCGCTACAAATGCACACATGTGGCTGCCGAAGCACCATATTTCATGCACGCAGGCGCCTCTTCAAAAGTCTAATGCTGCTAGTGCTGCTGCTGCTGCTGTTGCTGCTGCTGTTGCGGCCTCTTCAGTCAATAAAAATATCTGGCAGAAATGTTGCTTACGAAAATGCAACGGCAATGGCAGCCACAACCACCGCATGCCAACATGATTTTCCTTGCTTTTTCATTATTGTATTGCGACATTTTTGTGTTGGTTGCTGCTCTGCGAAATCAAAGCACGCCAGCAGCAACAAGTGTACAGGAAAAAATTGCTATGATTTTCGAAAGATATTTGAATATTTTTTTAATATTTATAGATACCTATTATAATTAGAAAGATAATCATTATGGACAATAAAGTATGATAATGATTCGATGATAAAACTAATATTATAGATAGTTTTTGAATGAATAAAAGTTCCACAGGAGCTCTCAAATATATTTAGAATTAACAAGTTTTTATCACCATTTTAAGACATATTTTCTGGCTGTGTTACAGCATCCCCATCAACGACAACATCCCAGCAACATGAAGGCGACGCTGCCAACAAATCGCTGGCGAAAAATGTGCGCGCGATAAATTTATGTTGGCAACATCAAATCGACGTAAATTACGCGACGCCTGGTTACCAGGCTCTGCGACTGATGCCAGTTAGCCGGGCGGCGCTTTGGCTGTTAAATTCTTGGCCTGGCTAAGAGGGGGCTGAGCCATCTGCAATCGTGGCCCGGAGACTGGGCCAGTTCGGGGCAAAAGACGTAGTGACTCTGGCAACACATTAATTCACGCGTACTTAACACGACCACGCGGGACCTGTTGCTGCTGTTCCCGATGTTGCTGCGGCAATTGTTGCAGTTGCTGCTGCAGGTTGTCATCCCATCTGTAATACAAACGCATGCCTTGGATTGGAGGGGGGAATAGAAGTGATGCTGGCGGCAAATTGCTGTTTGTAATTGATTTAAATACGTTGACGCTGAGTGGCAAATAACTCAGGCCTGAGAGTCGAGTTGATTATATGGCCGGGACATTGCTGCTTAATTGCTGCCACAGCCCCCAGGACCGCCAGACCGCCAAACCGCCAGACCCCCAGACCAGAACTTTCCCAAATTGCTCTCTCTTGATTCCAAAGTTAAATCGGCTTTATCATTATCCGATGCGATGCGAGGCTGGCGTGAAAGCAAACAACGGCGGAACAACAGTCGCCAATTATCGTTTTGATTAATGCTCGCTGCCAAAATGGATTTTCATAAGCGCTTTTCACCATTTCTTCCCATCAATTATCATAAATACAAACAAATTTGCAATAAACTGCACAGCACGCAGCGGTGAAGGCAATTTTCCAGCCGGGTTAAAGGCAAACAGCCATTCGGCGGGCACAACAACAACGCAGCAAATGCCGCAGCAGGATCAGCAACATTACTACCAGGACCAGGAACAACACCACTAACAACTTCAATTACAATCACGTCAACATCATTTTCAACGCAACGAGATATATTTCTATTAGCCGAATTAATGTCAGCATAATTAATCACATCCAATAATGTTCAGTGACCAGGCACAACGACAGGCAACATCAGATGCTCGGATCCTCAGGGTCAACGCAGTTCGTGTTGCACCTTTTTCCCCCCCGGGAGAGTGGAGACCGAAGACCTTCACACTTTTGTTTATTGGCCACAATGCGTAGGTTGTAGCCAGGGGCATTTTATATGGCTTGGACTGGGACTTGGGACTGGGACTGAGCTTGGGATCCCCTGCTAATGCAATTTGATTGTTGGCCCGGCCAAGACGAATCTGTTACCCAGATAACGCTGGCAGATTCATAATTGCAAAAAGCTGGAGGAGAGATATACATATGCCTGGGAAATTGCCGGCACTCGGACTTAAGGTGCACCACACCATAATTTGTCTCCAGCTGATTTTCAGGCATTTCCACGCCAGATTCTGGATCAACGATTTTCGCTAAGCTCTTGATTTATTTGGCATAATTTTTTTATTGGCAGTTTCGGCACGTTGATGGCTATCAATTTGCACAAATTAAAATTTAATTGCAAATTTATGGCTTTTAATTTACTTATCGTTTGATTTATGCCCCAACCCCAGCTCCAGCTCCAACCGAAATAATTTTTATGATTTAAAGCTCAGCCAGCCACTGCAGCGCAGATTTCAGATTTCGTTTATTTTTCTCTCCACTTTATTTGATTTTATTTTGATTTTTATATTTTTTTTTTGGTGGTCCAGTTAACTGCACTTAGAATAGCTAAGAGACAAGCAATTTAACTGAAATTAATTGCAAGCTTTTTACATTTTTTATTTCGTTCATTTTGTGTTGATAAAAAAGCCGTCCTACTTGAGCCCGATTAGCCGAAGCGGAAGTGGCATGTCAACGTGTCACTTAAGCCAAAGGCTGTAAAAATAAAACTAAATCAAATCAAAGTATGTACTCTCGCGCACACATAAAATGTAAATGCAATTTGCAAATTTTACTTGCATTTTTCTAACAATCTTCCAATTTATACGAGAGCCTCCAACTGAAAATTATTCAAAGGCAAAACGATAGAAGGCACCTCCACCACAACTGCTGGCCGAGGCCAGGGCGATTGTTTTTGGGCCAGGCCCAGATCACTGGACCATTGCCACCAGCAGCTACCTACCTACCGGAGCAACTGCAGCAGCAGATGGAAAAATGCAACAATAAATCTCATTTTATGCAGAGCGCACAGCCAACGGCCCTTTTATAGGTAACACTAATGTGGCCCAAAATTGAACTTGACATTTGAATGCCCAATTAACCATGACGTCGAGCGGAGCCGAGAGACCCGACCAGGGCGTCCTGGACATGTCCGCCAATATCCAATGTCCAATAACCAATGCCAATGCCCAAGACCCCTGCTGCCGCTGCCTTTTCAGGTCAAGTTTTTGGGCATTCCGATGCGTTATGCCGGTGCCCGCTTTATTGGAGCAATTGGGGTCTGGTGGGGCCTCCTCCTGCTTCCTGCTAATTAACCCAAATTCCCGCACGGTCGGATATTTCTTTGCTTCTCTTCAGAGCTGGCTCTTACTCTGGCTCTTCTCTATCTCAGCCATTGCAATCGCCGTGGTAAACCTTGGTCTGTCATAAAATGTTGAAGGAACTTGGCCTATGGTCAGATATGTTGAATACTCTTTTAGTTTAAGAATTTTCCTTTGTATATTCTTTACATTCTTTACATTTTGCAGTATGAATGTCTGGTATTCCTTAAGACAATTTTAATATATTTTAAGGAAACTTTTAAGCTTAAATCATATGAAACTGTAATTCTAAATATTATATAAAAGTCAGATCATTCGGGGTTTGAATCATACTGTAGAACCCTGATCTTTAACTCCCTGAAAATATTTTTCCCATTTATCAAAAGGGTATTCCCTCGTTGAAATACTCATGTGCCAGACTTATTTTACTATTTCGATGCGAGTGGAATTCTCACGCGGAGGCTGGTCGCCAGTTCACGCAAAGGCAGCTTTTTTCGGCCAGTCTCAGCCTGGCCTGGCTGGGGATGATTATAAAATTGCGATAAATATTTATACCGCTCTTAGATTTATGGTGATTCATATCACCAGACGTAAGAGGATGGGGAATCGTCGCTGCCATCGCTGGCATCGGGTAACAGGTAACGTTCATAAACATTTTTATTAGCAATAATTGCACAATTTTCCATGTGGTTCATTTGCGTGTACGACCCACAAAATAAAAAAAACAGCACTGGGCAAGTCAACTGTCATCAATCATAAAGTGGCGAGAGATTTTGCCTGGCCGATAAGCCATCATCTCGGACTTCAACTTCCTGGCCTTGGCAGCCCCAAGGGTCACTCAAATGACCATAATTGCCAAGTGTCGGCCAAGAGTGGCGAGATAAAAAAAGAGTCAAATGCCACATTTAAATAATTCGAATTATGTGCAATCAATTCGGTTAAAGGTTTACCCTGGTTTCCCGGCCAAATTGTCATGGCCGCAAGCCGAACTCTAAACTTAACTGTATTTATTAATAATTTATATTATTTGTTTATAGAAGGCCGGCCAAAGCGAAGGCCACTGCGGCTGCTCACTTTGTTAATGCTGTGCCATAACTTAATGGTCGATTTGCTTTCAAATCAGAACCCTAGGGACACGCTATTAGCTGGCATTGAAAATAATATCTGATTTATTTGGCATTTTCAACTGAAAATGTATAATTTCTGTATTTACTTTTATTATAACTTTGCCAATAAAAATAGTTTGCTTAGAATTTCAACCAACACCTCAGCAAGTTTCTGATGGAACTTAAAGCTTTTTCACACAAACAAACTTCCAAGAAAGTCTATTATTATTATTTTTATAAAGATACATTTTTATATATATTAATGTGACAGATTTAGCTGCAAAATTCTGTTGAACTTAGCCAGTTTCTGCCATAAAATAATTAAACAAAATTGAACTGCATTTATTAGTCACTTAACAAGGAAAAAAGTCAACTACATTTTCGTGTGTAATTGGGCTCTGCCGGTCCCGGTCTCCTGAGGTGACTGCTAAGTGTTTTGTCTTGTAATTTACAAATGCAAAATAGCCGAATGTGACAAAATGCAGTCGCCTGGCAATTTATCGTGTTGCCTGGCATTGCCTGGAATCGGCGGGCACCCTCCCCTCAAAATCCTCTCTCCGCCGGGAGCCAAAAAAAACTAGTTTACGCATTTTGCGTGTGCGCTCAGTCAGCATTGATATCGATGTGAATTTATATTTATGGGCCTAGCCGGGCGTGGCCTTGATCTAGAATTTCAGTTGTGCCGAGCGTTTTTCCGATGTTTTCATTTTCATTTTCATTTTCATGTTCGTTACGGCAACGCACCACACGGCGTATGTGTGATGTGATCTCCAAGCGATCTCAGGCGATCTCGGGCGATCTCAGGTGAGGTAAGGTGATGTTTCGGTGTTCACTTGCGTAATCTCGTATCGGGGTGCTAAGTACCGGTTTAAACTCTCGGCCCGGACAAGTCAACTTGGCTAGTTTTATTTTATTTTTATACTTTATGCATTTGAACTGAAGCGTCGTGGAAACGCGTGCGATTATTTTACTCATTTTTCGTCGCCGTACGAGCATATCTTTCTGCACTTGTAATTTATTGGGAAATTTAATTGAATTCGCATGCTCGCCAACCGGTCGCATAATTTTTGTCCCCCGATTACACACTCATTGAGCAATCGGGCCCGTTTTTTCGCTTTCCACAGCTAATCACACAATTCACACAGTTGGTGGAAAAGATAATTCTCATAGAAACAGATTCTCAGATGTTTTTACTATGCCTGCTTGGCTTTGGGATAACTATAAAGCACAGAGCTTGGGTTCTTGGTCAGTCAGTAAGTGAGAGTTGAAGAACAAAAATATGATTTGCCTGCGTTTAGCTGTATTAATTGTCCTCTTCCTGGCATTCGTTTCCAGCTTTGATGATATGGAAACACTGCACGAGCAGTATTTGAACGAGCAAACAAAAATTCGCAAAGGTTTGATTGTTTTTAAACCAAAATGATTTCAAGCATAAACCATTTTCCCCCCAGAGATCTGCGTTTTGAAGCCGGAGTACGGCAAGTGCAAGGGACGCCGTAGCCTGTGGTACTTTAATAACCAGTATGGCAAGTGCCAGACATTCACCTATTCCAACTGCGGCGGCAATCGGAACCGATTCTACACTAAGGAAGCCTGCATAGACTTCTGCGATAGATTCGATTGGAAGGCTGAAAACCTAAAACGCTTTAACATAAAGGCAGTTCTCCCTAACACAGCTAACCCGGCGCAATAAATGAATCTCTAAGAAACTGCTTAATGTTCACTTCACAATTTTAATAAAAATGTGTTTTATAATCTATAAAATAATCGATAAAGGATTTTATTTATGATTCAAAAATATTTTTTGTTATTTTGTTTTGTCCATTAACAAGCTCAAAGTTATTTCATTTTCTAGGGAAATAATGCGGTAAATTATATTCTTAATATTCATATAGGTATAGTAAACCAAAACACCTTGCCATTATTTTGAAACGTGGTCAGGGTATAAATAACCAATCAACTGATTTACTCAACTTCAGTTGGCTTTTCAAGTTTAAGATGAAAGTACTTATAATTTTCCTGAGCTTTGTGCTCGTTTTGGTGACAGCTGAGCCATGTAAGCTATTAACCTGATGATGGTTGATCTCTATGTGACCCGATTCTTGCAGATTTTTGTTCTCTGACGCCCTCCTATGGCAATTGCAAAGAAAATTACACGATGTGGGCCTATTCAGAACGCGACAACGCATGCTTCATCCATATCTACTCGGGTTGTGGCGGCAATCACAACCGCTTTATGGACGAGGAGTTATGCATCGACACCTGTATAAATCCATATAACTTGGATGTAGAATGATATTCCAGTGAGCAAAAAATGACTTTAAAAACACAAAACAATGTTTCTAAGTAAGGGTCATTTGTCCAATAAAGAAGCATGTAAATATAACTTTGATGATGATGATGCAACTCCACGAGTGAAGGCGATTTAAAAATATTACTAGCTGTTTTTGTTTTCATTTATAACATAAACAATTATAAGTAAATGTTGCTTATAGCTGAATGTTTTTGTTAGTTTAAATGAATTTGTAATTACTTTCTTTGGTTCGCCTCACATATCTTTATGGTCAGAAACACATTTCCATTGTTTTGAGTGGCGATTGGTATAAATATCCATAGAACAGATTCTCAGTGTTAGTTGGCTTTCGAAGTTGGAAATGAAACTAGTCTTTCTCCTGTGTATGAGCTTTGTGCTCGCTTCGGCAAAAACTCTTCCGGGTATGTTACTAACCTGAAGTTGGCGATTGGTCTCTGACATGATCCTTGCAGAGCGCTGTTACCGGATAGCGTCCTACGGAGATTGCGATGAATATCATCCAATGTGGGCCTACTCGCAGTTCGAAATGAAGTGCTTTCGGTTTGATTACTCGGGTTGTGGCGGCAATAACAACCGTTTCAACTCCCAGTCTGAGTGTCAAAGGAGTTGCTATGAAAAAAGTGAAACAACAACGACGACGGTTTCGACAACGACAGAAAAGACAACGTTTCCTTCGGAGTTTTATTGGTAGAATTGTGCAATGTACAAGTTCTCGTTTCGTATTCGTTTTTAGCAAAACTTATTACAATTTGCTAGCCCTAAATAAAATCCTTGCTTCCAATATCTCATATTTATACTAAAATATATTTTGAAAAACATTGAGGCGACTTGAGGCGGAAATAAAAAACGTTCTACTCAAGGAATGAGTGTCCTTTGATTTGCTCTTTGATGAATATAATCCTTGCCATCTTTATGTTAAAGTTTGTCTCGTAATTGGGAGAGTAACAAATAATTTTAAATACATAAAAATGAATGAATAATCAATAATTTCAATTTTGTTTGTCCAATATAAATATTACCTTTGAATAATAAGTAGAAAAGTTGATGTAATACTTAAATAGCTTACATTTTTAACAGCTTATTACAAGGAAAAGGCGCTTTAAAAATAGTTACAAATATTTGTGGATGTTTATGATACTTTAAATGAGTTTTATGTACAAGAACACATTTCAATTATTATAGTTGGTAGTATAAATATCCACTTAAACTATTCTCAGTTTTAGTTGGCCTTCCAAGTTAGAAATGAAATTAGTTCTCATTTGTATGAGCTTTGTGCTCACTTTGGCGACAGCCCTTGACTGTATGTTATTAATTTGAAGCTGACTTTTGGTCTCTGACAAGATCCTTGTTGCAGTTCGCTGTTACCGGCTAGTCAAGTACGGAGATTGCAAAGGACACTATAAGCAGTGGTCCTTCAGGCCGTCCGATAAAAAGTGCATTGAGTTTGATTACTCGGGTTGTGGAGGCAATGGCAATAGGTTCTGGACCGAGTTCGAGTGTGTGTGGTATTGCTATGCACTAACGATCGCTACTGCTCCTCCGCGTTCCTATCGAAATTTTTATTATTAGTATTTTTAATAACTTTCGGGAAACAAAACAGATGTTTAATATAATTAAAAAAACGGAGTAAAAATTGTATAAATACGGAGTGAAATGGTTTACTAAAAGTCAGTTTAAATTACGAGTTGAAAAAGTAAAGTATGAAAGGACACTGCGCTTTTCTTGGCCTTTTGCTGGCTCTTTTGATGGGACAGTCGTCTACTCTTGTCTACAGAAATCGTAAGGACCTTCAGTGGTTAGGAACAAACAATATTTCAACCATTTCTTGCAGCTGATTGCTACCAATTGACGGATTACGGCACCTGTCAGGGGTATCATATACGGTGGGCATATTCAATCCACGACCGCAGATGTGTCATGTTTACCTACTCTTCGTGTGGCGGCAATTCAAACCGCTTTTCTACCAAGGAAGATTGTGAAATGGCTTGTAGTTGATGGATTGAAAATATTTTTAATAAATGCCAGCGATTTTGCAAAGCTTTTTTCCCACTTGAAACGCTCGCGTTTTGACCATTTTTTAGAGCACGCGTTTTGTTGGCGTCTGGCGGTTTTTTTGGTACAACTCGTAGCAGGCGCTCAGAGACGGGAAAAGCCCCGAGCCAAGCAGTGGGAGTAAAGAGCTTTTCCCCAGCTTTGGGTCAATTACTGAGGGGCACACACACTCGCACACTCGCACATCCCGCAGGGGCGGAACTTGGCAATTTGCGATTGTCAAGGGCTGGGCAAATATTCGTTGCTTGCTGGCATTTCGGCCAGGCCAACAGAATTGGTAGCAGCGAAATGAAAGCTCGCCTGAAAAGTTTGTTGGCCAGATATGCGTTGTTCTCTCTCATTTTTTTTTTATATTTATTTTCTTTGTATTTATTGTTGCTTGGTTTGGTTGTGCGCCGTTAGAGGCATAAATCACCGATGAGGGGCCAAAATGTGCAAGTTTACAGGTTGACTCAACGATGGTACGCAAAAAGCACATTACCAGAATAGCAATCGCAATGGCCAATGCCAATGTCGAATGGTGAATAGCGAATAGCAAATAGTCGAATGGCGAAATCAAAGAATAAAGTCACGCAATTTCAATTACAAATAAACGCACAGACGGAGAAATGGCCAGTGACTAGTGGGGGGGCAGCGAGGAGGGAAGCTGGGGTCCTGATGGTGACTATATATACGTATTGCGATAGCTATAGTAATAATAATAATAATGAAATTGTGATAAGCTGCGCGCCACAAATTGCAGCGAGTGAGACGGCAAGACAATAATTTAAACCGTTAAGCGCAAGGCGAAGCATCAAATGCTGCCGCCCAGAGATGAGTGCGTGATACGAGTATCTAGATACATTTTAAATTTAAATTTCAAATTTAAAGAAATGGTAATATATTTAAGAATATTTTCTGAAAGAAAGAGGTAGCGAGAGAGCTTCTTGCTTTAGGTGTCAAGGGTAGGGATGCTGGAAAGTAATTAAATATCAATACTGTATCTAGATTTCACGTGAATGTCGATATATAAGACGATTTTTAATCAATAGACTCTTGTGCTCGACATATTATAATATCGAAATCCACATAGAATAATTTTTACAACATTTTCAGAAGATTTATTTCTGTTATGAGCATATTTTAAAGTCTAAGGTCCATTTTCAATATTTAAACTTTTGATGTATGAAACTATTTGATATTTTTGATATAATAAGATATATATATTTTTATATTAAATGCCTCTTGGCTTAGAATGAAGCCTACCGTGACACGCCAAAAACACGACTTCTCCCAGAGACACCTCTACGATGTCCGATGCAAGACGCTACTCACATTGAAGCCGCCTCAAGACGTCGTCATTCTGGCTGGTTGGATTGGAGTCTTGGCCTATCGGATGTCTGGCAGCATTTGACGCATGCGCTTTTTGTGGCCAGCAACATTAGGCCGAGCTGCGCTTCGGCGTTCGCCAATGCCAATTAATATTCGCATGATCAAATGGTTAACGCATTTAGCCGTATAAAAAACCAACAAGACAACGCGCCAAGCAGCACTGCAAACCGGCTCACATTAAATTCGCATTTACGCGTTTGCCTTTGTGTAACTGATCGCGGCCATCTCTCTCTCTCTCTTTCTGTGGTCAAGATCTTCAGATCCCGAGATCCACGGACTTGGCCTGTGGGAAAGTCGGCCTTAATTGACATCCACGAGGCGTTTAAAATGAGGCCTGTTAATTATGTATTTATTTAGTATTTTCTGTCACTTTTTCGGTTTTCCATTCCATTGCAATTATAATTTTCATTCTTCGGATCCTAAACACTTAAAAATTTGGAATTTATCAATTTGTTGTGTATATATATTGGTTTTGTTAAATTTCATTAGTTATGGGCTAGGCTGGTTGAGTACGACTTTGTTGTATACATAGCTTAATAAAATTGATTTATTTACCGTGTGCGTGTCTATGGCATAACAAACTGCTGCCCAGAGAATCGTATTGGATTAAGATGAGTTTATTTGGTATTTATCTTCGATTTGTATTGAGTAGGTAGGTACTTAATGGAATCCGTTGTACCACAAGCAGGCTAACATTTAAAGCGTTTGCATACATCGATAGAGAAGGGTCTTAATTGAGAGTAAAATATGTGGTATTAGGTAAACCAAGTCAAACGAATGGTTTTAACAACAACAAGGCCTGGCCTTAAATTAAATAAGAAAACATTTACCATCGAGTAAATGCAAATACACAAGTGATTTTTGATAAATGCTTACGTAACAACTAAGGGACTAGTTAAAAGTTCTCTTAAAAATTCGTAAAATATTCCCCAAAAGCATATACATATAAAATGCAGCCGACTCATCATCAGCTCGATGTAATCAATTGATTTTTACGATTTTGTAAGCAACAACTTGCTTATAACTTGATGCGTTGTCTGTCCTTTGATTTGATTCGATTCGCTTAAATAGTCAATTAAAAATTATATAACAACACGCATACATATCAATATTGGAGTTAGTCGTATGTATATATGTATATAATATGTAGTAAATGTGATTAGCCAATAGGTTATAGATCTGTACGAATGCGGGATATGATTTAGCATTGCTTTTATCTCAATTCAATCCTTGCCCTATATGAAACATGCAGCGTTCAACATCAATAAAATTGTATAATAAGCCAATATTTTTTAATTTTTTTGCTCCTTTGCCAAACGTGATTTTCCTTTCCCTTGTCTATGAGTTAAAAATTTGCTAAAACATTTTCATTAATTATTGTTTTTACCCGCCCCACGTAAATGCAATATTTTAATATGTTTTCGAGTTTGAGAGGCAATCGCTGCCCTGCAAAATGGTCTAATGATAATTCTTCCTTGCAAAATGTTCAATTCAATTATAAACTCGATTTGAAAGGATAGCTTTCGGTTATTTCTGGAAGTAACGAAGCTCTAAAAAAGCCTTCATTGGTTGTTGGTGCATTTCTCTTAATTGGAAAAAATTGTGCCTTTTGTTGATTGTGTGAGTCTTTTTGTTCGTTTCATTTTGTAGTTGATCTTTGGCCATTCAAATAGTTAAATAAATACAAAAACCCATTCCCTTCGTATAAAAGTCAAATGCGCGAGGCCTACAAACTACTAGTTGCCCTAGAAAAAGTCCTTCGTCTAACTACAACTTGAACATAGCCCCGTAGTTGCTGAGGCATAATAGTTTGGCGCAGAGGCTGCGACTCCGACTGTGACTGCGACCGAGATTGTGACTGAGACTGTGACCTGGCCTGAGTGGCGCCGGCGGTGCTATCGCCGGTGGTAGTTGCTCTCCTGGGGCCTGAACCGCGGCCAGGTCCTCACTCTATTTCCCTCCACAGTACTCGCCCTGCAGCATTCCATTATCCAGGACCAGGGCTGGCGTATTGGAGATCCCGTCTCGCAGCGCCAGCTGATAGGCCACCTCGAAGGCTTGGCCAAGAGTCAGGATAATCTCGCTGGCCAGATTCTGCGGAATATGAAAAGATCTCATTACCATGTTCCCTGGCCGCATCCTGGGCATAGTACTCACTGTGCTTTGGACCAGGAAGACATGACAGTAGTGCAGATCCTGTTCCTTGGTGATGTAGGCAAAGTGCCGCAGATCCTCGGAATCCTGGCAGGCGCAATTGATGTTCTGTATCTCATGCTCGCAGATAGTGCGCTGTAAGGGTTATAAAATCTGTTAGATAAGATTTCAAAGTCTATAATCTTGGTGACCTACCTTACTGTTCACATCAATAAACTCCACCCCGCGATGGCAAATGGACAGCGAGAGTGCTGAGCCCGATTTAGCCTCACTTTCCGCTGAGGATTTCAGCTTTTGTATGGACTTCTTGGTGGACTCTGTGCCACGTAGTTCTTTCACAACCGTTGAGCCGAGGTACTGTTGTGGGCAAAGAAACAAAATAGAAGAATTTAGAATAAATTCTTTAAATGTAAACAATGATAAATCCCCTCACCTGAACCTCGTAATTGATGTGCTCATTGAGCAAAGTCTGCGCCGAGTGACGCCATTCGGTGGTCCTTAGATTGGCCGGCAGGCCCAGGAGCAGCTCTGAGGGAGCTCGTATTTGGAGAGCAGCTGTCTTTCTCGCCGGCGGAGCAGGTGGTGGCGGTGCAGGTCTTAAGAGTTCATTTATTAGATATTATAAATATTATAAATCATATATATATCTCACCTGCTCTTGCGATAGCCCGTGATGGAGTTGCGGTGCTGAACAGGATTTGCGGGATTTCGTGGTGCCACCACCTCCTTCACCGTTCCATTGCCGTTAGTTGCCAGCTGATTGGTTTCGTTGTTCTCGCCCAGCGGCGTCTTCAGCGACTTGGAGTCGCTGTCACGCATCTGGCGGATGTAGGCTAGCGACTGCAGGATGCGTCTGCGATGACCCAGCTTGTTGATCTCCAGCACCGTCTGCAGCTCCACATCCCACACCCCGCACACGCTCTCAATGGTATTGTACAAATGTTTGCTGCAAACATAAATTATAAAATAAAATAACAAAGTATTTTATTTATAATTTGTATAAAACTTACTTAAAGAATTCTAGGTACTCGGGAAGGGCAATGCTGTGAAGCCACTGCTGCAAGGAGGTGACTCCCAGCTGCTTGTTCTCCTGCTGCGTCTTGGGCGGCACCTGCGGCAGGAACTCCGCCGGCGGCAGGCTCTGGACAAAGCGCAACAGCTTGGGAGCATCTCGCTCGGGAATGTGGAGCAGTGGAATATCCGGCTCTTCAAAGACATTGTGCTAAAGGAAAAGGACTCTGACATTAGCTTCTTGAGAACCCTATAAATTCATTCCGAAACCCACCACAAATTTGTAGTTATCGTAGCCGTTCTCGAAGAGCATCCTCTCCAGGTGAAGCAATCCCGCAGCACGGAGGCGCGTGGCCAGTTCCCGTCGCTCGTTGGGCACCTCCATGTCCTCGAAGTCCAGCTCGATGTCGTGGGTGGGTGTGATGCTAGTGTTGAGGATTCCGCTGCCAAAGTTCTCAATAATCTCAGAGATCTTCTTGCGTGCCTCCTCCGCATTAAAGGGACTCAAAAGATTTATGGAATTGCGGGCTGCCGAGTGACCGCTTCCAGGGGATTTTGCCGGAGACTTAGCTGGCGATTTTAAAGAGGATTTCGTGGGAGATTTTGAAGGGGATCTTGGAGGTTTGATGGCTGTCTCAGTGGCAGCATTGCCATTGGCCTCCACGGGTTGCAGCTGCTGTTGATTGGTCGGCGTCGTTGGCGGCTTGACGAACTTTCTCTCCGGCACCGTGGGCTTGTTAGGAATGGGCGGACGCACCCGGGGAATACTCTGCTGCTGCTGTTGCGGATTAACCTCCTCCTCTATTTTCACCTGCACTTCGCACTGCTCTTTAAGCTGGGAGGCTCCCTTAAGCAAACCTGCAAAGGGCACGTCGCTCACGAACTCCTCCACGTAGTCCGTGGAATGCGAGAGGCTGTGATCCGAGCATGAGATGCTGGAGCTCAGGGAACCGGAGGAAGGAGCCGGGCAGCGGGGCACCACTGTCACGGTGTCATCGTAGTCGTATCCGGGCGTACTCAGCGTAGGTAGTAGCTTTGATGGCGATGACCCCGTCTCAATCATTAGCTGCTGGGCTGCCTGCAGCTGGAGCAAGGCGGATCGACGCTTATACTCCTGGCTGAGAGGCCTGATCCGCTCATGGATTGTCCGCTCTGCCTGGCTAGAGCTGGGCGGCGGATGGTCGGGCGTCGGTGGTTGCTTGTAATGAGTGGGACTGCTGGGTATCTGCTGCTTGGGCTCACAGTTTTCCTCGCCGCCGTTGGATTTGTTGGCCGCATTTGCACCGCTGAAAATGGGCGATTAATATATATTAATATACAATATTTAGTTTATATAAAGTGAACTTCTAGGCCTAGTGTAAAAGCCAATTACATTTTTTACACCAATTTTAATGTTGGATACTTTAAGAATGACCTCTGGTTCTGGTTTAAAGTATTTTTATTTTTTGCGGTTTTCAATTTATTTCTTAATGAAAAGCTTAAGGAATATCGATTAATCTTTACTATATAGTTTTTTTATGTAATTTTCCATAAATATAAACCAAGTTATAGCTGCTTACCGCAGTTAAGCAACGAGCATAATTAAATCTACATGGTGTTTCGGGTCATCCAGCTGGTTTTATTTTCGTTATTACTTTTTTGTATTTACCAATTTAAAGTACACCACATTTTATGGAACATAATAAATATTTTTATAGCCACTACCGAACTGTTAGGTAAGAAGCAATTTCGGTTTTAAGGCAGCAAACAAAGTTTTTATAGCGAATATTTTTATATGGCGACTATTGATTCCAATCCTATTTTATTTTATAAACGTTGCTCACCTGCTGTTTCGATTTCGCTTGAGTTTGCGATTAGGATTATACGACTTGAGGGTGGCGTTTTCCGCTGACTTCAAGAGCTCCTTGGACAGCTTGGTTGTTGCACTGCGAGGAGCGGGAATTGGTCGTTTCATGGAGTTGGTGGCCGGAGCCGGTGATTCTCCGCTGGAATTGGGCACACTCGTCTCGCTGTTCAGCTCCGAGCTACTGCACTGCCGATCCAGCATGTCATCTAAGGAAACAACTCTTAGAAAAGTTTAAATTATAAAAAAATATCTAGTTCTTACTGCTTGAACTGAGACTCATTCCGCCGGCTATGGCGGAACGGGTGCTCTGCCTGGCGCTGGCATACAAGCGATCGCTCCTCTGTCGCTCTCGCAGCTGGGTCTCGTCAAAGCTCATGCCCCCCACACTACCGTGGCTCTGGTGCGAGTACGGACTATCGCTGGGCGGCTGGCGTCGAAGCTGCTGCTGGCCTTGACCCTGACCATGACCATGACCATGACCATGACTCTGACTTTGGCTTTGGCTGGAGGGGGAGCTGTAGCTAAACTGCTGCCCACCGGGACCAGCATGTGTGGGGGAAACGGAGAGATTGCGTCGTGGCGGTTTCTTGGGTGGTCCGGCCGGGGCAAAGGTACTCATCTGCATGGGCTGCCCAATGCCGCCGGTGGAGCAGCGGGAACGAGGCGATACCGAAGCTGGCTCAAAGCTGCTAAGCGAAGATGAGGGGCTTACACTGTAGCCACCACCCATGTCACTAAAAAAAAGAAATAAGAACAATTAGACAAAGAATTTAAAGAAAAAATAGTTTAAATATTTATATTGTCAATACATACTTTTGACTGTGCAGCGGTGAGTGTGCGTTGAGGTCCTGGTAAAAGCGATCCTCCGGCTGCAGAGCACTATCCAGGGACTTTCCCCCATTATAGTGACCTCCATTTCCGGCACTCAGGCGCTGTTTGCTATATCCGGATTGCTGCATGGAGTGCGAGTGGTTCAGCAAGTGATTGTTGGAGTTGAAGTGATAGTGGTTGCTGTGGCTCTGTTGCTGCTGCGAGTGATGCTTGTTCTGGCCACGTGCCGAATTGGGCGGGCCAGAGTGCTGCCTGTAGATCACCTCATCGCCCTCATCGGTGTCCATTTGATTACGGAAGTCTGCGGGGGAATTATATCGATAAATAATTAAATTATTTAGATTTATGTTAAAATATATATTCAATCTTTAAAATATGAAAAACTAAGTTAAAATATTAAATTAAAACTGCACAATTGTAATCCCCACAAGTAAGAGTAATAAAGTGCGGTTAATCAACAGAAATAGAAAATAGGGAAATGTGTAATAAAAAGGATTGAATCATAAAGGAAACTAGTGTAAATTAATCATAGATTACGCATACGCACTGTTGATCACAGCCACAATATGTTTGGTGACATGCGGTGGAAATTCTCGCAGAATATCTAGAGCAGTGCGTCCCTCGTTGTCGGTGGCCGCCAGATCGATTCCGGCCTTCAAAAGTGTTCTCACCACGTTCTCCTTGCCACAGAGCGCTGCTTCGTGCAGAGCTGTGCCCGAGGGAGTCAGGAGATTGACACTGACCCCGGCGGATAATAGTACCTCGACGACGCTCTTGTGGCCATTACGACTGGCCAGGTGCAAACAGGTGTGTGGAAAAATGGTCCTGCAGGGCGAGGCCGGTGACGAGGGTGACGGTGTTCCCCGTTCCACTACCTCTGAGCCCAGGTGAGCTATTAATTCTGGATGGGCGCGGATTAGCATTTGAACCGCCTGCAAACGTCCATACTGGGCGGCCAAGTCCAGCGGTGTTTCGCCCTTGGAATTACGCATATTAGGGTCCGCATCATGGTTTAGGAGCAGAGCCAACGCCCCCGTGTGTCCATGCTGGGCGGCACAATGCAGTGGCGTCTCCTGCTCAATGGTCTGCAGGTTGGCGCTCGCCGGTCGATATGGATGCGTGAGAAGCAACCTCACAATCTCTGTCTCACCCGCCCAGGCAGCCAGGTGGAGTGGCGACGATCCCCGGGAGTCTGGCAGATTCGGTGAGGCCTCATGGGCCAGTAGAAGTCGCACAATCTCCTCGTGTCCATTGAGACAGGCATGGTGCAAGGCCGAGTAGCCGCCACTGTCCTGGACATTTACGCCAGTGCCGCGTCGTAAGCTGGCCAGAGGTCCTGCCCTCTTGGCCTTTTGGGTGAGAACCTTCTCGATGTGCGAGATGTTGCCATTGCGCGCAGCCTCCAGGAACTCCTGATCCTTGCCCATGGTGGAAAGAAGCTTAAAGCAAAAGAAAAATGAATTTTAATTTAATTGTTTGCCAGAGTTTATGATTGCTTTTAATACCCTAGACAGTGTTAAAATTATTATTGCTTTTCAAAATACATTATTTTATGAAGCCCTATCAAGTGTAGTCCTTTCTGGCCCTTAGCAAATTCTTTTTTCCCCGTTCGGTAATGGATTCCCATTAATGGACTTCCTTGCACTCCTAATCGCTGTACGACAAGCATCCAGAAAAGGATGGGGCTTGTCTGTCTGCCAGCCCTGAGTTGATTTGCTGCAAATGAATTATGACTGTCAAGTGTGCTTCATTAAAACGCCTTCGGCTTTGTGGCTTGCCTGGTCGCCTTTTCTCCTCTTAGCCCTAATGACTTTTAGCCCGTCTTTCCATTTAGGCCACCCTTACGCCCATTGCCACCCCTCGGCGCCAAGCTCTCAATCGGCAAGAGGGGGGTTTTGCCATTAAAAAAATTGCACAATAAGACAAGGAGGCAGGCAGGCTCTGGTGGGTTGAAAAGAAGGAGCGGTGCGAGGTGGAGCAGCGAAGGTGTCGAGAGGAGCTCTGGCCCTGATGAAGTGCTTTTCACGCGCTGGAATATCTTCGAGTATCTTTGATATTTCCCCAGGCACCGTGGAACTGACTTCTTAATAAAAATGGAAATTTGAACAGAAACTAAAGACAATAATATCTTGACTCATACATTTGTTATTATTATTGGAGTTACAGAAATGAGTTAATTACGAAATGAACACTCAAGTGTTTTCTTTTATTTATAAACCAATAATTATCATCAGTGAATAATTAACAATTTGTCGCCACATGTGAAATGTGATAACTTAAAAAAATCATACACTTGTTGAATGATCAGTTGGCTATGCAGTTTAGTGACTCATTTGGGATCCCCTTTTGGGCCCATGGTACCGACGACTTCAAGGGTTTTGAAATTCGGAATGATAACGCACGTTGCAGGCGTCTGGAAGCGTGCTGCCTGCCACATTTCAATGCTTCAATGAGATAAATACACGGCGGCAACAGATAATCACCTGCTTACACACACTCGCTCGCCGACGTTTTACAAACACCCACACACACTCGTACACTCATACACATCGTTTATGATACTACATGACATACTACAAAATCCGACAAAAGGTAGGTTAGGCACAGGCACATCCTTCGGAAGGAGTGAGCTTCAGGGAGAGAGAGACATAGAGCGAGCTGGTTCGCGAGAGAGTTGCAAGGAGTGCGCCTGCTCTGCCGCGCCCACCACCATTGGCCCCCGCTCCCGCCTTCACTCCTTAACCCCCAGAGTCCTTTCCCCAAACTACACGTCCACCCCTTAACCGCCAAGCTATTCATAATTTTTCGCTTGCAAAACTCTGAGGCGTGTCAGCAGTGAGGAAAGAAAAGAGGAGCGGAGCTTCGGGGGGCATCGCTGGGGATGCGTTTAGGCCAGGCCCAAAGAATGGCAACGGAAATTGAGGCACATTATAAACGGCTTGACACCAGAAACAACAACAAAAGCAGACGCCACATTGCCAATTGGCAGCAGAGATTGTGCAGTTCCTAACCCATAATTGGGTCAAAGGATGTTGACCCTAAGCCCAGGCTGGCCAAAAACGAGTGGGCTCCTGTGCATGCACGCCACTACCACTTTGTCCAACTACCATTTTGTCTGGCAAATCATTGCCCGTCTGGGGTTTCCCTTTTCAAAACGGGCCAGAATACGGGGTTCGCACATTTGTTATTGGCACTTTGCTTAGTGCACTTAAAAGGCGTGTACGTACATACGTGTACGTGTGAACTCCCATATATGTATGTATATACATATATAAATACACACAATCGCAGATACATTTTCTACAACAGCACAACTTTTCGCTTTTACCTTTTCGCTTAGTTTATTTGGGATGTGCTGAACGCTTCTCGACTTTATAAATATAGTACTTCCGTTGGTGGGCGGACTTTCTTCGTTGATTGAATAAATCTCATTGGGCTTCGCGGCGATTTATGTGGCATCTCGCTGGCGTTAACATCGCACATCTTCCCTGTCTGTCATCCAGCGCATTTTCCCACCGCACCGCTCGAGACCGCGACTCCGATTCAGATTCAGATTGAGATTCAGTTTGAGATTGAGTTTGGGGATTCCGTATCCGATTCCGCTTTTTCACTCCGACCGACGACGTCTCTCGCATGCGACTGACTGATGGATTTGGGGCCCCGGGGTCTGCGCTACTCGTAGTTCCGTAATAATTCCCGATACTCGTACTCGCACTCTCTCTCCGCCGTGCGCCGTGCACTTTGCTCTTGGGCCCTTGCTGGGCTGTGGGCTCTGTATCCGACGAAAGTTTTCTCCGATTTTGTCTCTGTTTACGACGAGCTTCAGTACAATACGTTTTGGCTTTGCTCGGCGCTTTCACTTGATTGTTTTGCTTCTCACAATGCGGGCGAGAGAGCGGAGAAAATTCGTGGAGAGAAGTGGGGAAAATGGGCAGGGAAAGAGAGTGCCGTCGAGAGAACAAGTACATTTTTGTTTGTTGTTTATCGGAACGATACGATAATACGCCTTTGTTTACGTATTTTCATGTGCGAAACTGACAGACGCACAGTCAGAAGAGGAGAGTATCTGCACGGAGAGAAATAATGGGGAGCAATGCACTCGGGTTTTTTGCTGAAGGCCATCGTACAAATTGAAAATGAAAAATACAATTTTTATTTAAATTTACTTGTTTTAAATTCCGGATATAAAACTAGTATTTTCCTATAAAAAAAACTATTTTATTCAATAAAAACAATATAATATTATTTGAGCAATTGTTTATTTATTTAAGTACCCTTGTTAAATAGTAATGTTAGTATTTTCTAAAAACAATTCTAGGACTATCTCATTTTTTAAAGAAAAATAAATATAATTTCTATAAAAAATATATATAAAATGAAACATTATTTTGCAGAAACATATAAGTCTCTTGTAGCGCAAAAATGATTGTAGATGTTTTTTTTTGTTTTGTTTTTTTCTTAATATTTTTGTTTATTTTTTATGTGTACACAACATCAAAATTTGTTTTCCCAATTGGAACATTGAATGTAATTGCAGCTTATTATTCTGTTAATTAATTCACCATTCAGAAGCCCAAGGCTAAAAGTCGAATATCAACCCATCTCATTATGAATAGACTAAATATTCATCTCTGTGTAACATTTCTCTCTCTCTGAAGAGCAAACTGAATTAAAAATAGTGGCAATCATTGTCCAAGAATGCTGCAAGGGAAACACGCCTTTGTTGCCAGGCGCATACCATATAACATAAATAAATAAGTATGCGTTCTATCTTTGAAATGCAGCGGATTGAGTTACCGATCGGCTCGATCAGGTGATTAATGATCCGTGCAAGGAATGCACCGACAAATAGGTGGGCTTGCATCTGGGTTATATCCCTCGCAGATCGTAGATCGCTGCGATTAGGGGTGTTTACACACGAGTAAACAGAACCGATTAGATAAGTGTGATAATGGGTTTATTAACATATATTTAAGCACTTGTTAAAAGAACTCAAACACTAAAGTTAATATTTATAAATTAGAGAAATTTATAATCAACGGAACTTAGAGATAATTGTAAAACAAATGTTGGTTATAAGAAGTCATATGTGAACTATTTTGTCTTGGCTGAAAAAGTGCAAATATTTTTCATTAACCTATTTTATTCACATTTATTAAATTTTTTATTTTATATAATAAGAGAATTCTTAGTTAAAAATAAAAAGTATTCATTATTGTTTGTGGCATGTAAAAACAACGAATGAAACACATTATTTAATTTGTTTGTCCCTAATTACAATGCTACAACTTTCCTATAATGAAATTTCAGTAGTTCCCATAGTTAGTTACTCATATTTTGCACTTCCCATAAAAGTTTCCAAATGAAATTTCTCACCTAGAGGCTTTCCCGGCAAACCAGCAAACTCGTAAAAAAAATAAAACAATTGAAACTACTCATGTACTAGGGTAAACAAAATATGAGTAAGTGTTTGGAGAGCCCTTTTTTCCACCTCTCACTTGTTGTTGTTACTGAGCTTTCGCAGCATTTTCTCTCTCTCTTTTATCACTTAACTCTCTCCCCACAAATATTACGCATGCGCCGTGTGGAGCTTTCTTATCACACTCTTGTTGTGGGCCAAAGCTTAGCGTGCGTATCACTGACCGAAGCTTGCCTCCCATCAGCTGTTTTTGATAAGACACCCATGTGCTTAACCCTTTGGTGACCGCTTTCCCAGCCAGGGTTGTGCAATGTAGGGAGACTGGGACTGGGACTGGAGACATGAGTTATGGTCCGCTCGACTTGACTGCCAACGTGACTCACTTGGTCAGCCCCAACCTCAGCGATTCCAACTCTATTTTGTGGGCGGACACATGCGGCGAGTTGTTGTTGTTGCCAAAAGCTGTTTCTCGTCGTTTCGCCTTTGCCATGTTGTGGCATGCCACATTCGCACACTGGCAAACAAATCGAGCCGCAAACAAATAAAATAGACAGACGGCCAACACCTACGACTGGTCGAACGACCCACCACCGCATGAGTTTTCATACTCAATTGCCGCAAATGCCACAAATATGTGTAATTGACTTGAAAATGCGCCAAGCAAATCAATCCGCACAGCGTCAGTCCGCCAGTTGTCCGTCCAGTGTCCATTTTCGACCTCAAGTGCAGCGCGTGAACTCATTCCCATTCCAGCAGAATGGCCAGCAGAGTGCGGCACGTTCCGTTCAGTTTACACTTGGAAAACATTTTACATAAGAGGTTTCTAATATATTTGTTTAAGCTGATGTATATTTACGTAATTTTTAATATTATTTTGTGTTTTTTCATGGATACATTTAAGGAAAAGACTTAAATTTGTAAAATAAACGTTTAGTCTAATTTTCTAATTCAACCGATATAGTTCGATATAGTTCTAACCCAAATGTGAAAGAATATTTCATTAATTTCATTAATGCTCTTCCAATTTTCGCACATTTTCTCTCCGTGTATATATCGGCTTAGGTCAGCACCGCTCGCTTGCTGTGTGATTGATGAATGTTGCATATTTTGGACGCCGTTGGCTGCCACCATTGTGTGGCATTAATGAGACACCGGCCATTTGTTTTGCCATTTATTCGCTGTTTGGCTGCCTGACAATGAAACCGAACTTCGGTTGCCTTACAAATTGTGAATTGTTCACGTGCGCACCTCTCCGTAACCCCCCTGGCCGAATGCATGTTGGTATATTATTTTCCTCGTTGTCGGCGATATAGTTCTAATTGTGGAAATCACAACGTTTTATGGTTATTGTAACACATCGACTTTGCAGCAATTAGAGGGGCGCATTATGTGGGCTTCGAAATGCGAATATTTTTGGATCTGGGATCTCGGATCTGGGGATTTAGTATCTGCGATAGAAGAGCAGAGTGCCGGGCTCCAGCGGAACTGTTTATTACCATAAATAATTGTCAACGCCAGCCGAGAAACGTCAACTGATATACTGTCATGTGCCCTGATCTCGGCATGGGTTCGGTTGTGGATTTGCCTGTAGATGTGGATGTGGATTTGGCCCGGTATTCATTTCAGTTAACTGCACACTTGAAAGGCCCAGAGCCGCCGATGACTACGCCGCACCCTGACGTCACTATTTCGGTGGGTGCAGCAGCGGCGGCAGCCACATCAACTGTAACAACTTATGACTCCGGGGCTGCGGAGTGGTATCTGCCCCGCATTGCTCATGATAAAGTCATTAGAATGTACGAGTTTTGTGCGATTTTGAGGCGTTAATGGTTTAGTTCCGCTGCATTGACTACGCGACTCGTTGTCGTTGTCGTTGGCGCTGTACGAACAACTTCCGCATAGAACAAATTGGTTGTAAATCGGGGATTAGGTATGCCCTAATAAAGCGCAACGCTCCTCCCACTGGCAATATCTTTATATGACTGAGGGAGGGGTCATTGGCTGCCCCCAGGTAATTTACCATTAACCTACGAATGTTTTTATTGGCCTTCACATGGTTTTACAACAAATTTGGCCTAATTGTTTCAACTATGAAATGTGGTATTGTTGGTTGTATTTCATATAATGGAATTAGTTTTAAGCTTCAAAAATCTTACTCTTTCCCTGTACTTTCAGTCCACTGTGCGCTTCTTCTGATTGGAAACTAATTTCGTTCTCACAGAACGTCAGCCCCAAAATGATGACGCTGAACCGACCTGAACTGAGGCGAACTGATTGAAGTGCGGCTCAAATTGAAAGATTGAGTGCCCGGCCAGTCTGCTTGTCTGTCTCTCTGTTGGCCAACTGTCCACAGACTTCTTTGGTAAGGGGCAGCCTCTGTGTCAGTCACTGGTGGCAGACAAAATGTTGCTAACGATGCTGCTGGCTCTTGGGCCAACTCCACTCGGGGCTATCTCGTGTCATTGTCGCACGACTCACGACGGTGATAAATAATCATCAGTCAGTCAGCGGAGCAGTCAAGTGCTCGCTGCCAGCCTTCTGGCTCCTTCTTTTTCTTTTCCTGGCCCAGGCCCTGCCTCTGCCTCTGCCTCTGCACTGCAATGTATGTGGCTCTAATTAAGCTTGGATGCAATTGCACGTACTTGTAATTGCATAAAGGGTAACGGTACGAGGAGTCCGAGGCCGTGCCCATCGATTTGGGATTACCAACCTTCTGGTTATTATCGCCACCGCCTGGCCATCGCCGTTTTTGGTAGCTTCGACTGATAGCACAGCTTGGCAATGACATTTCAATGCATTTATGATGGTTATCTTGGTCAGCAGAGCCCAACTGGGGATCTGGGGTTACACAGAGCGAAGAGCTGATCAAAATTATTAAAAATAAATAAAGTTTAAGTCGTATATAAGTAGCAATTAAGTATGAACATTAATTAGTTATTTGTTTCTTTTCAGAAGTATCAGTTATCTAAAGAAGCTTAGTGATCGATATATTACATTACAAATCCCCATGAAATTATTATAATTTCTTTCAGTGCAATAGCTAGTCTTAGATACCATGCCAATTGTCATGTGGCCAAATGGAGAAAGGGGGAGAGCTCTCTTTCGGTGCACTGATTTAGATAAATTGCGCACGTTTTCTAAGGCAGGGCCGGGACTTGAACGTTGTTGTTATCAAAACAACTTCATCAACAACTCATTGATCTCGCGGTCAGGTTCATTTCGTATATTTTTCCCGTTGGCCAGCAGCAGCTTAATTGGCCCAATGATGGCCATTTGATAGGCTCCATAAGCAGTTTTTAATTAGGACCGATCCCGATCCTCTTAACAAAGGATGCCGACCAGCAGCTGGTAGCCAAAAAAAAAAAAGAGCCAGGCCAAGCCACAGTCAAGCGCGGCCCAGCCACAAAATCCGCACTCATAACTCACTCAACTGGCTTTGATTTATTTGGGGCATGGCCGAATTAGCATACAATTAGAGCAAATGCGCGGTTTATGCAATTTATGAAATATTTATGCCGGTCCAGGGATATATCCCTAGCATTATGCAAATTGTCGGGGGCTACAATGTAACTCTGAATACCCATTCGGCGTGTATCCGTATTAAAATTATCCATAAACCAGCATATTCGATGGCCACATAAATATATAGTTTTTCTTTTGTCGATTTTTTCTGCTATTTTTCTATTATTATTATTGGTTTTTTTTCTTGCTATTTTTTTGGGAAAGTTTACTGCTACACAGCGGGCATTTTGGTGACCGTTAAATGCCATTAACCAGACGATGCCGCGGCATTGGCAGTGGCATTGTTGTTGACCGCTTGCCGTTCAGCGGCAGCCGCAGAGGAAAATGAAGCAGGTGCGCAATTGTCAATTTTCCTGCTTGCTGGCCACGGAAGGGGATGGGGAGGGGGAATGGGGGCTGAGGAGCGGGAGCGACGATGGCGGCAGCTCCAACAAAGAAAACAATCAATGCAATGGAAAAAATCTGCAGATTAAGGATGTCCAACGAAGATGGGATGCTCTTGGTGGCAAAGCTACCAATAAACGATCTTATGGAAGATCTTAGAAATAATTAAATTTAGTTTAATATTTTTATTTAATTTGGGAAATATATTAGAGTTTTTTTTTAAAAACTTGTCTCTTGAGCAATAAACCTAAAAACCTAGAAAGTGAGGTATACTTCCCTCTTTGGCTTTCCCCTAATCAATTTATCTTGCTAAAGTCAAGCCAAGCCTCATGTTGCGATATACCCACTACAAGCTTTAGGGTATTTCGCCAGCTTGGTTTGTCTCTCATTTTTTGTATATATTTTCTACACAGTTTTTCTTTTATCAGTTGCATATCGCCTTGACGTAGACATAGTAAGTAGCTTTTGTTGCTGCTTTTCCTGCTACTGCAGCCGGCTGTGATTATTATGATTGTCCAGTGAAGCATGGAGGATGGCTGGGTCCACGGGGCAGCCGGCTTTGGGGTATTGTCATGATTTATGGCCTTTCCAAGAGAGCTCAGCGAAGAGAGGCAGCGAGAGCGATCCGATGCTCGGCGCTTGTTCTGCCCAGAGATATATCTCTATATATATGTGGCTAACATGTGTCTGAGACCCGCGAGATGTGCTGGCCAATAATAATAATAATAATAATTTTCATGATTTATGATTTGGTTTTGTGACACCAATTTGGCATGTGCCCCCCAGACCAAAGCGGTGTCACCTCAGGGGATGCAGATTAATCTGCGAAGAAATGCAGGCCAAGCAGGTGGGGTTTTTCTACCAAGTCTACGAATAGCAACAAAGTAAGATCTCTCTCCCGGTAAGCTGAGAAATTGACAACATTTAAGCTGTCATTGGTGTGTGATATCCCAGCGGCAGCGGCAATCTGGTTAATTATGGACAAATTCTTTCATTATAAACAAAAGTAAAAAACGCGCTTAAGCCGCCGCTTATTGTCAGCTTTCTATGTCAACATTTCTGGGAGAGCGCTGGCTGGAAACGAGCAAAAAGCTGGCGAAAACGCACATACATATGCCATAAAAATATCAAATATAATTGCGTGTGTCGTGCCACTTGAGAAGCCGTCGCTGCCTCGGTTTCTAAGCGCTATTTCACAATGCTCGTTATCGCAATGTCACCGATAAATTCCGATTCCACAGCCCGTAATTTATGTTGACGCAGCTTATGACGCAAATCGAGAAATGTTAGCATCTGATGAAGGGGGTCTGAATCCGTGAATCCGAATCGGAGCCTGCGGCAGACAAATCTATTTGGTTCCCATTGCCTTGGCAATGGAATTAGCATTGGACCCGACTAATTTCCGCTGCATGCTAATTAAAAATGCCATTGGCAACATGGTCGCCACATGACTCCGGGCAATTTGCACCGCTGCCGCATCGATGCAGGATGAGAGAGGCAGACAAGTGCCGGGCACTGAGGAAAAGTAGTAGCAATAAGCATTAAAATCTCTTGAATCCTGAAATAGAAATCTAAATATTTCTCATATTACTAAGACTCTTTATCTTGAAGGTTCTCAAGATAGTTTAGGGAACATAAGTTCCTAAATCTTAAAGTTGTTATTATAGTAACACCATTTTTCTCACCGTGTGTACTAGTTCTAGGAAGGCACATGCTCTGGAGCTGTCCCCTGGCACAGACCATTTCGTTATGGTTTAAATGAGCAATTTAACAAGCAGACAGCACCGGCTGCCCTGCCACATAATGCGGCAAATGCTCCACGTTGCCGCTGCTCCTTCTGCTGCTCCATGTGGAGTAAGAGATCAAAGATAGAAATCTCGGCAAGAAGCGGCAGACAGTGGCAACCTGGCAACCTGGCGGAGTCGCCGGAGCACTGTTGGCGGCTCCATCGGTTAGGGTTATTGCTTGTTGTTGTCGTCGACTTAATAGCGGCGCTTGCCTCTTGTTCCTGCTGCTGCTGCTGCACTTGAAATTGAATCTGAGGGAAAATCGTGCACATTCTGAGGCGACACCGAGATGCGGAAACGGCAGCGCAACAAGCACAGAAGCCGTTAGTTAAACTGCTGCTGCTGCTGCCGGCGGCCATCGTCCAAGTGCAGCTGCAATCCCGATTCAGTTGCAGTTGCAGTTGCGGCAGCAATACTCCCTTCGAACCCTGGCTGTCATAAAAGCTGCCCGGGATATTTTGAGGCATATTAATTATTTCTTTTTGTTTTTTTTTTTTAGTTTTCTTTTCTTTTTGGCCTTTTGTTGTCGCTGTTGTTTAAGTTGTTGCTGCTGTGTTCCTGCCGTTGCTGTTGCCTGGTGTTGTTGCTCGTGAGGATGTGCTTGGGCTGGGCCTGCAGCTGCCCGCCAGCGATTTTTGACAGAGATTTTGCTTTTTTTTCTTAGCTTGGCCCGAATCGTGGCCGGCCATAGAGCAAAAAGCAGCACCAGCAATGAAATTTTTTGGTACATGTTATTGTCCATGTCCCAGGTTCAGGTCCGATGTTGTTGCTCTTGCTATCACAGAAATAAAAATGGTAACTTTATTTAGATTTTCTCAATTTAAATAAGCTGAAAAAACGTATTAAATTTATAAAATAAAGCTGGAAAAATAGTTAAGCTAAATTTGTATGAATGAAATAAATAGTATTATTAGTAAATAAAATCTATAATTCTTTAACTTTGAACTTTATAGAACTATTCCTTCTTATATTTATTTTTTCAGATACATTTTATCCTTTAAATTATTATTTAAATCTCTCATTTTTTCTTGCTGTGTGCCCCTGTGACTGCGGCAAAGCCACCGCCACCCATGGCGGGTTCAATCGGGTTTCGTTACAGTTTTACTATAAGCTCCACATTGTTGATCGGCCAGAGGAATAAGGAGGGATGGGGCGCTGGAGTGGCGGAGTGCCGGAGAAGGGTTGGGTACGGTCTGTCTAGTTGTCTCTTAGCGTTTGGCATTTTCAATTTCATGTTTTGTTGCCGCTGCCTCTGCTGTTGCCGTTCATATTGCTGGATTTCTTTGAAGCACGATAAGCATTTCTCTTGAATTCGCTTCGTTGAGGGCGTGTGCGACTGTGGTCGAAACCAAAAAAACAAAAAACCAAAAAGCCAAACGAAAAAATCACAGTTACATCAAATTGTTAATTCGTTTCATTTTGCACTGTCTACGATCCGCTGATTCCAGCATCAGCCAACTATGGCTCCTATGGCTACCGGTTGCCCTGACTGAGCAACAACAGCCAACATCCAACAGCCACTTTTAGCAACAACTGTTGCGGTGAGGTCAATTGAAATAGTGCAGAAAATCAATTGACAACGTTTTCTGTCGCTCGTTGCCGTGTTGTTCGGGCCATTTCCTCTGCTTGTTGCCACCGAATTCGTTCTGGCCTGGATTAAAAAAAAAAACAAAAAAACCGAAAGCATTTCAATTGTCGCATTAACGATGGTCGATCTATTAGCCAGCCCCTGACACGATGATTGGAAGGGAAAAGTACTGGGATATCGCCCACAGCTTAAACTATTTATAAAGTGGACTAAATGCACTTGACAATATGCACTGTCATTCATATTGAATTTTAGCCAAGGTTGTGGATTTCAGAGTGACGAATTTCATTTCATAAGAATGCTTACTGATCGTTAGCAAATTTTTATAAGCTATTTTAGAAGAATTAAAATACAATTTTAACAGCATTATAAGCTTTTATTTTAATTTCCTTATATTAATTCTATCTACAGACTTCCCTAGATATATTTATTATACAAAACTTTTACTTCTAATTAGGGTTTTCTTCAATCTATTCTTATTAATTAAACTAAATCCTTGAATCCCTTATCGTTTGCTATCTTCGCATTTATCGAAAGTCTAGAAGATACGATTACCTGGTCAAATTAAATGCCTGAGATACACACATGCAGATTCAATTAATTTCCTCGAAGCCATTAACATTCTGATCGGTGGCAGCTGATAAAATACACTTTCAACATCGTCTGGATATTGGTGTGCTCAATCAGTCAGCTGGAATGGCCTGCGAGGAGGAGATTCCGCTCTGGCTTTTCCCATGGCTGAAACCCAGACCCAGACCCAGACCCCGTCAGCCAGCCCGCCCACTCCTGCCACCGTTTTGGCCATGAAAGCTAACTGTGGCTGATGCTGCTGCTGCTGCTGCTGGAGCTTCTGTTGGTTGTGGTTATTGTTTTTGCCATTGACTAAATTATGAGCGAGTAAATTTTGCCGCTGACTAAATGGAAGCCGGCAGATGTGCCACGAATTTTTCTCATAAATAAGGCCCGGTGTGTGTGCGAGAGAGAAATTGGTTGAAGAAAGCGAGGCGATGGCTGATGGCCAAGAGCCACCAACGAACCCACCGTGCCCACCCATCTCACCCACCCACAGACCGTTTTAATTAAGCCGCCATGCAAATGAGCTGCAACTGGTTTCTGGCCAGGATGGTGCATGCCAGATGGCAGATGCCGGCTGCCGACTGCCGACTGCCAACTGCTGACTGGCGGCTGGCGAGGGAGCGACTGCTAAAGGTGGGAGGATGCTGGCTGCAGGTTGGGGGCGTCTCTAGATCGGACTCGGCTGTGCGATTAATTGCGCTGAAATTGGCGCGGAATTTCCATGCAAATGCGGGACAAGTGAAAGCCGCAAAGCCGCATGCACATCCACAGCCGGTGGCTTCTTTATTTCCCCCAACCTAAACAGCCGATAGCAATCGTTTTTCCTGGGATAGCCTCCGCAGCCCGATCTCGATCTCAGTCCACATCCATATCCCATCTATCTCAGCACTGGCAGGGCCCCAGCTGAGGCCCAGCAGATCAGTAAACAATCAATAGCACAACGGGAATAACAACCACCATCTGCGACACTTTGCCAAACTCGTTCCGCAACAAGATGTGGGCATTGCACTGAAAATAAATAATTTGATAAGTAAATTCGGTTTCTGTAAGCTAAAGAAAGTGTGGAAAATTATATAGGCAAGTGTGTCTTATCTTAACGGACTAAAAAAGGAACCTGTAATGAATAAATAATGTAAGACTAAGTCAAATTTGTTGATAACCCAAGTTTAATATTTTAATGTTGTATTAACATATACAAAATGGGTCTTTCTTGTATATATTCTTGGCCCTGATGTTATTCCTCGCTTACATATAATTATTATTTTATTTTAAATTCATTTTGAACCAGTAATCTTTAATTTGATGAGTAAATCATAAATCAAGGTTTGAATTATTCTCTAGAACTAAGAACAACATATTGAATGAATAAAATATTGTTTTCTAAAGAAAATACTTCATAAAATGCTTTGATAATTCTGATTGAATACTATGTAATAAATCAATATTTTAGACAACATTTTTGTCGCCAGTGCCGCCGCCTGGGCAAGTGACTGGGCTAGTCAACGCTCTTCTGTTGGCTGGCGAACGCGTTAGATTAATTTCCAAAGGCTGTCATTAAAATTCCAGCGCAATGCAATTTATATGCCACACACATGCCAATGCAGCTTAGGCCACGTCTCTGGCATCAGGCAATTTTTAATAAAAACAGCTTCATATTTATGATATCAGAATATGGCCGAGAAACGGCCGGCCGGCCAGGCGACAGTCACACAGACAGACTCTCTGTGGGCCAGGTACCACGCGCCACTCGTTAGCGCTTGGATCCTGTCCTGGAGACAACATCATCAGCCGCTCTCTGGCTGGCCGGCTGCTGGCTGTTGAAATTTGCATGACAAACTCAAACTCATCCATCAATCAAGCAGCCAAACTCCAGTTCGAGTGGGTCTCTCACATTTTCGTTTTATTTTCGTGCAGCCAAGCTGCGAGTAGTATTTAGCAGCTGCTGTAAACTCGTTAGGACCCCACAATTTCACTTTTAATTACACATACCGTGGCCGGCTAATCCCTCAAGCCGATTTTATATAACTCATATATGCATATATGCATCATTGAGAGAGCTTGAAGGTGCTGAAAAATGTGCACAGAGAAAAATAGAGAAAAAATAAACGGAATTTGTGAGTAAATTTGATGACTAAGAGAGAAAACTTTAACATAAAAATATTTTATAAATTTGAGGTATACCTTATATACATATGTAGGTACCTTTATACGATTTCTGTTAACTAAAGTATAATAATATTCCAACATCTTGTTCCTAAATTATAACTCAAATCTTGGAACAATTTTCGATTTTCAAATGCTTTCCTTTTCTCCAGGTGGAGGCTATATAGCTCCGCTTAGCGCAAATTTTCACTTGTCTTTTGCATAATTTAGACAAGCTGAATGGGCGCTGGAGCGATAGATGCTCCATTGGGTATGGAGCATGGATCGCTGGATCGCTGGATCGCTGAAGCGGTGCAGCGATGGGGCGACTGCCTGGGGCCTCAACACGGGCGGCGCCGTAAAATCAATTTGCAGCCACGCACTGCGTTATCACAGTGCAAGAGGGATGGCAAGATGGCACACAGGATGGGACAGGAGTGCGTAGCGCCACCTGTCGTCGCTCGTTAGCGTCATCGTAAATAATACGCATCCTCCGATTTTCGCGGATATATCGTATTCGTCGGGTCTGCTGGAGTATAGAGTTTCTTTTGGTGGCCGTTGCAAAACCTATGCAGATTTATGACTGTCAGCGGATCACGGACGGCGGCAACGTTTCCTAGTTGAGTTGGCTAGGTGCTTGGCTGCCAGTGATAACGAAATGACCATAATGGCCATTAGGGGCAGTTGTTGCTGCCTTGCATTGCCTTTTGTTGCACACGAACCATTCCATGTCCCGGGTCCGTGTCCCACTGTGCCACGAAATGCATTTCGGCGTCGCTTTTCTATTTTCCATGGGCCCCAAAACTGAAAACAAGCCAGAAAATAATTGTAAATCGCTAGATTTATGACCAAAAACATAGCCACGAATTATGACGCCGGCCACAGGTGGAAATCGCATGCTGATTTCAACTTGATTTGCTTGCCATATAATTGCAAATTGTATTTGTTTAAACACGTACACATGTTGGCCGTTGGCTGATTTTTTTTTTCTCTCCTATTTCTGCTCTCCCATGGGCGTCCAGTCCTCGTCGTCATCGTCGTCGTCGTGGAGTGTTGCATGTTGCATGTAGCCGCTGTGTCCGTAGATCTTTTGTATTGCTGCTGCCCCACGCCCACACATCCCAGCAATCCGACATGCTCCGAGACAACTTTGAACGATTGCTTGACGTGTTTTGCTCTTGGCCAACACCATCCCCGGCATATCCGTGCGTTGTTAACAGCATTTATTCGGTTTTATTAATTTCGGGGCTGTCCGCATTTATAATGAAATAATCAGTAAAGTATATAGTGGCAATTTGAAAAGGATTCTATGCTTGGAGCTTGTAAAATACAATTTTTAATTGGAGAAATGCTGTTAGGTGTACGTCATGGCTTGCACTTAAACGCAAATACATTTTTACATATTCATTTCTCTCAGCTAGTTTTGATTTAATTAAATGTATTTATAACCTTGCTTTAGGTGGAATATGAATAAAAACTCAAAAGAAAATTGTATATTATCAAATTAATAGTAATTAACCATTCAATTTCTCTTAAAGTTATTTATTGGTTAAAATTAAACTGTGCATAAATTTGTAAACGAAGGTTGTTAATTATATTACACAAAGTTATTTAACGCATAAATTATATGGCTTTGCCTTTATATATATATACAAATACTGAACTTTATTGTTATTTTTCTGTACAGAGATATTGCTTAATGAGCAAAAAAGGAAAGAATTCTTCTTGATTACAAGAGAATTTTCTAACTAAAACACTAAAAATTTATAGTTATCTAAGAATTACTATGTTAATTTTCTCACTGATATAAATACTTAAAGTAATATTCCTCACATGAACCTCGCGGAATCTAATTCTTAATCTAAATCATTTTAAGTATCCCATTTCAGTGCGCTCGCTTGGGTACCACATTTTACCCCGACCCCTTCCTGATTGCTCTTGAAAGTCATCATAACTCGAGGTGGCCGAAAAGAGTCTTCAAATTATGATTGGATTCAGCTTCCGCATAACTAACTGCAGCTGCGACCCCAAATGAAGAAGTCCGGGATACCAGATTGAGGCTGGGATATGAAACCGGGAGTTGGGAGGAGTTGGAGGAGTGGCATCCAATTTCGCCCCGGGACACAATTGCCACGTGCGTGCTCCATTTCTGCTCCTCTGTGGGTATGCTCCTTTTTCTCTCTTTTTTTTTTGGGCCAAAAGGTGCCAATGTGGCAAATATTTTGTGCTTAACATTTTTATGGCTGCCATAAGTTGGCCGGAGTGTGGTAAATGCTGCAGCCATTGCCAGTGCCACTGCCACTGGCCAGAAGCCACTGACCGCAGGCCGAACCTACGGCAACTCGAACCGGATCGTGTCTTGACACTTGAGGTATCGGTTTCATTAGCGAAATGTTTCCGTAAGAATGCCAAAAGGTCGCAATTGATGCCATTTACAAGGCGATTGGCAAGCCAGGGGAACATACATATATGTGGCATTGGTTTCGAGAAGGAGGAGGAGGAGGATCCTCCTCTAGTTATTAGTCGCGTGTATTACATTTCCTAGCTCTTATCCTGGCCGGGGATCACTAGCTATTTGTTTGGTGGCAGCGGCTCTATAAATTTATCAAATTGAAAAATGCGCAATCGAAATCAAATCAAAGCGAACTGCGAACTGGAACTGAACTGGCTCCAAAGGAGTGTGTTGACTTTTATGGGATTGGGAATTGTGGGGGAAACAATTCGGCAAATCGCTTTGCAATCAGCAGCCCCGGACTTAGCCCAGCCCAGTAACAGGCCGCTAATCCCTGATGCCTGTGAGCACTTCTAGAAAAGAAGTACTACAAATAAACTTGAAAAGAAATATTTCAATATTTCTATTTCTTTTGAAAGGAAACCCATTTTAGCTCTCAAATAATCATACATTTAGTCAGTAAATTTTAAATGTATATAAATACAATTATTAAATATGAAAGAAATTTTTTTCTTTGTGCAAGAGTATCGCGAACAAACGACTTGTGACAAAATGACGAAATTTATGTTACTTTTTTGCATCGGCAAAGTGCAAACCGTTGCAGCTTTGGCTCTCCGAGGGGCGGGCAGGTGGGCAGTCTGTCAGCAACAAATGCAAAGCGCCAAAAACTGCGACACTTTGTATAAATTGTGTTGAAAACAGCAGCAGCAACAACAACAGCAGCAGCAGCAGCAGCAGCAGCAGCGGAGGCAGTGGAAAACTCCGTCTGTCCGAGGCAATTTCGGGCTGAGCCGCGACTGGCGATCGGTGCTGGCCACACCCCCTTCGGGCAAATGCAACAAATTATTGTCATCAATTTTTAGATGCAAAGCTTGAGGAGTGACATTTATTGAAGCATAGTTGGAGCAGCAGTTGGAGCTCCAGTTCGAAGCAGGGGCCGCTGGCCAGGCTCCGTTCAGGTCCAGGACGTGATTGCTCCATATTGCAGGCGGCTGGTAATGTTGATGATGATTATAGGCACGGTTCGGCATGGTTTGCAGCACTCTACACCAAGCGAAAAAGTATAATATAGCTGAAATTCATGTGAGAACGTCAATAATATATTTTCAGGAATTTTAAAAATATTTGTTTTTACATTACATTTTTGCTATCAAGGCTTTATTTAAGGCTCTTATCGAATCGAATTTTGACTTAAATTTTTACAGTGTACCCCTGTTTAGTCTGTTCCTGGACAGTAAGGAGTGACACGTTCGCCTCTGATTGCTAGGAAACGAAGGCAACAAGTGGCCATCGGCTGGCCATCCACTTAAATGAGTTTCTGGCTGGCAGTTTTTCTTGTTGCTTTTGTTTAACTTTATTATTTTTTTTGTATAATATTTTTTTGTATTTTTGGTTTTTGGTTTTCTATTTGGGGCGGCTGCCGCTTCATTAGCAGCTTCGCCGGCCCCCAAAAAAGTAAAAGCCAAAAAGTTATGACCATATTTGTGCTAAATTATGAGGCCCTTTCATAAATCAGGCAGCCGGGCAGCGGCGACCTAGCGAAAAATGCCAAGATTATGGCTTTGCCAATGTTTAGTGTGGCACCATTAGCCGCGCTGCCGGGCCGGGAAAACTCCAGTTCGCAAATGGTCAGTGGTGGAAATTTACATTGTGCCTGAACGGGACGTGGACAATTGCAAGTGCTCGACTTACTTTAAACTGTGCCATTTATCATATGCGAAAATATTTTGTCAGTCCGCTTTTGGCCTTTTGCCGTTTGGCCATTTTCACCATTTCCATTTGGTCATCTTTCGCTTTTCAATGAGACCAGGCCAGAGAGCCTGGATACACTACAAAAAAGAGGGGTACTGTTTTTGAATTTAAAATACCAGTTAAGATATATATCCTATTATATTTGGTAAATATTTTCTTATAGTTGGAAACTCACCTACTTATATAGCAGTGTACCCAGCTAGTCAGGCTGAATCTGTTGTGCGGTTGTTATGGCGGATCCCGTCCTCCCAAAAAGGCTACCGTTTTGGTAACTCTTTTTTTCGAGGGGGAGTCGCGAGGAGCCTAAGAAAGCCAGTTACAGTTGGCTCGTGCATGTCTCGTGGCCAGCAACAATAACCGAACAACAACTGGACAACAAAAGCACCCAAACCGTCGGATGTACGATCACTTGCATTACGGTTCCAGTTGTAGATTTATACATACCCCGAATATGAGTTACTTTCCTGGGGCGGTGTCTGGCTGCGAGAGAGTGCCAAGCGAATGGAACGGGGCCATGATCTCTGGCCGAGCATGCTAGGAAGTTGTAGAGCTCAGAAACAATTACCAGGGTGCTGGAGCCAGTTTCGATGCCTGTTCCAGTTCCGCATTTAAAAAAAAAACTGCCAGGAGTAAGGACACTCCAGGCGAACAGTGCCGTAGAACTGTGTCGTCCGACAATGAAAATGAATTACCACCTTTACGAGGCCACAAATCTTTTAGAGTTTTCTTTAGTGCCTAGGGCATTTTCAGGAAAATCTACAAAAATCGTAAAAAAGGAAATTATGATTTTAAAAATCAAAAAGAACAATAACATATAAAGAAAATAATGATCATTAATTAAGCTCTCATGAAATGTAACAATACTTTATGTTTAATATTTCTGAAGGGCACTTTTATACCTTTAAATAAAAAAATCTCTTGAATAAGCCCAATATCCAGTTGTCGCCATGTCTTGCAAGTGGGTTAAGTGAAGTTTCTGCATTGCAAAAGATCAGGGTTTAAGAATGCGCCGGGGGCACTTATGAACTTTGGGGCTCTTCTCGCTAAATTGACATCGCATTCGCAACCCAGGCAGGCCAATTAAAGACTCTACGTGACCTCCAGCCGAAAAAACAAAAACAAAAACTAAAGGCCGATGACAAAAAAAGAAAAAAACAGCCCTGCCATGTTGAGCTTTCCACGCTGCCACTCTCGCGAGATACGCGGTATGTGCAGCTAATTGACCAGCCCGGGACGATGATGCACTTCATCAAAAAAATACCAAAAAAAGCGGAGGCAGAGGCAGCAACCAGAAATGACAAATCCAAAAAAAGAGCCAGTGAGTGAGACTTACTCAAGTGGCGGGGCATTACGTCAACGTCAACTCAATTTGGCGGACAACGAGCTCGGAGCATGGGACAGATCTGTGCTCTGCGAGGAGGATGGGGATCCCCTCCATGGAGGGGGAGTGTTGGAGCGCGGCTGAGTGCGGGTCAAGTGCTGACGCATCAGCCAAATCCAGTGAAGTGCACCAAAACATACATATATAAATGCTTGAAAAATATAATGAGCGGAGTGGATGCTGCCAGCATCATTAAGAGCGATCATCTGTCAGGCAGATCGGCATATGAATGAGATTTCTGCCTCAATTTAATTCAGTTTTCATATTTTTTTTAAGCTACAAATGTCACGAGATACTAAATATTGTGAATCTAAAAACATTTGATTGCTTTTAGAATATTTTAATATTTAATTATGCAATTAAATTTTAGCATGCTTTAGATAATAATGTATTAAAATCCCAAAAACCAATGTTTTGAATATACAAAAGTATTTGTAATTAATCATAGACTTCTCACCCCTATTTTTTTTTTATTAAGTATCAGCTTCTGTTAGCTTGATTACAATGACATTTTCCGAATTCCTAGCTACTGGCCTGCCTCATTTTTCCCCTTAGCCACTGAATCAACAATTTTTTATCGCTGATATCGAGTAAGCCTGCAATATAATGATCAATAAAAATGGGTTTATATGGAAATGAAAAAAATGATTGCTTCATTGAATTTTATACATTCTTGTTCAGCCTTTAAAAAGCCTTGGAGTGGCCACCGAAACTTTAGTGTTAGCGTAGAGGTCTAATCAATAATGTCTTCGATAGTGTTGGCAATATTTCTGGTCTTTGGATCTATACCCGGCCTTGTGGCTTTTGAGATAGACAAGTTGATCTACTGCAATTTGTCACGTTGCGGTGAGGAGAACGTTGTTTGCCGAAAAGTCGTAAGATACTATGGCCAAATCAACCGTTGATGTTGAATAAAGGAATACATTTTTGATAGAACTACAGCTCTCCTTGCCGACCAAGAGCCCGATTGGTGTCCTTGAGTGATGAACAAAGGAATGTAATTCTCAACACGGTTAACCAGTTTAGGAACACGGCGGCCGCCGGCCTGACCCATAAATTGCTCCCCGCAGGACGAATGGCTCGCATCCAGTGGTCACCGGAGCTGGAGCACTTCGCCATGATGGATGCGATGAGCTGCGTGTCCATGACGCGTCCCTGCATGACGTCACCGAACTTTCCCAACATGGGCAGCATCTTTGATATGTACAGCTACTTGGGCAAAAGACAGAATAGCTTAAAAATTATAACAGAGATGATCTCGCAATGGACAAGCGAGGGACGTTATGTGACCTCCAAGCAAACCGCCTTCCTCTCCGAAAACAGTGACTTGAAGTGCGTAAATCAAGATTCGAATCTAATCCAGAATCTGACTGTTTCTTTATTTTTTTTAGATTCATCCTTCGAGTTGCACTTTTGATGTCCGAACGCAACACGCACATGGGATGTTCTGCGGTTAAACTTCAACACCAGCGCTTCAGATATCTGTACTTGAGTTGTACTTTTGCCACCATGAATATCCTGGGGCTTCCCATCTACAGGTCGGCTAAGTCACCTGCACAAATGTGCCTAAAACGGGATGTACTTTTCACCAATCTATGTGCCGCAGGCGAAAAGTATCTTGAAAACGCCAAACTAGTTGACTTGAGAATGCACGCTAAATAAAATGTAAGGGTTGAAGCCCCGCACTATTTATATTTAAGTTCCTACAATAAAGTTCTTCGTAGAGTGGAGTGTAATTGCATTGATGAACTCAAAGCAAAAACATCACGTGCTATGTTTAATCAATCAGCAGGTGACCAACACCTCATACCCCGGAGACAGCTAATGGCAGTGGCAAGGATAGAATAAAAGCAGCAGTTGAAAATTCTTAAATGCACATTCAACATGGGTCAGTTGCACCTTTTGTTGGCTACCTTCGTGCTCTTGAGTCCAGGCGGGGATTGCAGCTACCGTCACCTACTGCCTCATCTGAGCAGAGAACTTAACTTTGAGTTTGTTGTCCTGTTGGGAAACTCGGACCCAATTTGGCAGAAGACTTTATTTCAGTTACCAGTTCCCATTATCCAGATTAATGAAGAGTCCAAGGAAAACTACCATTTGGGGTTTGATCAATCTAAAAACTTTCTAACCATAGTTTTCGTTCATGAATCCTCGGAAAGAATTTTAGATCTTCTACACGTAAATCTAGGCTTTCTTAATACCTTGCCAGTGCTTATGGTTTTGGAGAAAGAGAGTGTGCGAGTGTATCCGCTTTTTGAATGGTGTTGGCATCATCAACTGCTTAATGTCGTTGCCGTAGGACGGGACTTTGAGGTGAGATTTATTTACTACCCTGAGTTTTCATTTAATTTATTAAGTAATATACAATTTAAAAAAGATTTATTTGACGGTGGCATTTGTTTGATATTTACAGAAATCTCAGATTATCTACAGCTACTCACCATTTCCCATACTCCAGTTTATTGAGCGTCGTTTGGAGAATAGTACCCTAATTTTCGAGTCACATTTGGAGGATCTTCAAGGTTATTCAGTGCCTATTGCCCTGGGTGGCTCTTCGCCGCGCCTTATTGTCTATCGTGGCTCGGATGGGCAACTTATCTTCTCGGGTCCAGTGGGAAATTTGATGAAGTGCTTCGAACAGCGTTACAATTGTAAAATGGTGCAACCGTATCCTTTCAATAAGACTTCAATTCAGCCAGCTCGACAACTGATTGGAGCTGTGCGAAATGGCAGTGTGCAATTCGCTTTGGCGGCGATTTACCCAGATTTTCCGTTTTCCGGGTACACCTACCCCATCGAGCTAATGAGCTGGTGCCTGATGATGCCAGTGCCCTCGGAGGTTCCTCACAGCCTGTTTTACTCTTTAGTATTCGATCCTTTAACATTTTGGCTCACGATCTTGGTAATGGTGGTGATCTCTCTAACCTTATCCTTGGCCCTGCGTCTTCATGGATACAGAGCTAGTTTTACAGAACACTTTCTCCACGACAGCTGCCTAAGAGGAGTGCTGGCCCAGCCCTTCTACGAGGTCCTGCGAGCTCCAGCCCTGGTGCGAGGCATATACATGGTCATATGTGTGCTGGGCATTTTGATCACCGCCTGGTACAACTCTTACTTTTCAACCTTTGTGACCAGTGCCCCAAGACAAGCGCCGTTCACCAGCTACGAGAGCATCGAGCACTCCAATGTCGAGGTGGTGATTTGGAAACCTGAATACGAGAAGCTTATTCAAATTTCCGAAAGCATGAGAAAATATACGTCCATATTTAGGATTAAATCGGACTACCAAGAATTTTTGCAGCTACGAGATTCCTTTGACACCAGATATGGATACATGATGCCCTTGGAGAAGTGGTCACTGATCAAGGAGCAACAGAAGGTCTTCAGTTCACCTCTGTTTACCCTGCGGGAGGATCTCTGTGTCTACCACACGATTCCCATTGTGTTTCCCATTGCGGATAACTCGATTTTCAGGCAGCCCCTGGAGCGTCTCATTCTGGATGTCACAGCCACGGGTCTTCTAGCTCGTTGGCGGGACATGGCCCTCACGGAAATGGTCAAGGCTGGTCAGCTGCAACTTGTCGATCGGAGTCAGCCAAAGGAATTTCGGGCCATGAAAGTGGAGGATTTGGAGCAGGTGTGGATAGCTGGGGGATTCATGCTAGGACTGGCCACTATGGTGTTTATAGGGGAGCTCCTTTGGTCATGGCGAAATAGGTTGCGAAGGATATTGACAGGAATTTTGTGGTTCAGAAATTTAACAACTTAAGTTCTTAAAAATGAAATTAAAAAATAAAAATACTAATAAAAAGTACATTTGTTATTTATTTTAAGAACACAAATTTATTTCTTTTATTAAATAATTGGTCCTTCTTATATCCTAATATCAAATTTATTATTTCAATTCGGTCATTAGGGTCCTATTGTAGTGTGAACAGCGACATCTAAGTATGTCGCCAAACCTGTCCGATTGAGGTTATTTTACTTGTTTTTTCCCGTATGGTTTTCCCTTGGGAAATGTTTTTTGGATTCCCTTGTTTTTGCCCGAGACTTGTTAACACAAGCCGCTAATTGGAATTAACCATTAGCGGCCTCGTCGGTGGATTCATTAGCAACCCTTTAAATGTGCAGCGGCATCAATCAGTGTCATGCAGTAGTCCCTCGACCGTCGTGATGGATTGCCCGCAGTGGATCCTATTCAGCCTTTGGTTGATTAGTCTTGCCAGTGCCTCCACGCTCACAGAATTGCTGGGCAGGATTAGGCAGGAGTCGGACTTTGAGTACGTGCTGCTCATGAGGAACAAGAACATGAGTGCATCGGATCAGGTGTGGAACAGCAGCAGTTTGGCAAAGGATATCATGGACACAGTGCAGGTTCCAGTCCTCCAGCTGGACGAGAATGTCAACTACTTCTTTCATAACTTTACAAGCAATCGACTAATTTCGATGGTGTTAATGAGTGATGTAAATCTAGACGAGCACAGGGGTCTGCTTCAGGCTCTAGTGGCGAATCTTAGGCACATGACCACGTCTCGGGTGATATTTATTATAGAAATGGAAGCTAGAAGTGCAGGGCTTTATGAATTGTTTAAAGACTGCTGGCTAAAGAAACTTCTGAATGTTATGGTTTTGTTTGCAGATCATGAGGTTGGTGCTCAAATTTTGAATTTATCTTTTTTTGAACTAAATTATTTTTTTAATATACTTCCTTATCGATGGCAGAGAACCAAGACCTTCTACAGCTACTCGCACTTTCCAATTCTCCAAATCGAAGAGCGTATTTACGATTCTGACCTGGAAGCCTCACTCATATTTCCCGATCGCCTGAGAAATTTCCATGAGTACGAGATGCCCGTGATCATTGGCGGCACAGCTCCACGAATGATTGCCTACTATGACAGAAAGGGTCGAGTGGTCTACAAGGGCACTGTGGGACATTTCATGAATGCCTTCCAGCAAAAGTTTAACTGCAAACTTGTGCAGCCCCTGAAAGCCGCGAATCCTTTGGAATTTGCTCCTTCGATGCAAACGGTGGCAGCGGTGCGTAACAATTCCGTTGAGATGTCCATGTCGCTGACCTTTCCGCCGTTTCCTCCTTTTGGGTTCAGCTACCCGTACGAGCAGTTGAACTGGTGCATTATGATGCCGGTGGAGGCTGATGTGCCACCTCTGGAGTACTACACCAGGGTTTTTGAGCTGAGCGCCTCTCTGCTGACTCTGGGTGCCCTCGTGATGATTTCCTGCTTGCTGGCCAGCTCTTTGTGTCTCCATGGCTATCCAACGTCCATCAATGATTTCCTGCTCCATGACAGCTGCCTGAGGGGAGTCCTCGGGCAATCCTTTGTGGAGGTGTTCCGAGCACCCATCCTCGTGAGGGGCATCTATCTGGAGATCTGCGTTCTTGGCATCCTGATCACCGCCTGGTACAACTCATATTTCTCCAGCTACGTGACCACCGCGCCCAAGCAGCCCGCTTTCAGGAACTACGATGATGTGCTGGCCTCCAAGCTGAAGGTGGTGGCCTGGAAACCGGAGTATGCTGAGCTGTTCGGTCGCCTCCTGGAGTTTCGCAAGTACGAGCCCATGTTTTTGGTGGAGCCGGACTTTAGCAAGTATCTCGCTCGTCGGGACACAATGGACACACGGTATGGCTACATGATCACCAACGGCCGATGGGTGGTTATCAACGAGCAGCAGAAAGTCTTCTCCCGACCCCTATTCCGCATGCGAGAGGATTTCTGCTTCTTCAACAATGTCCCCTTTGGGTTGCCGCTGCACGAGAACTCGGTGTTCATGGAACCGGTACTCCGGCTGATTATGGAGCTGGCCGAAACGGGGTTATCCCAATACTGGCTCACGAAGGTCTTCTCGGAGCTAATTGAGGCGGGGGAGATGCACTTCATAGACCTGAGTCCGCGGCGGGAGTTCCGTGCCATGCAGCTGCAGGACCTGGAGTACATATGGTATGGCTTTGCCTTCATGGCGGTGCTGTCCTCCCTGGTGTGGCTGCTGGAAGTGACATTCTACAGGATAAAGTCTTCGAAGGGTGTTTTTTCACTACATTTTATTTTCCGCAGATAAAAAAGTTGCTTAAGAAGTCAAATAAAAAAATATTTGGCTTCAGGGGTATAACTTCGAACATGCAATTAAAATAGATATTAAGACAATGCACGAACTTTATCGGCAAACGCAAATGGAACTCTCTTATAGAAAAAAAAAACTATTTTCCACCGTGAGACCGTAAATTTTATGAGCCTGAAACTCTAGTTAAAGGTACTAAAGGTGAATCGATTTTTGTTAGTGGCCAAGGGTTTGCCTTTTACGACCCACGCTAGTGCAGCTGCCTGGTGCTTATGGTTATTCGTGCAGCCATCAAATATGACTTTCCTTTCGTTTCGCTCACCCCACTCGAGGGGATCTGCACTTCCCGATTTTCATTTGGCAAATATTTGCACAGCAGCTCGTCGGCTCAAAGTTCAACATCAAAAGCAATTAAGACGCGTGCTGGCAGCTAAACACACTGAGCACTGAGCACACCGATCACTGAAATACCCGGGCTCCAGCTCCCCAAAGGTGCGCACTGATGTTAGCCACCTGTGCGACGGCAACTGGCGCCTCTTGAAATTCCCTAATCGACATGTTTCGATCTCAAACGACTTGGTCGGCCGCGGAGGCATCACCATCAGTAGTGCACAGGAAGAAACAAATAAATTTTTAGAGTAGCCTTCATTTATAATGTTCCATTGGGTAATGATTAAATATTTTTAAATATTTTTTAACAAGGTGAACAATGATGTTATGTTATTTTAAACAGAGTCGCCATGGGTACTTACGCTTGCAATATTAAAACAAATTATATAAAAATACAAAGAAATCAGGTAAATTTTTGCCAGTGCTGGAGTCGTGTTGCAGCTATCGTGGAGTGAAAAATTTTCTCTAATCTGCGCTGATGGCACGCATTTGTAACCCCCCGCCAAACGATGTCGGCAGTCTGGGGCCGGGTACTTTGATTTTGACTGACAAGTGCCGCCTGCCTGCCTGCCTGCTGCTGCTGCTGCTGGTGCTGCTGCGACTGTTGCTGCTGCAGTTGCAATACGTTGTTGACATGCGCAGCTGCATGCGCTTTCATGTGCGCTCAAGCTCCTTTATTGGAGAAAATTATTTCAGACCTCGGTCAGAGCCAGCTCCGTAACGAGCTAAAACTAATTAACCCACGACAGACCCAAACAGCAGGCACACGGGGCGCATCTTAATTGTCAATAAAACGTTTTAGATTTCTTTATTTTAATGCTTGCAATACTAAAAAAATTAATGCAAAACTTAACCGCAGATGGGATGTGTGTGTGTGAGAGTGGCTTTCGCCCAGGTGTTTGTGTGTGTGTGTGTGTGCATAAATAATAACTAACAAAGATTTAACTAAGATTTCGATGTGTGGTTTAGCCTAGGCTTGGATATAAACAAGGAGCGCTCTCTATGTACATAAACTATTTAGTTCAATAAATTAGCAGAAATACTCGTATTGCAAAGTGTACACAGTTTATAACAAATCGTTAAAACGTTACATAACCCAAACACCATTGAAGATATTTTTGCGTAATCTAAATCTATTGTCCATTAAAAACTATCACAAAATAATTGGCAGTTTAATTAACCATTAACTATAGCTGTTTTATTAATAAGCTTAGCCTAGTCCATACACTAGTTGGGGGAATGTGTGTCTTGTGTGTTTGTGTGTGTTATCTTTAATAATGGCGCATTCGCCTTGGTAATGCGCCTTGTGTTTATCAAATACAAAATACAAAAATAATGGCAAGTGCAAGTTGAGTTGCATTCGGGTAAACAACTGCTGAACATTGGAGTTTGGAGTGTTTCGAGCTTCAGTGTACGAACATAAAATATACACTAATAGAGTAATGCTGGTGCCCCGTCTGAATGCCCTCGAAGTTGGCTAACACTCGGCCCAAGAGATCAGAGAGATCCTTGAAGGAGAAAGGAGCGGGGAATTGCTGTAGGATGAGCTCCGAATGGGTGCCTCGGGTCTAGAGTGTTCCTTCCTCAAAAATATTTGGCATTCCCCTTGCTGGCTTTTAGTTTGTATTTATTTATTTGTAGTAAAAACCTAACTCTATTTACGAGTATATATACATTAACACTAGCAAACAAATTTACGCTAATTTGGGCAGAGCAACTAAGAAAACAAATACTTTCAATTTACAGGAAACACGCATCGTGCTGGGCTAGCTAAGGACTGTGAGAGCTGCGGGTGATTAGGAGGATTAGGGGACTCCCGGTGAGTCCGGTTTTGGAAATTGGATCGGAAAATATTCTGTTTCTGTTTAGCAAGGAAGCGTTTGGCCTCATTTTGATATCACCACTCGTGGAATTGCTTCGTTAGCTTCATTACACTTCTATTTCTACACGCCTAGCATACTATTTTAGTTTAACTTTAGTAGCATAATTAAAATCCTCAGAATTTGGCACATTTAAATTTAATTAGTTTGTGTAAATGTACATTAGGTTCAGTATTGTATTTGGAAGTGCTTCGAGAGAGTGTGCATCTGTCTGTCTGTGTGTGTGGGCATAGGAATCGCACAGAGAGCTGAAGTAGGAATCCATCAATGACGTAAATTCGAGTCGGGAGTATTTGGGCGTTTAAGTATTTAACAGTTTAGGTAGTTACAGTAGGACATCTTCGATTGTGTTCTATTTGTGTGTATGTATTTTGTGTGTAAGGAACAAGAAATATAGTATTTTAGCCGGGGGAATGGCACTCCCCTCGCCCTGGACACTACCGATTGCTGAGCAGTCCGTTGGCCGGTGGCAGTACCCCCGGTGGAGTGTTGGGATTGCTGATCATCACGGGCAAGGAAGGTGGCACCACTCCACCACCGCCCAGTTGTCGCGGATTTAGAGAAGCTGCCGCTGCTGCCGCCGCCGCTGCCGCTGCAGCTGCTGCGGCCGAGGAAGAGGAACCACTGGATCGCTGGTGCTTGCCGGAACTGCCTTTGATGAGGTTCCCATTATTCTTCTGGGTCATGTGCGTCTGGTAGTGCTTGGCCAGGTGGGCCTTCTGCCGGAAGCTTTTGCCGCACAGCGAGCAGGCGAAGGGCTTCTCGCCCGTATGCGTCCTTATATGCACATTCACCGAGTACTTGTCCTTGAATCCCTTCGAGCAGATGGAGCAGTAGTGTAGAGAGCGCTCCTTCCGCTGCCCACTGCCTCCGGACGAGGAGGACGAGCTGCCGCCTGAGTTGGCCGGCGGACTGTTGCTGCTGCTGCTGGCACTGCCGCTGGAGGAGGAGCTGCCGGTGCTGCCAGTGGCTCCGATTACCGGGCCCAAGGGATTGCTGCTGTTTGCATTGCTATTATTATTGGCCACACTGGGATTGTTGTTGTTGCCGCTGCTGCTCCGCTTGTACTGTTTCTTGGGCTTGCTGACTCCTCCGCCGCTGCCACTGGACTTGGACACCCCCACCGATGACGAGGGCGAGGTGGAAGTGCTAACCTCTGGCTTCAGTGGCTGCGGTGGCTGCAGCTGCCCCGCCACGCTGGCCGCCGGATTGGGCGAGATCTGCATCAGCACGTCGGCAGCGGATTGACCATAATCTCCCGGAGTAGGCGTGCTGCAGAACTGCTGCACCTCATTGGCAATGCGCTTGATCTTCTCGAAATCATCGCTGAAGGCGTTCTCCAGCGACAGGAACATGTCGTCCACCAAAATGTTGGCACTGCCATTGTGCTGCTGCTGCTGTTGCTGTTGCTGCTGCTGCTGAGAGCTGAGGTGGATGCCCTGAGCCTCGTCGAAGATCTGGGCGGCACTCAGGGTGGAGTCTGCAAACCCGAGGGCAGCAGCCTCGTCGGCAAACAGCAGGCGCCGCATATCTTCGTCCTTTACCACGGGCATGGTCAAGCCATTCTGCATGTGCAGTCCCTTGGCGTACCCCTTGCCCTGAAGCGCGCTCCTCAGTAAGGACTCCGCTGTGCTCTGCTCCGTGTCCGTGTTATGATCCGCCATGTGCCAGTCGTTGTTGTTGTTCTGGAACTGCGCCAGCTGTTGACCCAAATCGTTGCCACCCGCTAGCGAGATCGCTGTGACCAGCGAGGGCAGAGCCTGCGGCGTCTGCTGTCCCTGGTTCTGGTTCTGGTTCAGGCCACTGCCATCCGCTCCACTGCCGATCACATCCTTGCCGTCCGTGCTAAAGCCGCTGTCGTCGTAGGGATACTCCGACTTGATGTAGCCCGGAAAGCTGCTTAGCAGGCTGTCCAAGTCCAGCGAGCTGGGCAGCTGCTCCGCCTCGGAGCGCTTCAGCCAGGGCTCGCCGCCGTTTAATACTGTCAGGGTGTAGATCTGCCCGTCGGTGGTGTCCAGGCTGCTAATGGTATCGCTGCTGCTGCCCGCTCCGCTCGAGGCTCCCGAGGAGCTGCTCGCATTCGGCTGCTGCTGATGTTGCTGCTGCAGCTGCGGGTGTTGCTGTAATTGTTGCTGCTGCTGTTGCTGTTGCTGGAGGTGGGACTGCGGCGAGGTGGGACTGGGCTGGTTTGTGCTGGTGGATCCGCCATTGCTGGCGCTGGTGGTGACAGGCTGCTGTTGCCAGCAGTAGCGGTCTAGGTCCTCGAAGATTGAGCTGGAGTCGAGGCGGTTGCTTTCCTTGTCCTGGTGCCAGAACTGAAAGGTGGATAGAAGTGGAAGGGAGACGTCAGAAAGTGGATTTTGATGATGTTTCTAGTGATTTCCCCTAGAAAAACTAAATATAGAAAATATCTAAAGCTTTTAGATCATTGCTCACCTCGTAGCCCTGTAACGTGGGATCGCCGTTGTTGCTGCTGCCGTTGCGGTTGCCCACGGGCACCACGACGCCGCTGCCATTTGCTCCAGCGCCAGATCCCCCTCCCCCGTCGTGGATCATGCTGCTGGTGGTTCTCGCACCGCCGCCGCCGCAGAGGCTCTGCTGTTGGGACTGCGGATTTCCTGACTGGTGCACCACCTGAACATGATTGTTGTTGTGGCTGTTGTGACTGTGCGGCGCCTGCTGGTGGTTCTGATGGTTTTGATGGCTCTGGTGGTGCTGGTGCTGCTGCTGGTGCAGTGTGACGCCCAGGGCTTCCACGCCAACACCCACGCCCACTCCTATGCCAATGCCCATGTCAGGGCCAGTGACAAAATCAAAGAAATCCGCCTTCGAGAGATCCTCGGCACGAAAGGACTCACTGATGTCCATGCCAGCCGATGCGGACATATCCTCGGTGCCGATCATTTGCTGAGCCTGAAGCGCCAGAGTAGCGCCTTGAAGAACCAGGTACTGGTTGAACCGGAAGAGTTAATAAGCTGGGGAAGAAATTAAAAGTTAAGGGATTAGTAAAGCCAAAGAAAAGCTAGGAACATAAAATATATTAATCTTAAAGTATAAATATAGGACTTATTTTCCCTTATATTATATTTTCCAAGAAGACTGCTCTAAATTTCCCTTTCGATTTCTCAATTTCTTTAACACACACTCGCGCATTGCATTAAAAGTCACACCGATTGATTAAAGCCACTTGTCAGTTGGCCACTTAAGTCAATCAGTCATTCGCATTCGTATTCGCATTCGGATTCGGATTGGCTCATTCTAGCCACATGGTCCGAGCCTGCATTCCGGCCATACTTGCATTTTAATTTGAGGCAGCCACATCAGCCGGCCGGCCGGCTATCTGCAAATAAATAAATCAAACTGACAGAAGGGTGACAAAGTGTAAACACATTTGGCGTGCTCGACTCGTAAATCTCGCGGACTTTGGCTAATGCCAAACTCAGCCTCAACCTGTCGCTGTGACAGTTTTTTCCTTCTATTTGTATTTGGCCAGCAAACACTTTTTGTCTTGGCTTGTTTCATTTGCATAGATTCGGCAAGTGCCCGGCATTTAGAATAGTTGCAAGAAAACAAATAAAAAGTGTGTGGCTACTGTATATTCCATATTGAGTACACAAACATATGAGGGTACACTTGAAGAAAAAACCCACAAATAAGAGAAGAAAAAATGTATTAAAATAATAATCTAATAATTCTAGAACCAGTTAGCCTTGTTTAGTAGCACCTGTACCATGGTTATATGTAATTATTTTGGTAAAAAGAACTTTAAATTATTTTTGTTGAGTGCCAGACTGTACCCAAAGGTGATCGAACTGACAGGCCCCAACTGCCTTTTCAGTTAGCATATCGGTATCGGCATTGGAATCGCCAACTGCCCGCAAACGTACCCCCGAGTCGTGTTCTGGCAAATGTGCCAAATGTTCAAATTGTCAAATTGATTCTACTCCTTTTTGCTCCCCCGACACTGACACCGACATCGAAACCGACTCCGACTCTGACTCCGACCCAAGTCGCTTATGTAGTACGTAGTATATGCATGAAAAATGGACCTTACGTGGCGTGGCAGCGTGAGAACCACAAACAGAAATGACTTAACAAATTTGCATTGCTCAGTGGCGAAGCTGGGGCTTGCATACTTTAGATAAGGGCAAAGCGTAGAGAAAATGCCGCTGTTGGAAAATATTTCAGATGCTGCTGCTGCTGCTGCTGCTAGAAGCTCTTAAGTGCGGCGGTATCTGTGGGGAAATCTAGCTGGCATCGGAGCGGGGCTCTGGAAATAAAAGAAATAGCTCTGACGGAGGCAGCCTCAACACCTGATCAAAGGAGGAAGAAAAGGCAACAGCAAGTGCAGACCAGTTAACATTTTAAAGGTGAGCTCGTTTCCAGATCCCAGTCTGCAGTCGGCAGCAGTCTTTGGCCTGGCTTTTATCGTTATTCCATCGTCTTGGAAATTTCTCCCAAAAAAAGCTTAAAAAAAAAAACCTCTGCGAAACTCTGCGTAATCGGTTGTGGTCATTTGCCTGCCGTCTGAAAGCCTAGTAGTTTATTTAATAATCATGTTTAAAATGCAGAAATTACTTTATATATACTTTATGGCCAGCAGCGGGGAAAAGCGCAGCGGCGCCGGCAGAACGGAGCAAAAAAAATACAAAACATAAAATAATAAGCCTTTGTTTGAGCATTTTAGCGCTCAAATATTGACTAATTTGAGCACGATTATTGTGATTTGGATGCGGGGCCGACGAGTCGGGAAAGAAAGTTGGCCAGTGGAGAGACGTGCTCATATAACTGGCGGCCAGCCAATCATGGACGTGGATGGAGCTCAGCTAGTGGCCGTGGATGTGGCTCCGCACATGCATCTTCCCATCTTCGGGGCCGCAATGAAGATGCATGCGAATTCGAATACGAATGGCAGTACTGCCTGCATTTTATTCCCCCGACTGACTATGGATGCTGGATGCTGGATGCTGCATGGTAATCGCAATCGTAATCGTAGAAATTGTTAGCGCATTTTGGCCAATGCAAACAGCCCGAGGCGGCATCATTTAAAAAACATGATAGCATGATGGGTTTTATGTTGCGGCCTCCTCGATTATGGCCCATAAATAATAGCGTTCCAATAATTCGAGTGTTTTTAATTAAGCTCGCTCTCTGGCATATTTATTTACACAGTTTGTGCCAGCCGACAGACAGGCTGGCAGCGATGATTTATTCCCGTATGCAAATTGCGGCAGACAAAGGAAAATGGTTAGGAAATATGTGGAAAAATGTGGCAATTTTCGGCACAATTTCTTTGGTCTGGCCCGGTCATGATGATTAGCGTCCCCATGAGCATCATCGTCTTTTGTTGCGGGCGTCAAATGTAAAAATAATACATAGAAAATGGGAAAAATACTGTCTGGAAAAATGCATAGTGGCGGTAGTCAAAAAGGCAGCCGTCGTCTGAGATTAGTTTATGTGCAGGAATTTTTATATTGCGGTTACACAATTTTCTTCAACTTCACCCCTCATCCTGCGCCTGGCAAATCAATGAAAATCACACGCTTTGGCTTCTTCTTTTTCAGCTCTTTCTGGTTGGCGCTCCGCTTGTCGCTTTGCTTGCACGATTTTCCACGCATTTTTAACCCAAATACCGCGCTAAACGATTTTTTAATGTCTTCACTAACAAGTTTCAATTACCAATCGTCAAATGCGTGCGCATAAAAACAGAAACCAGTTGCACTTAACCCACACCACCGTGGTATATGTATATATAGTTTATATGAAGACTTATAGGCACCCCCTCTATCGCGGACTCAATCAATTAAAATAATTCCCCCGATTGCGGCGAGATTTCATAAAAGAAGACTGCGGAGTGTAAGGAAGACAATGCGGCTGAGGGGAAAAACCGGTAAGGTAAACTGAGCCAAGCCAAGTTGATTCACGTACCGCAATCAAATTGCACTTCGATTGGCCAAAATGGAGCCATCAGTGGTGGAAAGCGGCGACTCTTCGGCTCGTAATCACATTTATTGAGATAAACGATGGGGCGTTTCGTTTGGCTTCGTTCCGCGTTGCGTATACGCAGTGTGTGCGTGCACACAATGTGATAATTGTCCACGAAAATGGGTTAATCATGTCCACGGATCGAGGCAAACCAGTTGCAGCATACTTTCGGGAGCCAGAGGCAATCGTATGTACTTGTGCCGATATTAATAGCAGCCCGCCTGTGAGCATAATCAAATTGTGAAATTTTTCACCAACGCATAAATTACGAAAGCCATTCGAAAAGCGCTCGTAAAACGCATCAAAAAACGCACAGGAGCTTGCATATTACTGCCAGTTACCAGTTGCCTCAACTTCCCGCTCTCCGATCTGCAAATTGTCATCGTTAGCGTAGTGCCACGAGGCAGTCGATCATTTCTCAGCCAAAACTAGATAATTATCGCCCACCAGTTGAGAGAGGCAGCCGGCCCCCAATAGCGAATTAACCGGATGTTGACCAATTGACCAATAGCTCAGCGGCTGATAAGACATGTGGCAGTTGCAGTTGCAGTGGCCAATTGCTGTTTGCCAATTGCAGCTGCAGAGATGCCGCTAGTGGCCCGCAGATCATGGCTCAATTGCATGCAAATGCATAATTGAATCAAATGCTCCTCCCGGTCGCAGCAACTTTCGAACCGAACCCGAATCCAAGTCCGAGTCCAAGTCCGAACCCCGCCTAATGAAGTAATCAACGGCCGGCATCTCCGGCTTTTTGCTGCCATTGTCAATCAAAAGTCGCGTTTTTATTGCGCCTGCCTTACAAACCAAATCGCATCAAGATGTATTAATCATTTTGGCCGCAGTCTGCGTTGGCGGCATCAGCAACAGCAGCAGCAGCAGCGGCAGTGCCAGTGGCAGAGGCAGCCGGCAACAACAGCAACTTGTTACACGGAAAGGAAACTTAGATTCAAGGTAATAATATCTTTGCTAAGGAAATATATGAAATATATTCTTTTAGATATTAAACAATTTTTTAATAAAATGATCTATTAAATATAAAATATTTCTGTATATTTTTCACGGAACTCTGTAAAAGAATTCTCGGTTTTAGCCTTGCTTTTCCTATTCCACAGCCCCCCAATATTTCTTACCGTGTAGCGAAGCAACAAGCAACCGGCAACAGCAATGCCATTGCTTTATCAGCTGCCGCAGATCTCTTTGGCACAGCCAGGCGTATAAGCAGAAAAAAAAACGCCAAATAACTACAGGCGAGACGGGCATGATTAAAATGCGCAAAAATGGCAAACTCCAAATGGGCGCTGCTCAGCTGCGGCAGTAACAGCTACAACATTGGCAACTACAACAACGGCGTGTGATGTACACGCGGCGCATTTCAATTCCATTTGATTAATGACAAAGCCGTAAAAGCAACTGCAACTTGCAGGATGGGGGCAAGCAGCTAACGAAGATGTTGCTGATTGGCTCAGTCTTCCGTTGCCTGTGCCATTCCTGTTGTCAACTGTCGGATGCTGCCGCACAGATTTTTCCTTTATGCCCGACCATAAACATTATGCGAACATTAGGCCAAGCGACAGCTCATAAAGCAATCAGAGCCCGGGCATCAATAGGGTAGGAAAATCGCATGGCAAATATGCAAATATTGCCTTAAATGCTAATGGACAAGTGCAATTGCAGTTGGAAAAGAAAGTGTGACCACCCACGCGGCCAATCTGCATAAATACTAGGCCAAGTGCCTAACGGCCCTGTATTTGTGCAGAGAAAGAAAAGCCTTAAAGGATTTCTAGTACAAAATTTAGACACATTTTGAAACATTTTTCTTACATTTTTCTAAAAGAAAATTGCTTCTCTTGAGGAATAGAAATTTCTATATATTCAAGCTCTATTTTTTTTGTATGTGTGGGCGCTGCTCCTGCAACTGTTGCTCCCGCTGATGATGTTGCTGTCGTGCCAAGGCACCACCAGCAACATGGCACAATAAATTTCAAATTTGCTATGAAACTTGTATCAGAACATGTCCATCTTGGCGGCCCACACTCTCGCCAGCCAGCCAGCCAGGCTCCCGCTGTTGCTGCTGCTGTTTTTGGGTGAAAATTTTCGTGTGCCCGCCCGCGACTTTCACAGCGGCAACTGCAACTGCCACAACTGGGACTTCATCAGTGCAGCAGCAGCAGCAACATTATCTACTTGTTGGCTATATAACTAGCTCGTCATACGCTCGCTTTTTGGCCGCCGTGATTAATGCCTTAATTAGTACGGCGCTCAATCAATTTCGGCCAGTTAGCCAGAACCTATCGAACGGGGCAGCTCTTGGCCCAACCCAGCCCAGAAAATATGATTGGCAATTGTTCGGCAGCGGCAACGGCGGGGTCATTTATCAAAATCAATACGGGAACGGAACGGTATCTCAATGCCGATGCGGAGTAATAACAAGGCTAAATGCCGAGCAGAGCTGCCAGCCCCCCGAGTCACAAAATTTGCATTTTAACAAGTTAATTTTTTCAGCTGCTCGCTGCTGGTTCTAAGTCATTGCAAAACGGTAGCGCACGAATTTTGGCAGCCTTTACTTTCAGTTGCCTTTTCTGACTGGCGACATAATAATGACAAGACCGAAACAAAAACAAAAAAAAAAACAAAATCTAACAAAATCGGGAAAACAACAACAAGGGCAAGCCAGAGCAAATGCATTCATTGCCCAAGCGTGACATGTTAATTGAGTTTATTTTCCTGAATTTTGATTATGTTCGCTTGGTGGGCGTTCACCCGAAATTTTGACAGCCAAGTCCCGAGACAACTCAGCAACTTAATTCGCCGCTTTCAAATTGGATTGATATGAAAATATATAGAAATTAAAGTATTAAAGCGCTTTTGGGTGGAGAGAGACGCCTCTGCCAGAAATCATGATAACTTTATTGATTTTGGCAAACGAGCGAAGTGAAGAACGAAAGCCGTACCGCGCCGCGCCGAAGACATTGAAACCAAATCGTGAGCTTCGGGCTAACAATCAAATCGGCTAAGAAACCAACAATTGCGGCTGGCTTAAGACTGTGTCTCAGTCTGTGACGTGATCGCTGCAGGCGCCACTTGGCAGCCAAACAAAGGGGACCAGGCCGGAACCTGGACAGGGGCCGGGGCCGGGGCCAGGACCGGCCAGAAATTCTGGCTAATCAGCACAGACAAAGGGTGACGTGACGCTCCCATGTATTTAGTTTGAAGGCTGCTCTCCGGCTGCCATTCATTAGTGCCATTTAGCCGGTCATGCTGTAGGTGTGTGCAGAGTCGGACAGAGGCTCAGTCGGAGTAGGAGCCGGAGTCAATGCGAGTGCCTAGCAATTTGTTTGGCTGTCATGTCAGAGTGCAATGAAAATATTTTCACTTGCCCGTCAAACGACACAGCACTTGACATGAGACAGCGAACATTCAGTCAAACATTCCGCAATGCCACCCAAAAGGCATCTTCATAAATATTTTCCTGCAACGGCAGCAGCATCAACACTCCCACATCCCAAAATGCCTTCAACAAACATCGTGTGCTGTCTGGGGGCTCCTTGAAGTTTCTTTTTGCCTCGATCAAAATGATTTTTCCTGCACAGAACCAAAAAAGAGGTCTAAATGGAGTCTATATAATCTATGAATCCTTTTTTCTAAAATATATTGAATTGTATTGAACGTACGTGAAATTCTTAGCAACTAAATTACGGTTTAAAAAGTTGAATTTAAAATATTTTTCCAGACATTTTCTTTCTGTGCAAGTTTCCTTATTCCCCTCTGTGGCGTCTTTTTCATCATCATCATTAAATTCGTCAAGATGCAAATTTCCAGGCCGTTGTTGTTTGCCAGTCGTGCTCATCTTCCTGCTGGCGGTGTGTGCCAAGTGCGGGGTGGTGGGAGATGTGGGGGTGTGGGTGTGGGTGGGATGAAGGGTGGGAGTGGATCAGGCATCAGTCTGGCCTTTCTTGGCTCTGACATTATTTGCCGCTTTGACTTCGTCTCGGGCTAAGCACAATTTATAGTTATGGCCCGGCTCTTAGGGCCACCTGTGGGCGTTGCTCTGACTCTGCCATATATGAAAATCCGATCTGATATAAACACGGCGGACATGTAGATACTATATATATATATATATAACTCATGGCAGAACGAGGTACATAAATTGCTCGTGACTGCAATTAGACAATTGTCGCCGTCATCCGAACTCACTCAGCTCTGATCTGCTCAGAAGCTAATGAATTTTTATTTGTATATGTCTTACAAGACAAGAGCAGGGAGCCCCTTCAGTGTGTTGGTGTTGCTCTGCTGCTGCTGCTGCTGCTGCTGGCTGTGGCTTGTATAAATTACCATAATAACAAATTACGGATCATTAAGATTGTCAGCTACTTCGTTTCAATTAATTAACCATTAATTACAAACCGCCTGAGCTGCAGAATGTGGTAACAGCGCCAACGACAAATGCTGCACATGAGCAACAAAAGAGGCAGCAACAAGAGGAGGAGCAGCAGCGAGAGCAGTAGGAGCAACTTGCTGCAGCCTGGGAGCAACCATATTAGCCACGACGACAAACACAAGAAGCCGAAATTAATGCAATAGAAGACAACAGCGGCAAGTGAAGAAAAGCACCGGAGAAATAGAAAAAGCAGCTGTGCGCAAATATGCAAATTTCGCAGAGTAAAACAGCAGCAACACACAAGCGACAACAGCAACATCAGCAGCAAATATGCTAAGAGACTTCACTTTCAATATATAGCAAAGGATGCTTAGCCTGTTGTTGTTTGTCGCTTTTGCCAGTTGCACAAATTGCATTTTACCATATAAAACAATTTCAGCTGCTAGACAAAAGAAACTCAACTCAACTCGTAGCGAACCAAAGCAAACACATTGTCATACTCGGAACACAGACAATGCCCCAAACACAAAGTGCAGCAGCAGCAAAAGCAGCAGAAACTGTGACAAAAGCACCAAAAACCATACAGATACAAATTGAAAGTGAAACTCCAGGAAAAAAATCCAAATGGAAACAAGAAATTTGCATAGAAATGAATTTGCAAGAGTTTGTCGCGTCTGGTAAGTATGTTTATAGCTGGATTATGTTGAATTAGGTGCTTGGGAATGGGAATGGGAAAGGGAAATCTATGAAAATTATTGGGCTGGCAGGCCAATTAATTGAGGGAAAGATCCCACTGCCTTAGGTTCTTTTTTACAATTCAAATAATACCATTTCTCATATTGTTATCTAATTAACTTTATGGCTTACTGTTTGCAGTTTCACAACATTCCTAATGGGCTAAGATATATTCGCCTAGTCAATCAACTAATTTGCTTAAGCCTGTCGCAAACACCTTATAATACCATTCATCATAGCAAACATATAGTTAATTTTATAGATTTCTCCATTTGTTTTATTAGATTGGCCCAACACCGTGTAAATCGGCCATAACTCGCCTGCCCCAACTCATTGATTGCATGTTGTTGATCTATAAAGAATATTGGCTTAGTTCCCTGTCCTGCCTTGGCCCTCCTCTTGGCCTGCATCGCTTTATGACAGGCGGGCCAGGTAGCCAAGTTCGTTGCCTAAGTCTTTTGTATGGCGACTGGGCATGCAAATATTTGCATATAGACTTACACACCCACGGCCCGAGCCGAGCCGAGCCGAGCCTTGGCAACAATGGGCTGCGAGGCTCCTTAACTTGTTAATATATGTAGCTATATGCATAGATACCATACGATGCCAAACTTTAAATATATTACACTCTAATGCCTTTTAAGCCGAAACTATAAATTTCTTATCGCCGATCGAAAATCAAGCGTGCTCACCACAAGTCACAGTCAAAAAGCAAAGCCACTCTGGGTACTGGAGCTGGGGCAGCGGCTGGAAGCTAGCCCGGCACACACCCTAGTTGGCTTACTCGTGCGTCATATTCAAATGCGGCCAGGTCCAAGCTCCAGCTCCGGCTCCAGGTCGCAGATTGCGTCCGCCAGATAAGCCAACGCCAGCGCCACTGTTTCGATGACTGGGACTACTCCGACTATGGCATTCTTTCAAAGGCCGTTTGCCAGACTCACGCTAACGGATCGCGACCAGGAACCGCAGTGGCCATAAATGGCCAAAATGCATGCGCTGCCTTAAAGAGCCAAATGTGTGGATAATAATTTTGATTTATTGCCACAGCATCTCGGCCAACGAGCCACCGCAATCGGCAATCTGGGCTAGATAACTCAACTACGTCGGTCCATTGTGGCCATTATCAGGAGAGGAGGCTCAAAACTGGGCTCACCTCGTCTCAACCTGCCGCCGTTTTGGCCGCGTTTTGGGGCGTGTGCTGCGGTGTGGGGCGTGTGCCTAACATGCTAATGAGCCAACTTTCAGTGGACCAATCGCCGAGCGGCTAGCGTCGGCTAACAATGCCCACGTTTGCTAACAATATGAATTTTAAGGTATCCGAATACCTTTTTGCTGCCGTTTGATTTTGCATAATTTATACATTTTGCGGTAGCTCGCAGTGACCGCAACTCTTTCCCGTTTTGCCTGCATTTTAATTATGAAACCAACTCGTGCCAGACGCCAAATCGAATCGAATCGATAATTTGCATAAGCAACGCCCAAATTTTGCGCAATCAACACAATAATTACAACTGAACTATCGCTAGCCCAAGAAGCTTTCTGTTGCCAGCGAATTTAATAAAAGAAAGTCGTCTGCGTTTGCCTTACTTTCCACCAAAACGCCTGATAAACCGCTCGGCTTTCGTGTTTGCTTATCGCCAGCAGCAGCTGCGGAGCCATTCATCTTGCCAGCCAAATGAATCTGCAAATAAAGTTGTTGCCCCGGTGATCTGTCAGTGGTTCAGTGATTTAAGTTTCCCCGCCGACCCGAGCCTCTTTTAATTGCACTCCAAATTGAAGCTGACATTTATGCTTGCGCTCCATTTCGCGGATTTGTCGGGCCATTCGATCCCCTCCGGATCTCCGATCCTACGATTCTGCGATTCCGGCTGCCTGCCAGACTAATTGCCCAGAATGCGGGGATGCTGCAATGGCGGAGTCCTCCTCTAACGGGAGTGGGCCTCAAATGCATCTTCCACCAGCCAGAAGAACTCGCATGCAAATTGAGCTGTTCGGGGATTTGTAGATGCAGTTGTACGCACAATTAGTGTTCGTCGTTTGCCCGGGACAACACTCAACGGCAATTAGGGTCGAGCAGACAGGCCGGCTGCTCTGCTCTTACACAGAAAGAAAATATTACTAAAGGGGTTTTCAATTTAAGTGCCTAAATACAAATTTGTATAAAAAAAAGGCAAGGGTTTAAATGATAATTTCTAAAAACTACTAAAAATTTTATAACAATTTCTGTGATATTTAAATTTAAATTTAAATAAATCCATTAAATGTGTTGCTTTTTGTGTACAAACTCATTGCGAAATGTCAGTGTGCCGTGGTATCTGTGTGACAAGTGTGCGCGTTGTTGGACAGCCGACAGGAGCACGCAAATTGTAATTTATGTGACAAATTTTTATGTACCACTAGCGAAAATTTATCGGACAGTATTCGCTGGGAAGCCTCGACGCTTCGAGGCAGGCACCTGCAGTTTATGATGAGACACTAAAGACTTCTCGTGTTGGTCGTAAAACTAAAAAAAAAAAAAACGTTTCGGAAGTAAAAGGAATCAGTGAAGATCTGGCTCTTATCTGGGCCCCATCAGTGGCTTAATCTTGGAGGTAAACTTTAATGACAATGTTTAACCTCCTGAAGTAAGAGTACAGGTAGGGTTTTATTTAATTTATTTATTCAATTCCCATGTCAAAGGTTAATCTCATCACTGTCTCTTTAAGCAAAAAGAATTGTCTTTTTATTACTATAAACCATCTGAAGAAATGATTTATGCAGCTATTCAGAAGCCGGGTTGTTCTATTCCCAGAGGTTTGGTTCTTCATTCAATCAAACACCTTTGGTTGCACTCGAGAACGATGAAAAGATGGACCAGCACTTAAGGCTGGCATCATCATCATCATCGGTGAGCCATAGATTCCAATCCATTCCGTTCCGTGCCATTCATGCCGGAAGCGTTTCATTCACAACGTGTTGACTCTAAACAGGTGTACGCAGACCATAAGCCAAGTCACATTCGACTATCATTTATCACTTGAGCCGTGGCTGCGACTTAAGCCAAATCTACGAGTATTTAAGCTGGCAAAGTGTTCGAAGCGTCTTTGTCCGGCGATTTGTCAATGATGCAAGCTTATGGCTTCGGCTGCGGCCGATAGAATTTCCCAAGCGAACCCATTCATTAATTTCATTAATTTGTGTCCGTCGCAGCGGGTCGGCTGACGGCTACCCAATAGAAATCGATATAAATACTTGAAATTTCGAGCTTAAGACAAAGGCAACAAAACGAATTAGACGCATTTAAATACACCGACCGAAATCGATTTGCATTTAAAATCGAATCAGAGATTTCTAATTTCTGGCTACCACCGCCGGCCAAGACAATAAAACGCCCACGCTTGGGCAATAGATGCGAACCAGTTTATAGAGCTGGCTCATCAGTCATTTTGATTGCCGCAAATAACCGGAGCTGGGCAGCCTTTTATTTGCCTTGGCCATTGATGTCAAATAAATCGATCTCGGCCGAATGCCTTTTTAAATTCCCCCAACTTACATTTTATTTGGCTGCTACTGGGACTAGAGCCTCAACTATATGGCTGGCTGTTGGTCCAGTTTACGGCACTGACTCTGACATATTGCCGCACGATATCGGTGAAACAATAAAAACATCCAGAATCATGCATAGCATTAAGCTAGAGCGAGACTAGCAAAAGGTCAAGTCTGAGAACTCGTTTTGTCATTTGCCAAAAATACAAAAACCTCACTGAGGCAGCGAGTCGCTAGGAATGAAATAAAATAAATGGCTTCAATATCGAATTAATAAAATTCAAATTATTAAAACTGAAATTTGGCCGTTGGCCACCGGCCATTTCCTGTTTGGCCCGAACTGAACTCAAAGCCAAACATGGCCAGGAAACAAGCAAACAAATTCCTGCGATATGTGACCCAATTTGTTGAAAGGAGAGGGAAAATGAAATAAATAAAATTCATTTGTCGGTCGATGTAATTTATTGCATGTTTTGCTCATTAAATTGATTTTTCTCCTTTGATTTTGAGTGCCAGTGTCATTGTCAGAGGCAGAGAAACCGAAACTGAAGTCGAAGCCAAGAAGGAGTCGAGAGGAGCACGAATGTTTGTTTGCCGCTGCACTTTTCAGCACGCTCGAGTTTCATAAAAAATGCCAATTAAGCGTGAATATAAGTGCCAGATAATTTTTCAGACAGCGGCCAATGTAACCCAAATTGCCAAAAAACGCGAGAGACTTACAACAAAGCCAAAACAAGCCACAGGAGCCGAAGGTAAAAAGTAAAACTCATTTTTCAGGGGTAAAGTTCTCTACCAAAAAGGAGTCGCTGAATGGCTGCGGTCTGTGGAATAAATGTTGGGCTTCAATGCTCCTGAGCTTGTTTTTAATTAATTGATATTATGAACCGAGAAACGGAGAAATGGAATACCAAAAAATACATTACAATTTAATGGAATCTTGATGACTTGTAAATTTAAGTATATAATTCATCATTTTGGGTTCTGCAGAATCCATGGGCTTATTGGAACTCAGTGCATCTTCCACAGAATCTCTCAAGACAACCCAATTTTTGTGTGGCTTTCGCCTGTGCAACATATTATCAATAGATATGGATTTGAAGAGATCTGAATGACAGACCCGATGAAGATGATGACTTCAAAGCCCTGCCGCTGACCTCATAATAAGCCTGGCTCATCGCGGCTCAGGTGCGGGGCTCATCTGCCTTCAGGGAGGGCATTCGAGATTCGCTTCAAGATCCCAGCCAGGCAGCCTTAAAAAATATTTACAGCACTCAAGTGCAATTCAAGTGCTGGGCCATGCCGAGCGATATGCCCATCCACAACCACATCGAGTTCGAGTCCGAGTTGAAATTGGAATCGCAGGCAGACAGGCAAAAAAAAAAAAAAAAAGACCCCCGAAAAAAGCAAAACCCAAGCTAAAGAATAACGAGCCAAAGTGTTTCTTTTTTGAGTTCGAGTTTCGAGCATTTTTCATTTCGAAACGACAGGCGAACTGATGTTGATGTCCACGTCTGTATCCCAGTCGCAGCACGGAATTTGTGGCATCGTTTTCGGTTTCGTTTACGACTTGGCGGCATTCGTACTTTGACTAGTACGCGGGCAATGACAATGACAAGCGGCCAAGACAATGCCGCTCTGGCCCATAAAATGGCCAAATGTCATCGGGGATCCGACCAGATCGCTGCTCACTCGCATCGGATCGGATCGGATCGGGTTGGATCTTCGCTGTTATCGCGGGGCCCTGAGAGGCGGCGTTGATTTTGATAAATGTTTAATTAATTTTGTGCCTCGCTCGAACATTAAACCTGGCTATTTTCTGACTTAATGAACAGAAATTAACAACACACTGAGATCACTCTCGGGGGGAGCTCTTGCAGAGCCGAGATCCATGGTCCATGGTGGAGCCGGGATGCGGGGTGGGGACAGAAGCCAGCCATGCGGAAGATCTTCAAAGTCTGCGCTTTTTTGGTCAAGTTTCTTCTCTTCTCCGGGTTTTCTCATTTACATTACATTATGCTGGCCCGGTATTCCGTATTATGAATGAATGTTTACCTACACACACATGTGAAAAATGTTGTAATTAGTTTTTTTTCAGTTTTTTCCTCTGCCTCGCAGTGAGTGATTTTCAACAACGACGGCAAATTACAAGTTATTATTAATGTTAACAAGCGAAATCGCTGTGTACTCGTATCTCCCTATATATGTACACATGGCCGCGTCTCTGTGTATTTAGTGAAAACTAATTTAGCAGGGGGTCTTCCCCGTCAATCTCCACGAAAATCCAAGGCAATGTTGATTCGCCCGAAAATCGTATGCACAGGCCAAGTACATTAATGACTGTTCTTGATTTATGCGATGCGATCAGTGGGGAGCAGGCAACAGGCAACAGGCAGCGGGCAGCAAGTGGCAACTGCCAACTGGCAATCGCAAGTGGGTCACATGTCCCGTGGGTATTTGTACCTACAGATGGGCTACACGAGCGCCCCATCACCACATCGGCGGGCACTAAACGCGGCCGTTAAAAGCAACCTCCCGGTAGCGGGCCACTGACATTACATAGAATTCGAATCAAACACAGAGTTCGTAGCACAATAATTATGCAAAGAGCTGCAGCAGAGAACAAAAAGCTCGTTGCACAAAACGACATCGACACGAACTCATAAAATATGCAAAATGTGTGCCAGCCAAACACACTTGAAAGAAATTTAAACCATCTTGAAATTGAAATTCCATTTCAACTGTTACATATTTTGTGATAAAGAAAAGCTTAACTTGATGATATATATTTCTTATAAGATGAATTTCCATTGTTGTATAAAAGGATAATTTAATTGTTTAATTTAAAGATTGCATTCTTAAAAGGTATTCAAGAGGAAATCATAAGATTCCTTCTTGCATTTTATTAAATTATAAACAAACTGCTATATTTTTCCGAGTGCTAAAGTCGGCCAGGCACTCGGCAGTCAGCCTGCAACTTGTGTCAATAAAAATCAAGCCAAGCACTGGCACTGCCGAGCAAATGCATCCTCCATCCCGGAGCAGGCTGCACTTGTTCGGCTCATCTGGCCGGCGTAGTGCAGCTGGCACATGTGAGTGTGTCTCGAGTCTAGACAGCAGACAGCCGGAGTCACTTCAGATTGCACATTGCGCTTCCTGACTGCTGGCTGTGCTTGGATTTGGACTTGGTCGTGGACGTGGACGTGGATGTGGATGTGGATGCAATGAGCCATGGCCAAGACTTTATGGCTCCCCTACGAGCAAACTGAACAATAAAATAGTCATCTCTAGCCGAGCTGAAAGCTAATCAGGGTTACATTTATTGTAAATCCGCTGAGAATCTGCATCTGCATACTGCTGCTTTATGTACTGGCCTCACAAATTGGCAGCAAACAGGATGGGGAAGCGGCTCAGACGAACTTTAAGGGGATCGTAAACCAGGAAAGGTGTTTGTTGCTGCATTGCTTAAATTAAAGCGGTCCAGGCCAAAGCACTTAAGATGCCTGGCCGGGAGTCGGGGAAAAATTGTGTGGTATTCGTAAGGTTGGCAGTAAATAAATAAATAAGTAAAGCAAACGAAAAATCGGAAAACGGAAAATGTCAGAGCTCAGAGTGCGGTGCTGCAAGATCGGAGGAGCCGGGCAAAAGTTCTCAGCACACAAATAATTTATGACACATGACGTCGCAGAGTACAGGCAACCGTGATCGCCGTCGACTGAAGTGTAACTTCCCACTGACCCAATTTACAAGCACTTAATGCCAAAAAGGAGAAGTCGTAGAAGAAATAAACAAAGACGAAAGCCAGGTCGGGGTAATGCATATCAAATAGAGTTCAAGCCGTAAAGGCAGCAACAATACGACAAAAATTATGACCAAAATAGACAGCACCAGCAACAGCAACAGCCGCAGGAACAACAACAAAGAAATTTAAATTAAAATCCAAAAACTCCCACACATAAAAGTCGAGAAAGAAACTCGAGAAAAACAGAAAATATAAAAAAATAGAAAAAATGTAGGTACACATACACACAGAGGGCAAAAAAAAAGGTCTGTCAAAATTAAATCATTTCGGTGGCAAACAACATAAACCGATGGTTAAAAGTTGATAATGATGATGCTTGGATAACGCTCGTTATTACTGTGGTTGTTGCCTTTTTTTCGCTGTTGCTACCTTTGTTGCTGTCCAGTGCGTTGGTGGCTGGCACTGACAGCGTAACAAATGCTATTTTGACAAAGTGTCTGACATGAGGAGCGTGGAAGCGCGGACCCAGAAAGAGGAACGAGACAAGGGTAACACAATTATGCGAAAGTGAGAAAAAATGGAGTGCGAAATGTGTGCTGCGTGTCTCGTATATACTGCTCACACGGTTATATCCGAAGAAATTATGAACATTTCTACCGCCGATAAACACCCGCTAAGGTTAAGCGGACGAGGCGACCTAGACAACCCAAAGACGACGGGACGGGGACGGGACGTGGTCCATTCCACTTGACGGCCAAGCTTCCGGTTTCTTTTGGGTGAAATTTTCTATCCGCCTGTGGCAGATTTATGTGAGAAAACAGCAGCAACAGCAGCAGCAGCAACATTTTTCATAGAAAATTATGAACACCAAAACACCGAATACCTAACACGAGACGCTGCTGAAATTTGCATATTCCTCCCTTTTGGCGCTTTAACACATATCCGATGTTGTTGTTCGTTCGCCTGACACGGCCAACAGACTTTTAATTATTAATATTAGACATTAGAAAATGAATACCAACGAATAAGATAAACAAAATCAATCAGTCAGTGATTTCACCCGGCACCCCAAACAAATTAACAGCTTTTATTTCACTCATTTGTCACCATGTAATTCCTTTTTCCTTTTTTTTTTTTCATTGGGTAAACATACGAGATTTGCCGTTAATTGAATAAAATCTTGGTCTGTAAGTTTGATTTGGTCATGTTAAATGGACAAATGAGTGACTAATTTTACGTCAAGCAAATAGTCAAATCAACTCAGTGGTCGAGAGTAGCAGAAACTATGTAAGCTGGGTAAAAAACCAGCAAGAGTAATTTGGTAAAGAAAACTTCATTCATATTTCGATATCTTTTGCTTTTTTCTTCTAAACTTATCACCTTTTAGTTGATTCCCATTCGACACTTGATGCTATTCATAGAAGATTTACAAAAGATTGCCGTATTCTTGAACATTTTTATCTATTTTTAGTTGCACGCCATAACCACTTTGCCGGTTCATTCATAATTTTAGCCTGAGAGCGCTAACAAGTTCGCTTCCTAAGTCTTTTGTTCCTACCGTGTTCGAGTTTCCCAAAAAGCAGTGATCAAGAGTTAATACCGAATTGAATACGAGTGTAGTTAAGTTAAGCTGATCTTCGCCGTGAGTTCGTTGTCGAAGTCTTTTGTTTGCACTGCTGAATGCGACGTTGATTTAAGATTGCC